>NW_026529378.1:0-333808 GCF_028500815.1 Rissa tridactyla
ATGCCTTGTTCTAAAGCTCTTTGGGAACCGCTTGCGTAGCCCCACAGACCTGGGGGCTGCGGGCTTTCCTGCTGCCTTCAGCCTCGACACCACCCTTTCCCACTTGGCGCCCTATCAGGCACAAAAATGGCCATACGGCTGGAGATGGGTCCCCCGCCCAAAGAGCCAGCAGGGAAAACTATGCCTTGTTCTAAAGCTCTTTGGGAACCGCTTGCGTAGCCCCACAGACGTGGGGGCTGCGGGCTTTCCTGCTGCCTTCAGCCTCAAAACCACACTTTCGCACTACGCACCGCGCCAGGCATAAAAATAGCCATACGACTGGAGATGGGTCCCCCGCCCAAAGAGCCAGCAGGGAAAACTATGCCTTGTTCTAAAGCTCTTTGGGAACTGCTTGCTTGGCCCCACAGACGTGGGGGCTGCGGGCTTTCCTGCTGCCTTCAGCCTCGACAACACCCTTTCCCACTTGGCGTCGCGCCAGGCACAAAAATGGCCTATGGCTGGATATGGGTCTCCCGCCCAAAGAGCCAGCAGGGAAAACTATGCCTTGTTCTAAAGCTCTTTGGGAACCGCTTGCGTAGCCGCATAGACCTGGGGGCTGCGGGCTTTCCTGCTGCCTTCAGCCTCAAAACCACACTTTCGCACTACGCACCGCGCCAGGCATAAAAATAGCCATACGACTGGAGATGGGTCCCCCGCCCAAAGAGCCAGCAGGGAAAACTATGCCTTGTTCTAAAGCTCTTTGGGAACCGCTTGCTTGGCCCCACAGACGTGGGGGCTGCGGGCTTTCCTGCTGCCTTCAGCCTCGACAACACCCTTTCCCACTTGGCGTCGCGCCAGGCACAAAAATGGCCTATGGCTGGATATGGGTCTCCCGCCCAAAGAGCCAGCAGGGAAAACTATGCCTTGTTCTAAAGCTCTTTGGGAACCGCTTGCGTAGCCCCACAGACCTGGGGGCTGCAGGCTTTCCTGCTGCCTTCAAGCCTCAAAGCCACCCTTTCCCACTTGGCGCCGCGCCAGGCACAAAAATGGCCATACGGCTGGAGATGGGTCCCCCGCCCAAAGAGCCAGCAGGGAAAACTATGCCTTGTTCTAAAGCTCTTTGGGAACTGCTTGCGTAGCCCCACAGACCTGGGGGCTGCGGGCTTTGCTGCTGCCTTCAGCCTCAAAGCCACCCTTTCCCACTTGGCGCCGCGCCAGGCACAAAAATGGCCTATGGCTGGAGATGGGTCCCCTGCCAAAAGAGCCAGCAGGGAAAACTATGCCTTGTTCTAAAGCTCTTTGGGAACCGCTTGCTTGGCCCCACAGACCTGGGGGCTGCAGGCTTTGCTGCTGCCTTCAGCCTCGACACCACCCTTTCCCACTTGGCGCCGGGCCAGGGACAAAAATGGCCATACGGATGGAGATGCGTCCCCCGCCCAAAGAGCCAGGAGGGAAAACTATGCCTTGTTCTAAAGCTCTTTGGGAACCGCTTCCGTAGCCCCACAGACCTGGGGGCTGCAGGCTTTCCTGCTGCCTTCAGCCTCAAAACCACCCTTTCCCACTACGCAACGCGCCAGGCATAAAAATAGCCATACGACTGGAGATGGGTCCCCCGCCCAAAGAGCCAGCAGGGAAAACTATGCCTTGTTCTAAAGCTCTTTGGGAACCGCTTGCGTAGCCCCACAGACCTGGGGGCTGCGGGCTTTCCTGCTGCCTTCAGCCTCGACAACACCCTTTCCCACTTGGCACCGCGCCAGGCACAAAAATAGCCATACGGCTGGAGATGGGTCCCCCACCCAAAGAGCCAGCAGGGAAAACTATGCCTTGTTCTAAAGCTCTTTGGGAACCGCTTGCGTAGCCGCACAGACCTGGGGGCTGCAGGCTTTCCTGCTGCCTTCAGCCTCGACAGCACCCTTTCCCACTTGGCGTCGCGCCAGGCACAAAAATGGCCTATGGCTGGAGATGGGTCCCATGCCCTAAGAGCCAGCTGGGAAAACTATGCCTTGTTCTAAAGCTCTTTGGGAACCGCTTGCGTAGGCCCACAGACCTGGGGGCTGCAGGTTTTGCTCCTGCCTTCAGCCTCAAAGCCACCCTTTCCCACTTGGCGCCCTATCAGGCACAAGAATGGCCTATGGGTGGAGATGGGTCCCATGCCCAAAGAGCCAGCAGGGAAAACTATGCCTTGTTCTAAAGCTCTTTGGGAACCGCTTGCGTAGCCCCACAGACCTGGGGGCTGCGGGCTTTCCTGCTGCCTTCAGCCTCGACACCACCCTTTCCCACTTGGCGCCGCGCCAGGCACAAAAATGGCCATACGGCTGGAGATGGGTCCCCCGCCCAAAGAGCCAGCAGGGAAAACTAGGCCTTGTTCTAAAGCTCTTTGGGAACCGCTTGCATAGCCCCACAGACCTGGGGGCTGCAGGCTTTCCTGCTGTCTTCAGCCTCAAAGCCACCCTTTCCCACTTGGCGCCGCGCCAGGCACAAAAATGGCCTATGGGTGGAGATGGGTCCCATGCCCAAAGAGCCAGCAGGGAAAACTATGCCTTGTTCTAAAGCTCTTTGGGAACCGCTTGCTTGGCCCCACAGACGTGGTGGCTGCGGGCTTTCCTGCTGCCTTCAGCCTCGACACCACCCTTTCCCACTTGGCGCCCTATCAGGCACAAAAATGGCCATACGGCTGGAGATGGGTCCCCCGCCCAAAGAGCCAGCAGGGAAAACTATGCCTTGTTCTAAAGCTCTTTGGGAACCGCTTGCGTAGCCCCACAGACGTGGGGGCTGCGGGCTTTCCTGCTGCCTTCAGCCTCAAAACCACACTTTCGCACTACGCACCGCGCCAGGCATAAAAATAGCCATACGACTGGAGATGGGTCCCCCGCCCAAAGAGCCAGCAGGGAAAACTATGCCTTGTTCTAAAGCTCTTTGGGAACCGCTTGCTTGGCCCCACAGACGTGGGGGCTGCGGGCTTTCCTGCTGCCTTCAGCCTCGACAACACCCTTTCCCACTTGGCGTCACGCCAGGCACAAAAATGGCCTATGGCTGGATATGGGTCTCCCGCCCAAAGAGCCAGCAGGGAAAACTATGCCTTGTTCTAAAGCTCTTTGGGAACCGCTTGCGTAGCCCGACAGACCTGGGGGCTGCGGGCTTTCCTGCTGCCTTCAGCCTCAAAGCCACCCTTTCCCACTTGGCGCCGCGCCAGGCACAAAAATGGCCTATGGCTGGAGATGGGTCCCATGCCCAAAGAGCCAGCAGGGAAAACTATGCCTTGTTCTAAAGCTCTTTGGGAACCGCTTGCGTAGCCCCACAGACCTGGGGGCTGCAGGCTTTCCTGCTGCCTTCAAGCCTCAAAGCCACCCTTTCCCACTTGGCGCCGCGCCAGGCACAAAAATGGCCATACGGCTGGAGATGGGTCCCCCGCCCAAAGAGCCAGCAGGGAAAACTATGCCTTGTTCTAAAGCTCTTTGGGAACCGCTTGCGTAGCCCCACAGACCTGGGGGCTGCAGGCTTTGCTGCTGCCTTCAGCCTCAAAGCCACCCTTTCCCACTTGGCGCTGCGCCATGCACAAAAATGGCCATACGGCTGGAGATGGGTCCCCCGCCCAAAGAGCCAGCAGGGAAAACTATGCCTTGTTCTAAAGCTCTTTGGGAACCGCTTGCGTAGCCCCACAGACCTGGGGGCTGCGGGCTTTCCTGCTGCCATCAGCCTCAAAGCCACCCTTTCCCACTTGGCGACGCGCCAGGCACAAAAATGGCCATACGGCTGGAGATGGGTCCCCCGCCCAAAGAGCCAGCAGGGAAAACTATGCCTTGTTCTAAAGCTCTTTGGGAACCGCTTGCTTGGCCCCACAGACCTGGGGGCTGCGGGCTTTCCTGCGGCCTTCAGCCTCAAAGCCACCCTTTCCCACTTGGCGCCGCGCCAGGCACAAAAATGGCCATACGGCTGGAGATGGGTCCCCCGCCCAAAGAGCCAGCAGGGAAAACTATGCCTTGTTCTAAAGCTCTTTGGGAACCGCTTGCTTGGCCCCACAGACCTGGGGGCTGCAGGCTTTGCTGCTGCCTTCAGCCTCGACACCACCCTTTCCCACTTGGCGCCGGGCCAGGGACAAAAATGGCCATACGGCTGGAAATGGGTCCCCTGCCAAAAGAGCCAGCAGGGAAAACTATGCCTTGTTCTAAAGCTCTTTGGGAACCGCTTGCGTAGCCCCACAGACCTGGGGGCTGTGGGGTTTCCTGCTGCCTTCAGCCTCAAAACCACCCTTTCCCACTTGGCGCCGCGCCAGGCACAAAAATGGCCATACGGCTGGAGATGGGTCCCCCGCCCAGAGAGCCAGCAGGGAAAACTATGCCTTGTTCTAAAGCTCTTTGGGAACCGCTTGCGTAGCCCCACAGACCTGGGGGCTGCAGGCTTTCCTGCTGCCTTCAGCCTCGACACCACCCTTTCCCACTTGGCGCCCTATCAGGCACAAAAATGGCCATACGGCTGGAGATGGGTCCCCCGCCCAAAGAGCCAGCAGGGAAAACTATGCCTTGTTCTAAAGCTCTTTGGGAACCGCTTGCATAGCCCCACAGACGTGGGGGCTGCGGGCTTTCCTGCTGCCTTCAGCCTCAAAACCACACTTTCGCACTACGCACCGTGCCAGGCATAAAAATAGCCATACGACTGGAGATGGGTCCCCCCGCCCAAAGAGCCAGCAGGGAAAACTATGCCTTGTTCTAAAGCTCTTTGGGAACCGCTTGCTTGGCCCCACAGACGTGGGGGCTGCAGGCTTTCCTGCTGCCTTCAGCCTCGACAACACCCTTTCCCACTTGGCGTCGCGCCAGGCACAAAAATGGCCTATGGCTGGATATGGGTCTCCCGCCCAAAGAGCCAGCAGGGAAAACTATGCCTTGTTCTAAAGCTCTTTGGGAACCGCTTGCGTAGCCGCATAGACCTGGGGGCTGCGGGCTTTCCTGCTGCCTTCAGCCTCAAAACCACACTTTCGCACTACGCACCGCGCCAGGCATAAAAATAGCCATACGACTGGAGATGGGTCCCCCGCCCAAAGAGCCAGCAGGGAAAACTATGCCTTGTTCTAAAGCTCTTTGGGAACCGCTTGCTTGGCCCCACAGACGTGGGGGCTGCGGGCTTTCCTGCTGCCTTCAGCCTCGACAACACCCTTTCCCACTTGGCGTCGCGCCAGGCACAAAAATGGCCTATGGCTGGATATGGGTCTCCCGCCCAAAGAGCCAGCAGGGAAAACTATGCCTTGTTCTAAAGCTCTTTGGGAACCGCTTGCGTAGCCCCACAGACCTGGGGGCTGCGGGCTTTCCTGCTGCCTTCAGCCTCAAAGCCACCCTTTCCCACTTGGCGCCGCGCCAGGCACAAAAATGGCCTATGGCTGGAGATGGGTCCCATGCCCAAAGAGCCAGCAGGGAAAACTATGCCTTGTTCTAAAGCTCTTTGGGAACCGCTTGCGTAGCCCCACAGACCTGGGGGCTGCAGGCTTTCCTGCTGCCTTCAAGCCTCAAAGCCACCCTTTCCCACTTGGCGCCGCGCCAGGCACAAAAATGGCCATACGGCTGGAGATGGGTCCCCCGCCCAAAGAGCCAGCAGGGAAAACTATGCCTTGTTCTAAAGCTCTTTGGGAACTGCTTGCGTAGCCCCACAGACCTGGGGGCTGCGGGCTTTGCTGCTGCCTTCAGCCTCAAAGCCACCCTTTCCCACTTGGCGCCGCGCCAGGCACAAAAATGGCCATACGGCAGGAGATGGGTCCCCTGCCAAAAGAGCCAGCAGGGAAAACTATGCCTTGTTCTAAAGCTCTTTGGGAACCGCTTGCTTGGCCCCACAGACCTGGGGGCTGCAGGCTTTGCTGCTGCCTTCAGCCTCGACACCACCCTTTCCCACTTGGCGCCGGGCCAGGGACAAAAATGGCCATACGGATGGAGATGCGTCCCCCGCCCAAAGAGCCAGGAGGGAAAACTATGCCTTGTTCTAAAGCTCTTTGGGAACCGCTTCCGTAGCCCCACAGACCTGGGGGCTGCAGGCTTTCCTGCTGCCTTCAGCCTCAAAACCACCCTTTCCCACTACGCAACGCGCCAGGCATAAAAATAGCCATACGACTGGAGATGGGTCCCCCGCCCAAAGAGCCAGCAGGGAAAACTATGCCTTGTTCTAAAGCTCTTTGGGAACCGCTTGCTTGGCCCCACAGACGTGGGGGCTGCGGGCTTTCCTGCTGCCTTCAGCCTCGACAACACCCTTTCCCACTTGGCACCGCGCCAGGCACAAAAATAGCCATACGGCTGGAGATGGGTCCCCCACCCAAAGAGCCAGCAGGGAAAACTATGCCTTGTTCTAAAGCTCTTTGGGAACCGTTTGCGTAGCCCCACAGACCTGGGGACTGCAGGCTTTCCTGCTGCCTTCAGCCTCGACAGCACCCTTTCCCACTTGGCGTCGCGCCAGGCACAAAAATGGCCTATGGCTGGAGATGGGTCCCATGCCCTAAGAGCCAGCTGGGAAAACTATGCCTTGTTCTAAAGCTCTTTGGGAACCGCTTGCGTAGCCCCACAGACCTTGGGGCTGCAGGTTTTGCTCCTGCCTTCAGCCTCAAAGCCACCCTTTCCCACTTGACGCCCTATCAGGCACAAAAATGGCCTATGGGTGGTGATGGGTCCCATGCCCAAAGAGCCAGCAGGGAAAACTATGCCTTGTTCTAAAGCTCTTTGGGAACCGCTTGCGTAGCCCCACAGACCTGGGGGCTGCGGGCTTTCCTGCTGCCTTCAGCCTCGACACCACCCTTTCCCACTTGGCGCCGCGCCAGGCACAAAAATGGCCATACGGCTGGAGATGGGTCCCCCGCCCAAAGAGCCAGCAGGGAAAACTATGCCTTGTTCTAAAGCTCTTTGGGAACCGCTTGCATAGCCCCACAGACCTGGGGGCTGCAGGCTTTCCTGCTGTCTTCAGCCTCAAAGCCACCCTTTCCCACTTGGCGCCCTATCAGGCACAAAAATGGCCTATGGGTGGAGATGGGTCCCATGCCCAAAGAGCCAGCAGGGAAAACTATGCCTTGTTCTAAAGCTCTTTGGGAACCGCTTGCTTGGCCCCACAGACGTGGGGGCTGCGGGCTTTCCTGCTGCCTTCAGCCTCAAAACCACACTTTCGCACTACGCACCGCGCCAGGCATAAAAATAGCCATACGACTGGAGATGGGTCCCCCGCCCAAAGAGCCAGCAGGGAAAACTATGCCTTGTTCTAAAGCTCTTTGGGAACCGCTTGCTTGGCCCCACAGACGTGGGGGCTGCGGGCTTTCCTGCTGCCTTCAGCCTCGACAACACCCTTTCCCACTTGGCGTCGCGCCAGGCACAAAAATGGCCTATGGCTGGAGATGGGTCTCCCGCCCAAAGAGCCAGCAGGGAAAACTATGCCTTGTTCTAAAGCTCTTTGGGAACCGCTTGCGTAGCCCCACAGACCTGGGGGCTGCGGGCTTTCCTGCTGCCTTCAGCCTCAAAGCCACCCTTTCCCACTTGGCGCCGCGCCAGGCACAAAAATGGCCTATGGGTGGAGATGGGTCCCCCGCCCAAAGAGCCAGCAGGGAAAACTATGCCTTGTTCTAAAGCTCTTTGGGAACCGCTTGCGTAGCCCCACAGACCTGGGGGCTGCAGGCTTTCCTGCTGCCTTCAAGCCTCAAAGCCACCCTTTCCCACTTGGCGCCGCGCCAGGCACAAAAATGGCCATACGGCTGGAGATGGGTCCCCCGCCCAAAGAGACAGCAGGGAAAACTATGCCTTGTTCTAAAGCTCTTTGGGAACCGCTTGCGTAGCCCCACAGACCTGGGGGCTGCAGGGTTTGCTGCTGCCTTCAGCCTCAAAGCCACCCTTTCCCACTTGGCGCTGCGCCAGGCACAAAAATGGCCATACGGCTGGAGATGGGTCCCCCGCCCAAAGAGCCAGAGGGAAAACTATGCCTTGTTCTAAAGCTCTTTGGGAACCACTTGCGTAGCCCCACAGACCTGGGGGCTGCGGGCTTTCCTGCTGCCTTTAGCCTCGACACCACCCTTTCCCTCTTGGCGCCGCGCCAGGCACAAAAATGGCCGTACGGCTGGAGATGGGTCCCCCGCCCAAAGAGCCAGCAGGGAAAACTATGCCTTGTTCTAAAGCTCTTTGGGAACCGCTTGCGTAGCCCCACAGACCTGGGGGCTGCAGGCTTTCCTGCTGCCTTCAGCCTCAAAGCCACCCTTTCCCACTTGGCGACGCGCCAGGCACAAAAATGGCCATACGGCTGGAGATGGGTCCCCCGCTCAAAGAGCCAGCAGGGAAAACTATGCCTTGTTCTAAAGCTCTTTGGGAACCGCTTGCGTAGCCCCACAGACCTGAGGGCTGCGGGCTTTGCTGCTGCCTTCAGCCTCAAAGCCACCCTTTCCCACTTGGCGCCGCGCCAGGCACAAAAATGGCCATACGGCTGGAGATGGGTCCCCTGCCAAAAGAGCCAGCAGGGAAAACTATGCCTTGTTCTAAAGCTCTTTGGGAACCGCTTGCGTAGCCCCACAGACCTGGGGGCTGCGGGCTTTCCTGCTGCCTTTAGCCTCGACACCACCCTTTCCCACTTGGCGCCGCGCCAGGCTCAAAAATGGCCATACGGCTGGAGATGGGTCCACCGCCCAAAGAGCCAGCAGGGAAAATTATGCCTTGTTCTAAAGCTCTTTGGGAACTGCTTGCGTAGCCCCACAGACCTGGGGGCTGCGGGCTTTCCTGCTGCCTTCAGCCTCAAAGCCACCCTTTCCCACTTGGCGCCCTATCAGGCACAAAAATGGCCTATGGCTGGAGATGGGTCCCATGCCCAAAGAGCCGTCAGGGAAAACTATGCCTTGTTCTAAAGCTCTTTGGGAACCGCTTGCTTGGCCCCACAGACCTGGGGGCTGCAGGCTTTGCTGCTGCCTTCAGCCTCGACACCACCCTTTCCCACTTGGCGCCGGGCCAGGGACAAAAATGGCCATACGGATGGAGATGCGTCCCCCGCCCAAAGAGCCAGGAGGGAAAACTATGCCTTGTTCTAAAGCTCTTTGGGAACCGCTTCCGTAGCCCCACAGACCTGGGGGCTGCAGGCTTTCCTGCTGCCTTCAGCCTCAAAACCACCCTTTCCCACTACGCAACGCGCCAGGCATAAAAATAGCCATACGACTGGAGATGGGTCCCCCGCCCAAAGAGCCAGCAGGGAAAACTATGCCTTGTTCTAAAGCTCTTTGGGAACCGCTTGCTTGGCCCCACAGACGTGGGGGCTGCGGGCTTTCCTGCTGCCTTCAGCCTCGACAACACCCTTTCCCACTTGGCACCGCGCCAGGCACAAAAATAGCCATACGGCTGGAGATGGGTCCCCCACCCAAAGAGCCAGCAGGGAAAACTATGCCTTGTTCTAAAGCTCTTTGGGAACCGCTTGCATAGCCCCACAGACCTGGGGGCTGCAGGCTTTCCTGCTGCCTTCAGCCTCGACAGCACCCTTTCCCACTTGGCGTCGCGCCAGGCACAAAAATGGCCTATGGCTGGAGATGGGTCCCATGCCCTAAGAGCCAGCTGGGAAAACTAGGCCTTGTTCTAAAGCTCTTTGGGAACCGCTTGCGTAGGCCCACAGACCTGGGGGCTGCAGGTTTTGCTCCTGCCTTCAGCCTCAAAGCCACCCTTTCCCACTTGGCGCCCTATCAGGCACAAAAATGGCCTATGGGTGGAGATGGGTCCCATGCCCAAAGAGCCAGCAGGGAAAACTATGCCTTGTTCTAAAGCTCTTTGGGAACCGCTTGCGTAGCCCCACAGACCTGGGGGCTGCGGGCTTTCCTGCTGCCTTCAGCCTCGACACCACCCTTTCCCACTTGGCGCCGCGCCAGGCACAAAAATGGCCATACGGCTGGAGATGGGTCCCCCGCCCAAAGAGCCAGCAGGGAAAACTAGGCCTTGTTCTAAAGCTCTTTGGGAACCGCTTGCATAGCCCCACAGACCTGGGGGCTGCAGGCTTTCCTGCTGTCTTCAGCCTCAAAGCCACCCTTTCCCACTTGGCGCCGCGCCAGGCACAAAAATGGCCTATGGGTGGAGATGGGTCCCATGCCCAAAGAGCCAGCAGGGAAAACTATGCCTTGTTCTAAAGCTCTTTGGGAACCGCTTGCTTGGCCCCACAGACGTGGTGGCTGCGGGCTTTCCTGCTGCCTTCAGCCTCGACACCACCCTTTCCCACTTGGCGCCCTATCAGGCACAAAAATGGCCATACGGCTGGAGATGGGTCCCCCGCCCAAAGAGCCAGCAGGGAAAACTATGCCTTGTTCTAAAGCTCTTTGGGAACCGCTTGCGTAGCCCCACAGACGTGGGGGCTGCGGGCTTTCCTGCTGCCTTCAGCCTCAAAACCACACTTTCGCACTACGCACCGCGCCAGGCATAAAAATAGCCATACGACTGGAGATGGGTCCCCCGCCCAAAGAGCCAGCAGGGAAAACTATGCCTTGTTCTAAAGCTCTTTGGGAACCGCTTGCTTGGCCCCACAGACGTGGGGGCTGCGGGCTTTCCTGCTGCCTTCAGCCTCGACAACACCCTTTCCCACTTGGCGTCACGCCAGGCACAAAAATGGCCTATGGCTGGATATGGGTCTCCCGCCCAAAGAGCCAGCAGGGAAAACTATGCCTTGTTCTAAAGCTCTTTGGGAACCGCTTGCGTAGCCCGACAGACCTGGGGGCTGCGGGCTTTCCTGCTGCCTTCAGCCTCAAAGCCACCCTTTCCCACTTGGCGCCGCGCCAGGCACAAAAATGGCCTATGGCTGGAGATGGGTCCCATGCCCAAAGAGCCAGCAGGGAAAACTATGCCTTGTTCTAAAGCTCTTTGGGAACCGCTTGCGTAGCCCCACAGACCTGGGGGCTGCAGGCTTTCCTGCTGCCTTCAAGCCTCAAAGCCACCCTTTCCCACTTGGCGCCGCGCCAGGCACAAAAATGGCCATACGGCTGGAGATGGGTCCCCCGCCCAAAGAGCCAGCAGGGAAAACTATGCCTTGTTCTAAAGCTCTTTGGGAACCGCTTGCGTAGCCCCACAGACCTGGGGGCTGCAGGCTTTGCTGCTGCCTTCAGCCTCAAAGCCACCCTTTCCCACTTGGCGCTGCGCCATGCACAAAAATGGCCATACGGCTGGAGATGGGTCCCCCGCCCAAAGAGCCAGCAGGGAAAACTATGCCTTGTTCTAAAGCTCTTTGGGAACCGCTTGCGTAGCCCCACAGACCTGGGGGCTGCGGGCTTTCCTGCTGCCATCAGCCTCAAAGCCACCCTTTCCCACTTGGCGACGCGCCAGGCACAAAAATGGCCATACGGCTGGAGATGGGTCCCCCGCCCAAAGAGCCAGCAGGGAAAACTATGCCTTGTTCTAAAGCTCTTTGGGAACCGCTTGCTTGGCCCCACAGACCTGGGGGCTGCGGGCTTTCCTGCTGCCTTCAGCCTCAAAGCCACCCTTTCCCACTTGGCGCCGCGCCAGGCACAAAAATGGCCATACGGCTGGAGATGGGTCCCCCGCCCAAAGAGCCAGCAGGGAAAACTATGCCTTGTTCTAAAGCTCTTTGGGAACCGCTTGCTTGGCCCCACAGACCTGGGGGCTGCAGGCTTTGCTGCTGCCTTCAGCCTCGACACCACCCTTTCCCACTTGGCGCCGGGCCAGGGACAAAAATGGCCATACGGCTGGAAATGGGTCCCCTGCCAAAAGAGCCAGCAGGGAAAACTATGCCTTGTTCTAAAGCTCTTTGGGAACCGCTTGCGTAGCCCCACAGACCTGGGGGCTGTGGGGTTTCCTGCTGCCTTCAGCCTCAAAACCACCCTTTCCCACTTGGCGCCGCGCCAGGCACAAAAATGGCCATACGGCTGGAGATGGGTCCCCCGCCCAGAGAGCCAGCAGGGAAAACTATGCCTTGTTCAAAAGCTCTTTGGGAACCGCTTGCGTAGCCCCACAGACCTGGGGGCTGCAGGCTTTCCTGCTGCCTTCAGCCTCGACACCACCCTTTCCCACTTGGCGCCCTATCAGGCACAAAAATGGCCATACGGCTGGAGATGGGTCCCCCGCCCAAAGAGCCAGCAGGGAAAACTATGCCTTGTTCTAAAGCTCTTTGGGAACCGCTTGCATAGCCCCACAGACGTGGGGGCTGCGGGCTTTCCTGCTGCCTTCAGCCTCAAAACCACACTTTCGCACTACGCACCGTGCCAGGCATAAAAATAGCCATACGACTGGAGATGGGTCCCCCGCCCAAAGAGCCAGCAGGGAAAACTATGCCTTGTTCTAAAGCTCTTTGGGAACCGCTTGCTTGGCCCCACAGACGTGGGGGCTGCGGGCTTTCCTGCTGCCTTCAGCCTCGACAACACCCTTTCCCACTTGGCACCGCGCCAGGCACAAAAATAGCCATACGGCTGGAGATGGGTCCCCCACCCAAAGAGCCAGCAGGGAAAACTATGCCTTGTTCTAAAGCTCTTTGGGAACCGCTTGCATAGCCCCACAGACCTGGGGGCTGCAGGCTTTCCTGCTGCCTTCAGCCTCGACAGCACCCTTTCCCACTTGGCGTCGCGCCAGGCACAAAAATGGCCTATGGCTGGAGATGGGTCCCATGCCCTAAGAGCCAGCTGGGAAAACTAGGCCTTGTTCTAAAGCTCTTTGGGAACCGCTTGCGTAGGCCCACAGACCTGGGGGCTGCAGGTTTTGCTCCTGCCTTCAGCCTCAAAGCCACCCTTTCCCACTTGGCGCCCTATCAGGCACAAAAATGGCCTATGGGTGGAGATGGGTCCCATGCCCAAAGAGCCAGCAGGGAAAACTATGCCTTGTTCTAAAGCTCTTTGGGAACCGCTTGCGTAGCCCCACAGACCTGGGGGCTGCGGGCTTTCCTGCTGCCTTCAGCCTCGACACCACCCTTTCCCACTTGGCGCCGCGCCAGGCACAAAAATGGCCATACGGCTGGAGATGGGTCCCCCGCCCAAAGAGCCAGCAGGGAAAACTAGGCCTTGTTCTAAAGCTCTTTGGGAACCGCTTGCATAGCCCCACAGACCTGGGGGCTGCAGGCTTTCCTGCTGTCTTCAGCCTCAAAGCCACCCTTTCCCACTTGGCGCCGCGCCAGGCACAAAAATGGCCTATGGGTGGAGATGGGTCCCATGCCCAAAGAGCCAGCAGGGAAAACTATGCCTTGTTCTAAAGCTCTTTGGGAACCGCTTGCTTGGCCCCACAGACGTGGTGGCTGCGGGCTTTCCTGCTGCCTTCAGCCTCGACACCACCCTTTCCCACTTGGCGCCCTATCAGGCACAAAAATGGCCATACGGCTGGAGATGGGTCCCCCGCCCAAAGAGCCAGCAGGGAAAACTATGCCTTGTTCTAAAGCTCTTTGGGAACCGCTTGCGTAGCCCCACAGACGTGGGGGCTGCGGGCTTTCCTGCTGCCTTCAGCCTCAAAACCACACTTTCGCACTACGCACCGCGCCAGGCATAAAAATAGCCATACGACTGGAGATGGGTCCCCCGCCCAAAGAGCCAGCAGGGAAAACTATGCCTTGTTCTAAAGCTCTTTGGGAACCGCTTGCTTGGCCCCACAGACGTGGGGGCTGCGGGCTTTCCTGCTGCCTTCAGCCTCGACAACACCCTTTCCCACTTGGCGTCACGCCAGGCACAAAAATGGCCTATGGCTGGATATGGGTCTCCCGCCCAAAGAGCCAGCAGGGAAAACTATGCCTTGTTCTAAAGCTCTTTGGGAACCGCTTGCGTAGCCCGACAGACCTGGGGGCTGCGGGCTTTCCTGCTGCCTTCAGCCTCAAAGCCACCCTTTCCCACTTGGCGCCGCGCCAGGCACAAAAATGGCCTATGGCTGGAGATGGGTCCCATGCCCAAAGAGCCAGCAGGGAAAACTATGCCTTGTTCTAAAGCTCTTTGGGAACCGCTTGCGTAGCCCCACAGACCTGGGGGCTGCAGGCTTTCCTGCTGCCTTCAAGCCTCAAAGCCACCCTTTCCCACTTGGCGCCGCGCCAGGCACAAAAATGGCCATACGGCTGGAGATGGGTCCCCCGCCCAAAGAGCCAGCAGGGAAAACTATGCCTTGTTCTAAAGCTCTTTGGGAACCGCTTGCGTAGCCCCACAGACCTGGGGGCTGCAGGCTTTGCTGCTGCCTTCAGCCTCAAAGCCACCCTTTCCCACTTGGCGCTGCGCCATGCACAAAAATGGCCATACGGCTGGAGATGGGTCCCCCGCCCAAAGAGCCAGCAGGGAAAACTATGCCTTGTTCTAAAGCTCTTTGGGAACCGCTTGCGTAGCCCCACAGACCTGGGGGCTGCGGGCTTTCCTGCTGCCATCAGCCTCAAAGCCACCCTTTCCCACTTGGCGACGCGCCAGGCACAAAAATGGCCATACGGCTGGAGATGGGTCCCCCGCCCAAAGAGCCAGCAGGGAAAACTATGCCTTGTTCTAAAGCTCTTTGGGAACCGCTTGCTTGGCCCCACAGACCTGGGGGCTGCGGGCTTTCCTGCTGCCTTCAGCCTCAAAGCCACCCTTTCCCACTTGGCGCCGCGCCAGGCACAAAAATGGCCATACGGCTGGAGATGGGTCCCCCGCCCAAAGAGCCAGCAGGGAAAACTATGCCTTGTTCTAAAGCTCTTTGGGAACCGCTTGCTTGGCCCCACAGACCTGGGGGCTGCAGGCTTTGCTGCTGCCTTCAGCCTCGACACCACCCTTTCCCACTTGGCGCCGGGCCAGGGACAAAAATGGCCATACGGCTGGAAATGGGTCCCCTGCCAAAAGAGCCAGCAGGGAAAACTATGCCTTGTTCTAAAGCTCTTTGGGAACCGCTTGCGTAGCCCCACAGACCTGGGGGCTGTGGGGTTTCCTGCTGCCTTCAGCCTCAAAACCACCCTTTCCCACTTGGCGCCGCGCCAGGCACAAAAATGGCCATACGGCTGGAGATGGGTCCCCCGCCCAGAGAGCCAGCAGGGAAAACTATGCCTTGTTCAAAAGCTCTTTGGGAACCGCTTGCGTAGCCCCACAGACCTGGGGGCTGCAGGCTTTCCTGCTGCCTTCAGCCTCGACACCACCCTTTCCCACTTGGCGCCCTATCAGGCACAAAAATGGCCATACGGCTGGAGATGGGTCCCCCGCCCAAAGAGCCAGCAGGGAAAACTATGCCTTGTTCTAAAGCTCTTTGGGAACCGCTTGCATAGCCCCACAGACGTGGGGGCTGCGGGCTTTCCTGCTGCCTTCAGCCTCAAAACCACACTTTCGCACTACGCACCGTGCCAGGCATAAAAATAGCCATACGACTGGAGATGGGTCCCCCGCCCAAAGAGCCAGCAGGGAAAACTATGCCTTGTTCTAAAGCTCTTTGGGAACCGCTTGCTTGGCCCCACAGACGTGGGGGCTGCGGGCTTTCCTGCTGCCTTCAGCCTCGACAACACCCTTTCCCACTTGGCGTCGCGCCAGGCACAAAAATGGCCTATGGCTGGATATGGGTCTCCCGCCCAAAGAGCCAGCAGGGAAAACTATGCCTTGTTCTAAAGCTCTTTGGGAACCGCTTGCGTAGCCGCATAGACCTGGGGGCTGCGGGCTTTCCTGCTGCCTTCAGCCTCAAAACCACACTTTCGCACTACGCACCGCGCCAGGCATAAAAATAGCCATACGACTGGAGATGGGTCCCCCGCCCAAAGAGCCAGCAGGGAAAACTATGCCTTGTTCTAAAGCTCTTTGGGAACCGCTTGCGTAGCCCCACAGACCTGGGGGCTGCAGGCTTTCCTGCTGCCTTCAAGCCTCAAAGCCACCCTTTCCCACTTGGCGCCGCGCCAGGCACAAAAATGGCCATACGGCTGGAGATGGGTCCCCCGCCCAAAGAGCCAGCAGGGAAAACTATGCCTTGTTCTAAAGCTCTTTGGGAACTGCTTGCGTAGCCCCACAGACCTGGGGGCTGCGGGCTTTGCTGCTGCCTTCAGCCTCAAAGCCACCCTTTCCCACTTGGCGCCGCGCCAGGCACAAAAATGGCCATACGGCAGGAGATGGGTCCCCTGCCAAAAGAGCCAGCAGGGAAAACTATGCCTTGTTCTAAAGCTCTTTGGGAACCGCTTGCTTGGCCCCACAGACCTGGGGGCTGCAGGCTTTGCTGCTGCCTTCAGCCTCGACACCACCCTTTCCCACTTGGCGCCGGGCCAGGGACAAAAATGGCCATACGGATGGAGATGCGTCCCCCGCCCAAAGAGCCAGGAGGGAAAACTATGCCTTGTTCTAAAGCTCTTTGGGAACCGCTTCCGTAGCCCCACAGACCTGGGGGCTGCAGGCTTTCCTGCTGCCTTCAGCCTCAAAACCACCCTTTCCCACTACGCACCGCGCCAGGCATAAAAATAGCCATACGACTGGAGATGGGTCCCCCGCCCAAAGAGCCAGCAGGGAAAACTATGCCTTGTTCTAAAGCTCTTTGGGAACCGCTTGCTTGGCCCCACAGACCTGGGGGCTGCGGGCTTTCCTGCTGCCTTCAGCCTCGACAACACCCTTTCCCACTTGGCACCGCGCCAGGCACAAAAATAGCCATACGGCTGGAGATGGGTCCCCCACCCAAAGAGCCAGCAGGGAAAACTATGCCTTGTTCTAAAGCTCTTTGGGAACCGTTTGCGTAGCCCCACAGACCTGGGGACTGCAGGCTTTCCTGCTGCCTTCAGCCTCGACAGCACCCTTTCCCACTTGGCGTCGCGCCAGGCACAAAAATGGCCTATGGCTGGAGATGGGTCCCATGCCCTAAGAGCCAGCTGGGAAAACTATGCCTTGTTCTAAAGCTCTTTGGGAACCGCTTGCGTAGCCCCACAGACCTTGGGGCTGCAGGTTTTGCTCCTGCCTTCAGCCTCAAAGCCACCCTTTCCCACTTGACGCCCTATCAGGCACAAAAATGGCCTATGGGTGGTGATGGGTCCCATGCCCAAAGAGCCAGCAGGGAAAACTATGCCTTGTTCTAAAGCTCTTTGGGAACCGCTTGCGTAGCCCCACAGACCTGGGGGCTGCGGGCTTTCCTGCTGCCTTCAGCCTCGACACCACCCTTTCCCACTTGGCGCCGCGCCAGGCACAAAAATGGCCATACGGCTGGAGATGGGTCCCCCGCCCAAAGAGCCAGCAGGGAAAACTATGCCTTGTTCTAAAGCTCTTTGGGAACCGCTTGCATAGCCCCACAGACCTGGGGGCTGCAGGCTTTCCTGCTGTCTTCAGCCTCAAAGCCACCCTTTCCCACTTGGCGCCCTATCAGGCACAAAAATGGCCTATGGGTGGAGATGGGTCCCATGCCCAAAGAGCCAGCAGGGAAAACTATGCCTTGTTCTAAAGCTCTTTGGGAACCGCTTGCTTGGCCCCACAGACGTGGGGGCTGCGGGCTTTCCTGCTGCCTTCAGCCTCAAAACCACACTTTCGCACTACGCACCGCGCCAGGCATAAAAATAGCCATACGACTGGAGATGGGTCCCCCGCCCAAAGAGCCAGCAGGGAAAACTATGCCTTGTTCTAAAGCTCTTTGGGAACCGCTTGCTTGGCCCCACAGACGTGGGGGCTGCGGGCTTTCCTGCTGCCTTCAGCCTCGACAACACCCTTTCCCACTTGGCGTCGCGCCAGGCACAAAAATGGCCTATGGCTGGAGATGGGTCTCCCGCCCAAAGAGCCAGCAGGGAAAACTATGCCTTGTTCTAAAGCTCTTTGGGAACCGCTTGCGTAGCCCCACAGACCTGGGGGCTGCGGGCTTTCCTGCTGCCTTCAGCCTCAAAGCCACCCTTTCCCACTTGGCGCCGCGCCAGGCACAAAAATGGCCTATGGGTGGAGATGGGTCCCCCGCCCAAAGAGCCAGCAGGGAAAACTATGCCTTGTTCTAAAGCTCTTTGGGAACCGCTTGCGTAGCCCCACAGACCTGGGGGCTGCAGGCTTTCCTGCTGCCTTCAAGCCTCAAAGCCACCCTTTCCCACTTGGCGCCGCGCCAGGCACAAAAATGGCCATACGGCTGGAGATGGGTCCCCCGCCCAAAGAGACAGCAGGGAAAACTATGCCTTGTTCTAAAGCTCTTTGGGAACCGCTTGCGTAGCCCCACAGACCTGGGGGCTGCAGGGTTTGCTGCTGCCTTCAGCCTCAAAGCCACCCTTTCCCACTTGGCGCTGCGCCAGGCACAAAAATGGCCATACGGCTGGAGATGGGTCCCCCGCCCAAAGAGCCAGAGGGAAAACTATGCCTTGTTCTAAAGCTCTTTGGGAACCGCTTCCTTGGCCCCACAGACGTGGGGGCTGCGGGTTTTCCTGCTGCCTTTAGCCTCGACACCACCCTTTCCCTCTTGGCGCCGCGCCAGGCACAAAAATGGCCGTACGGCTGGAGATGGGTCCCCCGCCCAAAGAGCCAGCAGGGAAAACTATGCCTTGTTCTAAAGCTCTTTGGGAACCGCTTGCGTAGCCCCACAGACCTGGGGGCTGCAGGCTTTCCTGCTGCCTTCAGCCTCAAAGCCACCCTTTCCCACTTGGCGACGCGCCAGGCACAAAAATGGCCATACGGCTGGAGATGGGTCCCCCGCTCAAAGAGCCAGCAGGGAAAACTATGCCTTGTTCTAAAGCTCTTTGGGAACCGCTTGCGTAGCCCCACAGACCTGAGGGCTGCGGGCTTTGCTGCTGCCTTCAGCCTCAAAGCCACCCTTTCCCACTTGGCGCCGCGCCAGGCACAAAAATGGCCATACGGCTGGAGATGGGTCCCCTGCCAAAAGAGCCAGCAGGGAAAACTATGCCTTGTTCTAAAGCTCTTTGGGAACCGCTTGCGTAGCCCCACAGACCTGGGGGCTGCGGGCTTTCCTGCTGCCTTTAGCCTCGACACCACCCTTTCCCACTTGGCGCCGCGCCAGGCTCAAAAATGGCCATACGGCTGGAGATGGGTCCACCGCCCAAAGAGCCAGCAGGGAAAATTATGCCTTGTTCTAAAGCTCTTTGGGAACTGCTTGCGTAGCCCCACAGACCTGGGGGCTGCGGGCTTTCCTGCTGCCTTCAGCCTCAAAGCCACCCTTTCCCACTTGGCGCCCTATCAGGCACAAAAATGGCCTATGGCTGGAGATGGGTCCCATGCCCAAAGAGCCGTCAGGGAAAACTATGCCTTGTTCTAAAGCTCTTTGGGAACCGCTTGCTTGGCCCCACAGACCTGGGGGCTGCGGGCTTTGCTGCTGCCTTCAGCCTCAAAGCCACCCTTTCCCACTTGGCGCCGCATCAGGCACAAAAATGGCCATACGGCTGGAGATGGGTCCCCCGCCCAAAGAGCCAGCAGGGAAAACTATGCCTTGTTCTAAAGCTCTTTGGGAACCGCTTGCTTGGCCCCACAGACCTGGGGGCTGCAGGCTTTGCTGCTGCCTTCAGCCTCGACACCACCCTTTCCCACTTTGCGCCGGGCCAGGGACAAAAATGGCCATACGGCTGGAGATGGGTCCCCTGCCAAAAGAGCCAGCAGGGAAAACTATGCCTTGTTCTAAAGCTCTTTGGGAACCGCTTGCGTAGCCCCACAGACCTGGGTGCTGTGGGGTTTCCTGCTGCCTTCAGCCTCAAAACCACCCTTTCCCACTTGGCGCCGCGCCAGGCACAAAAATGGCCATACGGCTGGAGATGGGTCCCCCGCCCAGAGAGCCAGCAGGGAAAACTAGGCCTTGTTCTAAAGCTCTTTGGGAACCGCTTGCATAGCCCCACAGACCTGGGGGCTGCAGGCTTTCCTGCTGTCTTCAGCCTCAAAGCCACCCTTTCCCACTTGGCGCCGCGCCAGGCACAAAAATGGCCTATGGGTGGAGATGGGTCCCATGCCCAAAGAGCCAGCAGGGAAAACTATGCCTTGTTCTAAAGCTCTTTGGGAACCGCTTGCTTGGCCCCACAGACGTGGTGGCTGCGGGCTTTCCTGCTGCCTTCAGCCTCGACACCACCCTTTCCCACTTGGCGCCCTATCAGGCACAAAAATGGCCATACGGCTGGAGATGGGTCCCCCGCCCAAAGAGCCAGCAGGGAAAACTATGCCTTGTTCTAAAGCTCTTTGGGAACCGCTTGCGTAGCCCCACAGACGTGGGGGCTGCGGGCTTTCCTGCTGCCTTCAGCCTCAAAACCACACTTTCGCACTACGCACCGCGCCAGGCATAAAATAGCCATACGACTGGAGATGGGTCCCCCGCCCAAAGAGCCAGCAGGGAAAACTATGCCTTGTTCTAAAGCTCTTTGGGAACCGCTTGCTTGGCCCCACAGACGTGGGGGCTGCGGGCTTTCCTGCTGCCTTCAGCCTCGACAACACCCTTTCCCACTTGGCGTCACGCCAGGCACAAAAATGGCCTATGGCTGGATATGGGTCTCCCGCCCAAAGAGCCAGCAGGGAAAACTATGCCTTGTTCTAAAGCTCTTTGGGAACCGCTTGCGTAGCCCGACAGACCTGGGGGCTGCGGGCTTTCCTGCTGCCTTCAGCCTCAAAGCCACCCTTTCCCACTTGGCGCCGCGCCAGGCACAAAAATGGCCTATGGCTGGAGATGGGTCCCATGCCCAAAGAGCCAGCAGGGAAAACTATGCCTTGTTCTAAAGCTCTTTGGGAACCGCTTGCGTAGCCCCACAGACCTGGGGGCTGCAGGCTTTCCTGCTGCCTTCAAGCCTCAAAGCCACCCTTTCCCACTTGGCGCCGCGCCAGGCACAAAAATGGCCATACGGCTGGAGATGGGTCCCCCGCCCAAAGAGCCAGCAGGGAAAACTATGCCTTGTTCTAAAGCTCTTTGGGAACCGCTTGCTTGGCCCCACAGACCTGGGGGCTGCGGGCTTTCCTGCTGCCTTCAGCCTCAAAGCCACCCTTTCCCACTTGGCGCCGGGCCAGGGACAAAAATGGCCATACGGCTGGAAATGGGTCCCCTGCCAAAAGAGCCAGCAGGGAAAACTATGCCTTGTTCTAAAGCTCTTTGGGAACCGCTTGCGTAGCCCCACAGACCTGGGGGCTGTGGGGTTTCCTGCTGCCTTCAGCCTCAAAACCACCCTTTCCCACTTGGCGCCGCGCCAGGCACAAAAATGGCCATACGGCTGGAGATGGGTCCCCCGCCCAGAGAGCCAGCAGGGAAAACTATGCCTTGTTCTAAAGCTCTTTGGGAACCGCTTGCGTAGCCCCACAGACCTGGGGGCTGCGGGCTTTCCTGCTGCCTTCAGCCTCGACACCACCCTTTCAAACTTGGCGACGCGCCAGGCACAAAAATGGCCATACGGCTGGAGATGGGTCCCCCGCCCAAAGAGCCAGCAGGGAAAACTATGCCTTGTTCTAAAGCTCTTTGGGAACCGCTTGCATAGCCCCACAGACCTGGGGGCTGCAGGCTTTCCTGCTGTCTTCAGCCTCAAAGCCACCCTTTCCCACTTGGCGCCGTATCAGGCACAAAAATGGCCTATGGGTGGAGATGGGTCCCATGCCCAAAGAGCCAGCAGGGAAAACTATGCCTTGTTCTAAAGCTCTTTGGGAACCGCTTGCTTGGCCCCACAGACGTGGGGGCTGCAGGCTTTCCTGCTGCCTTCAGCCTCGACACCACCCTTTCCCACTTGGCGCCCTATCAGGCACAAAAATGGCCATACGGCTGGAGATGGGTCCCCCGCCCAAAGAGCCAGCAGGGAAAACTATGCCTTGTTCTAAAGCTCTTTGGGAACCGCTTGCTTGGCCCCACAGACGTGGGGGCTGCGGGCTTTCCTGCTGCCTTCAGCCTCAAAACCACACTTTCGCACTACGCACCGTGCCAGGCATAAAAATAGCCATACGACTGGAGATGGGTCTCCCGCCCAAAGAGCCAGCAGGGAAAACTATGCCTTGTTCTAAAGCTCTTTGGGAACCGCTTGCGTAGCCCCACAGACCTGGGGGCTGCGGGCTTTCCTGCTGCCTTCAGCCTCAAAGCCACCCTTTCCCACTTGGCGCCGCGCCAGGCACAAAAATGGCCATACGGCTGGAGATGGGTCCCCCGCCCGAAGAGCCAGCAGGGAAAACTATGCCTTGTTCTAAAGCTCTTTGGGAACTGCTTGCGTAGCCCCACAGACCTGGGGGCTGCGGGCTTTGCTGCTGCCTTCAGCCTCAAAGCCACCCTTTCCCACTTGGCGCCGCGCCAGGCACAAAATGGCCATACGGCAGGAGATGGGTCCCCTGCCAAAAGAGCCAGCAGGGAAAACTATGCCTTGTTCTAAAGCTCTTTGGGAACCGCTTGCTTGGCCCCACAGACCTGGGGGCTGCAGGCTTTCCTGCTGCCTTCAGCCTCAAAACCACCCTTTCCCACTACGCACCGCGCCAGGCATAAAAATAGCCATACGACTGGAGATGGGTCCCCCGCCCAAAGAGCCAGCAGGGAAAACTATGCCTTGTTCTAAAGCTCTTTGGGAACCGCTTGCTTGGCCCCACAGACGTGGGGGCTGCGGGCTTTCCTGCTGCCTTCAGCCTCGACAACACCCTTTCCCACTTGGCACCGCGCCAGGCACAAAAATAGCCATACGGCTGGAGATGGGTCCCCCACCCAAAGAGCCAGCAGGGAAAACTATGCCTTGTTCTAAAGCTCTTTGGGAACCGTTTGCGTAGCCGCACAGACCTGGGGACTGCAGGCTTTCCTGCTGCCTTCAGCCTCGACAGCACCCTTTCCCACTTGGCGTCGCGCCAGGCACAAAAATGGCCTATGGCTGGAGATGGGTCCCCCGCCCAAAGAGCCAGCAGGGAAAACTATGCCTTGTTCTAAAGCTCTTTGGGAACCGCTTGCTTGGCCCCACAGACCTGGGGGCTGCGGGCTTTCCTGCTGCCTTCAGCCTCGACACCACCCTTTCCCACTTGGCGCCCTATCAGGCACAAAAATGGCCATACGGCTGGAGATGGGTCCCCCGCCCAAAGAGCCAGCAGGGAAAACTATGCCTTGTTCTAAAGCTCTTTGGGAACCGCTTGCGTAGCCCCACAGACGTGGGGGCTGCGGGCTTTCCTGCTGCCTTCAGCCTCAAAACCACACTTTCGCACTACGCACCGCGCCAGGCATAAAAATAGCCATACGACTGGAGATGGGTCCCCCGCCCAAAGAGCCAGCAGGGAAAACTATGCCTTGTTCTAAAGCTCTTTGGGAACCGCTTGCTTGGCCCCACAGACCTGGGGGCTGCGGGCCTTCCTGCTGCCTTCAGCCTCGACAACACCCTTTCCCACTTGGCGTCGCGCCAGGCACAAAAATGGCCATACGGCTGGAGATGGACCCCCTGCCAAAAGAGCCAGCAGGGAAAACTATGCCTTGTTCTAAAGCTCTTTGGGAACCGCTTGCGTAGCCCCACAGACCTGGGGGCTGCGGGCTTTCCTGCTGCCTTCAGCCTCAAAGCCACCCTTTCCCACTTGGCGCCGCGCCAGGCACAAAAATGGCCTATGGCTGGAGATGGGTCCCCCGCCCAAAGAGCCAGCAGGGAAAACTATGCCTTGTTCTAAAGCTCTTTGGGAACCGCTTGCGTAGCCCCACAGACCTGGGGGCTGCAGGCTTTCCTGCTGCCTTCAAGCCTCAAAGCCACCCTTTCCCACTTGGCGCCGCGCCAGGCACAAAAATGGCCATACGGCTGGAGATGGGTCCCCCGCCCAAAGAGACAGCAGGGAAAACTATGCCTTGTTCTAAAGCTCTTTGGGAACCGCTTGCGTAGCCCCACAGACCTGGGGGCTGCAGGGTTTGCTGCTGCCTTCAGCCTCAAAGCCACCCTTTCCCACTTGGCGCTGCGCCAGGCACAAAAATGGCCATACGGCAGGAGATGGGTCCCCCGCCCAAAGAGCCAGCAGGGAAAACTATGCCTTGTTCTAAAGCTCTTTGGGAACCGCTTCCTTGGCCCCACAGACCTGGGGGCTGCGGGCTTTCCTGCTGCCTTTAGCCTCGACACCACCCTTTCCCTCTTGGCGCCGCGCCAGGCACAAAAATGGCCGTACGGCTGGAGATGGGTCCCCCGCCCAAAGAGCCAGCAGGGAAAACTATGCCTTGTTCTAAAGCTCTTTGGGAACCGCTTGCGTAGCCCCACAGACCTGGGGGCTGCGGGCTTTCCTGCTGCCTTCAGCCTCAAAGCCACCCTTTCCCACTTGGCGACGCGCCAGGCACAAAAATGGCCATACGGCTGGAGATGGGTCCCCCGCTCAAAGAGCCAGCAGGGAAAACTATGCCTTATTCTAAAGCTCTTTGGGAACCGCTTGCGTAGCCCCACAGACCTGGGGGCTGCGGGCTTTGCTGCTGCCTTCAGCCTCAAAGCCACCCTTTCCCAGTTGGCGCCGGGCGAGGCACAAAAATGGCCATACGGCTGGAGATGGGTCCCCTGCCAAAAGAGCCAGCAGGGAAAACTATGCCTTGTTCTAAAGCTCTTTGGGAACCGCTTGCGTAGCCCCACAGACCTGGGGGCTGCGGGCTTTCCTGCTGCCTTTAGCCTCGACACCACCCTTTCCCACTTGGCGCCGCGCCAGGCTCAAAAATGGCCATACGGCTGGAGATGGGTCCACCGCCCAAAGAGCCAGCAGGGAAAATTATGCCTTGTTCTAAAGCTCTTTGGGAACTGCTTGCGTAGCCCCACAGACCTGGGGGCTGCGGGCTTTCCTGCTGCCTTCAGCCTCAAAGCCACCCTTTCCCACTTGGCGCCCTATCAGGCACAAAAATGGCCTATGGCTGGAGATGGGTCCCATGCCCAAAGAGCCGTCAGGGAAAACTATGCCTTGTTCTAAAGCTCTTTGGGAACCGCTTGCTTGGCCCCACAGACCTGGGGGCTGCGGGCTTTGCTGCTGCCTTCAGCCTCAAAGCCACCCTTTCCCACTTGGCGCCGCATCAGGCACAAAAATGGCCATACGGCTGGAGATGGGTCCCCCGCCCAAAGAGCCAGCAGGGAAAACTATGCCTTGTTCTAAAGCTCTTTGGGAACCGCTTGCTTGGCCCCACAGACCTGGGGGCTGCAGGCTTTGCTGCTGCCTTCAGCCTCGACACCACCCTTTCCCACTTTGCGCCGGGCCAGGGACAAAAATGGCCATACGGCTGGAGATGGGTCCCCTGCCAAAAGAGCCAGCAGGGAAAACTATGCCTTGTTCTAAAGCTCTTTGGGAACCGCTTGCGTAGCCCCACAGACCTGGGTGCTGTGGGGTTTCCTGCTGCCTTCAGCCTCAAAACCACCCTTTCCCACTTGGCGCCGCGCCAGGCACAAAAATGGCCATACGGCTGGAGATGGGTCCCCCGCCCAGAGAGCCAGCAGGGAAAACTATGCCTTGTTCTAAAGCTCTTTGGGAACCGCTTGCTTGGCCCCACAGACCTGGGGGCTGCGGGCTTTCCTACTGCCTTCAGCCTCGACACCACCCTTTCCCACTTGGCGACGCGCCAGGCACAAAAATGGCCATACGGCTGGAGATGGGTCCCCTGCCCAAAGAGCCAGCAGGGAAAACTATGCCTTGTTCTAAAGCTCTTTGGGAACCGCTTGCGTAGCCCCACAGACCTGGGGGCTGCGGGCTTTCCTGCTGCCTTCAGCCTCAAAGCCACCCTTTCCCACTTGGCGCCCTATCAGGCACAAAAATGGCCATACGGCTGGAGATGCGTCCCCCGCCCAAAGAGTCAGCAGGGAAAACTATGCCTTGTTCTAAAGCTCTTTGGGAACCGCTTCCGTAGCCGCACAGACCTGGGGGCTGCAGGCTTTCCTGCTGCCTTCAGCCTCAAAACCACCCTTTCCCACTTGGCGCCCTATCAGGCACAAAAATGGCCTATGGCTGGAGATGGGTCCCATGCCTAAAGAGCCAGGAGGGAAAACTATGCCTTGTTCTAAAGCTCTTTGGGAACCGCTTGCGTAGCCCCACAGACCTGGGGGCTGCGGGCTTTGCTGCTGCCTTCAGCCTCAAAGCCACCCTTTCCCACTTGGCGCCGGGCCAGGGACAAAAATGGCCATACGGCTGGAGATGGGTCCCCCACCCAAAGAGCCAGCAGGGAAAACTATGCCTTGTTCTAAAGCTCTTTGGGAACCGCTTGCTTGGCCCCACAGACCTGGGGGCTGCAGGCTTTGCTGCTGCCTTCAGCCTCGACACCACCCTTTCCCACTTGGCGTCGCGCCAGGCACAAAAATGGCCTATGGCTGGAGATGGGTCTCCCGCCCAAAGAGCCAGCAGGGAAAACTATGCCTTGTTCTAAAGCTCTTTGGGAACCGCTTGCTTGGCCCCAGAGACCTGGGGGCTGCAGGCTTTCCTGCTGCCTTCAGCCTCAAAGCCACCCTTTCCCACTTCGCGTCGTGCCAGGCACAAAAATGGCCATATGTCTGCAGATGGGTCCCCCGCCCAAAGAGCCAGCAGGGAAAACTATGCCTTGTTCTAAAGCTCTTTGGGAACCGCTTGCGTAGCCCCACAGACCTGGGGGCTGCAGGCTTTCCTGCTGCCTTCAGCCTCGACACCACCCTTTCCCACTTGGCACTGCTCCAGGCACAAAAATGGCCTATGGCTGGAGATGGGTCCCCCGCCCAAAGAGCCAGCAGGGAAAACTATGCCTTGTTCTAAAGCTCTTTGGGAACCGCTTGCGTAGCCCCACAGACCTTGGGGCTGCAGGTTTTGCTCCTGCCTTCAGCCTCAAAGCCACCCTTTCCCACTTGGCGCCCTATCAGGCACAAAAATGGCCTATGGGTGGAGATGGGTCCCATGCCCAAAGAGCCAGCAGGGAAAACTATGCCTTGTTCTAAAGCTCTTTGGGAACCGCTTGCATAGCCCCACAGACCTGGGGGCTGCAGGCTTTCCTGCTGTCTTCAGCCTCAAAGCCACCCTTTCCCACTTGGCGCCCTATCAGGCACAAAAATGGCCTATGGGTGGAGATGGGTCCCATGCCCAAAGAGCCAGCAGGGAAAACTATGCCTTGTTCTAAAGCTCTTTGGGAACCGCTTGCTTGGCCCCACAGACGTGGGGGCTGCGGGCTTTCCTGCTGCCTTCAGCCTCGACACCACCCTTTCCCACTTGGCGCCCTATCAGGCACAAAAATGGCCATAGGCTGGAGATGGGTCCCCCGCCCAAAGAGCCAGCAGGGAAAACTATGCCTTGTTCTAAAGCTCTTTGGGAACCGCTTGCTTGGCCCCACAGACCTGGGGGCTGCAGGCTTTCCTGCTGCCTTCAGCCTCAAAACCACACTTTCGCACTACGCACCGCGCCAGGCACAAAAAAGGCCATATGGCTGGAGATGGGTCCCCCGCTAAAAGAGCCAGCAGGGAAAACTATGCCTTGTTCTAAAGCTCTTTGGGAACCGCTTGCTTGGCCCCACAGACGTGGGGGCTGCGGGCTTTCCTGCTGCCTTCAGCCTCGACAACACCCTTTCCCACTTGGCGTCGCGCCAGGCACAAAAATGGCCTATGGCTGGATATGGGTCTCCCGCCCAAAGAGCCAGCAGGGAAAACTATGCCTTGTTCTAAAGCTCTTTGGGAACCGCTTGCGTAGCCCCACAGACCTGGGGGCTGCGGGCTTTCCTGCTGCCTTCAGCCTCAAAGCCACCCTTTCCCACTTGGCGCCGCGCCAGGCACAAAAATGGCCTATGGCTGGAGATGGGTCCCATGCCCAAAGATCCAGCAGGGAAAATTATGCCTTGTTCTAAAGCTCTTTGGGAACCGCTTGCTTGGCCCCACAGACGTGGGGGCTGCGGGCTTTCCTGCTGCCTTCAGCCTCAAAACCACGCTATGCCACTACGCACCGCGCCAGGCACAAAAATAGCCATACGGCTGGAGATGGGTCCCCCACCCAAAGAGCCAGCATGAAAACTATGCCTTGTTCTAAAGCTCTTTGGGAACCGCTTGCGTAGCCCAACAGACCTGGGGCTGCAGGTTTTGCTCCTGCCTTCAGCCTCAAAGCCACCCTTTCCCACTTGGCGCCCTATCAGGCACAAAAATGGCCTATGGGTGGAGATGGGTCCCCCGCCCAAAGAGCCAGCAGGGAAAACTATGCCTTGTTCTAAAGCTCTTTGGGAACCACTTGCGTAGCCGCACAGACCTGGGGGCTGCGGGCTTTCCTGCTGCCTTCAGCCTCAAAGCCACCCTTTCCCAGTTGGCGCCGGGCCAGGCACAAAAATGGCCATACGGCTGGATATGGGTCCCCCGCCCAAAGAGCCAGCAGGGAAAACTATGCCTTGTTCTAAAGCTCTTTGGGAACCGCTTGCGTAGCCCCACAGACCTGGGGGCTGCAGGCTTTCCTGCTGCCTTCAGCCTCAAAACCACCCTTTCCCACTACGCAACGCGCCAGGCATAAAAATAGCCATACGACTGGAGATGGGTCCCCCGCCCAAAGAGCCAGCAGGGAAAACTATGCCTTGTTCTAAAGCTCTTTGGGAACCGCTTGCGTAGCCCCACAGACCTGGGGGCTGCGGGCTTTGCTGCTGCCTTCAGCCTCAAAGCCACCCTTTCCCACTTGGCGCCGCGCCAGGCTCAAAAATGGCCATACGGCTGGAGATGGGTCCCCCGCCCAAAGAGCCAGCAGGGAAAACTATGCCTTGTTCTAAAGCTGTTTGTGATCCGCTTGTGTAGCCGCACAGACCTGGGGGCTGCAGGCTTTCCTGCTGCCTTCAGCCTCAAAACCATCCTATGCCACTACGCACAGCGCCAGGCACAAAAATAGCCATACGGCTGGAGATGGGTCCCCGCCCAAAGAGCCAGCAGGGAAAACTATGCCTTGTTCTAAAGCTCTTTGGGAACCGCTTGCGTAGCCCCACACACCTGGGGGCTGCAGGCTTTCCTGCTGCCTTCAGCCTCGACAGCACCCTTTCCACTAGGCTTCGCGCCAGGCACAAAAATGGCCTATGGCTGGAGATGGGTCCCATGCCCTAAGAGCCAGCTGGGAAAACTATGCCTTGTTCTAAAGCTCTTTGGGAACCGCTTGCGTAGCCCCACAGACCTGGGGGCTGCGGGCTTTCCTGCTGCCTTCAGCCTCGACACCACCCTTTCCCACTTGGCGCCATATCAAGCACAAAAATGGCCATACGGCTGGAGATGGGTCCCATGCCCAAAGAGCCAGCAGGGAAAACTATGCCTTGTTCTAAAGCTCTTTGGGAACCGCTTGCGTAGCCCCACAGACCTGGGGGCTGCGGGCTTTCCTGCTGCCTTCAGCCTCAAAACCACCCTTTCCCACTTGGCCCCCGGCCAGGCACAAAAATGGCCATACGGCTGGAGATGGGTCCCCCGCCCAAAGAACAAGAAGGGAAAACTATGCCTTGTTCTAAAGCTCTTTGGGAACTGCTTGCGTAGCCCCACAGACCTGGGGGCTGCGGGCTGTCTTGTTGCCTTCCGCCTCAAAGCCACCCTTTCACACTTGGCGCCGCGCCAGGCACAAAAATGGCCATACGGCTGGAGATGGGTCCCATGCCCAAAGAGCAGGCAGGGAAAACTATGCCTTGTTCTAAAGCTCTTTGGGAACCGCTTGCGTAGCCCCACAGACCTGGGGGCTGCGGGCTTTCCTGCTTCCCTCAGACTCAAAGCCACCCTTTCCAACTTGGCGCCGCGCCAGGCACAAAAATGGCCATACGGCTGGAGATGGATCCCATGCCCAAAGAGCCAGCAGGGAAAACTATGCCTTGTTCTAAAGCTCTTTGGGAACCGCTTGCGTAGCCCCACAGACCTGGGGGCTGCGGGCTTTCCTGTTGCCTTCAGCCTCGAAGCCACCCTTTCCCACTTGGCGCCGCGCCAGGCTCAAAAATGGCCATACGGCTGGAGATGGGTCCCCCGCCCAAAGAGCCAGCAGGGAAAACTATGCCTTGTTCTAAAGCTCTTTGGGAACCACTTGCGTAGCCGCACAGACCTGGGGGCTGCGGGCTTTCCTGCTGCCTTCAGCCTCAAAGCCACCCTTTCCCAGTTGGCGCCGGGCGAGGCACAAAAATGGCCATACGGCTGGAGATGGGTCCCCCGCCCAAAGAGCCAGCAGGGAAAACTATGCCTTGTTCTAAAGCTCTTTGGGAACCGCTTGCGTAGCCCCACAGACCTGGGGGCTGCAGGCTTTCCTGCTGCCTTCAGCCTCAAAACCACCCTTTCCCACTACGCAACGCGCCAGGCATAAAAATAGCCATACGACTGGAGATGGGTCCCCCGCCCAAAGAGCCAGCAGGGAAAACTATGCCTTGTTCTAAAGCTCTTTGGGAACCGCTTGCGTAGCCCCACAGACCTGGGGGCTGCGGGCTTTGCTGCTGCCTTCAGCCTCAAAGCCACCCTTTCCCACTTGGCGCCGCGCCAGGCTCAAAAATCGCCATACGGCTGGAGATGGGTCCCCCGCCCAAAGAGCCAGCAGGGAAAACTATGCCTTGTTCTAAAGCTCTTTGTGATCCGCTTGTGTAGCCGCACAGACCTGGGGGCTGCAGGCTTTCCTGCTGCCTTCAGCCTCAAAACCATCCTATGCCACTACGCACAGCGCCAGGCACAAAAATAGCCATACGGCTGGAGATGGGTCCCCCACCCAAAGAGCCAGCAGGGAAAACTATGCCTTGTTCTAAAGCTCTTTGGGAACCGCTTGCGTAGCCCCACACACCTGGGGGCTGCAGGCTTTCCTGCTGCCTTCAGCCTCGACAGCACCCTTTCCCACTTGGCGCCATATCAAGCACAAAAACGGCCATACGGCTGGAGATGGGTCCCCCGCCCAAAGAACAAGAAGGGAAAACTATGCCTTGTTCTAAAGCTCTTTGGGAACTGCTTGCGTAGCCACACAGACCTGGGGGCTGCGGGCTGTCTTGCTGCCTTCAGCCTCAAAGCCACCCTTTCACACTTGGCGCCGCGCCAGGCACAAAAATGGCCATACGGCTGGAGATGGGTCCCATGCCCAAAGAGCCAGCAGGGAAAACTATGCCTTGTTCTAAAGCTCTTTGGGAACCGCTTGCGTAGCCGCACAGACCTGGGGGCTGCGGGCTTTCCTGCTTCCCTCAGAATCAAAGCCACCCTTTCCAACTTGGCGCCGCGCCAGGCACAAAAATGGCCTATGGCTGGAGATGGATCCCATGCCCAAAGAGCCAGCAGGGAAAACTATGCCTTGTTCTAAAGCTCTTTGGGAACCGCTTGCGTAGCCCCACAGACCTGGGGGCTGCGGGCTTTCCTGCTGCCTTCAGCCTCGAAGCCACCCTTTCCCACTTGGCGCCGCGCCAGGCTCAAAAATGGCCATACGGCTGGAGATGGGTCCCCCGCTCAAAGAGCCTGCAGGGAAAACTTTGTCTACAGTCAGTCAAGGTCGACGTACTCAACACTGATAAGAAAGATCACATGTGTTCTTGTGGTGAGGGATATCAAGTGGAAATCCTTCTCGCGGAGTGATCAAGCGATTTAAACTTTTCATCATAATCCAAAGTCTAACATGCAAAACAATTGTCTAAGCAAAGCACAATACAGTGAGTATTAGTAAAACAACAACAGAGTGAAGCATCTTGTTATAACGTCCTGTAACTGTCGGTGACCATCCAAAAAGAGGATCTCCCCATCTATGTCCTTCGCCTCTCTTCACTCTTTCCAACGCTTGGTGTATTTCTTCAACCTGATGATGGACGGTAATCAAAGTTGTCTGTCTATTTTCTTGGGCCTCTTTCAAGAGTCGCTTCAATTCATTGTGTTTTAGCAGCTTCTTCACCAGGGAGAGATTCATTCCGATAGGGGCAGGCAACAATCTCGAATCAACGTATAATTAGGTTGTAGCAATTGAAAAGACGTAACAGGAGCTTAATAATTGAAGTCGCATCCCGTAACTTTGTGTTAGTAAAGTTCAAACACAAAGATTTGAGTGATTACTATGTCATCTCTGAATACAAGACTACAGGGAGACCTCATGCTAACGCACCCTTTCCCAATCTAGACAAGCACAGTCTCTGGGGTTTCATCGGGATGTGTCTCAAAGTGACAAACATTCTGGTTGGTGTCAAGACAAAGGTCTTGTGCTTTGAGAGTATTATTCTCACAAATGAATCCTTGTTGGTCTCGTGAAACGCATGCGTCAACATCAGCAGTTTGCCATTTAGTCTCATTTTGTCGTGCCCAACCTCTGTGCTGTGTTGGATAGAGTAGAGCTCCTTGGTGATTCAACCCCAGTGCGATGATTGGGTATATGGTGTATACGGAGGCATTGCGTATCGTTAAGACAAAAGCTGTGGCTTTGCTCTCAGTGGGATCGTAGGTGAAATTAACCAGATACCACCTGGACTGAAATTTTTTCTCAAATTCAATTGCGTTATCCCATATTACTTTTCGAATTTCGGTGGGCAAGGTGCCTTCTTCACCTTCCCTTATGATTGCGGCTGTCATAGATTGCATCCACAATTGGGCTTGGATACAACTAAGAGCCAAGGAAACATTGGTTTGAGTTGTACCAAGTGCATCTGTGATCAGCTGATGGTCTTTTTCACCCGTTTCTTCCCATTGAGGCAATATATTCGATAAAGCCGTTGGTGGTTTCCCAATGCTAATAGAGAGGACCGTAGGGGATGTCTTAATTTGTCCAGATCAGTAGCGGTTGTGACTAGTTTGTTGGCAAGTATCTCAGCATCTATACTATTCAAGACTCCCAGGCCTGTTCCTAAGATACCAGTCGCATCCCTCTTCCGTCCGTGTGAAGTGGCAAGAGTTCGTTTGCGTAACCATGCTGACCATTCTGCATAAGATGTACTCAGGAATGGTAAGCAGGTGGGTTTGATCGCAGAGATTTTAATCTGCATTGACAATTCTGCTCGTTTGAGGGAATATGTGGGATTAAACAGTACCTGTTGTTGACCTGTGTGTGTTTAATAACGTAAGGGCCAATGTTGAAAATGTAAGGAGTTAGTCTAATGGAGGGCTTAGAAAAGAGAGAGGTGTTTTTTTTTTTTTTCCTCTTAGAAGAGAGAGCCTTTGAGAGTTTGTGGGGTGTAGGTTCTGGATTCATTTCAGCAAGTTCAGGTGTATTTGAGTCAATCATAAATTCAAATAACAATTCTGTGCCCTTGTAGCCCCAAATACAGTACACTACTGTAGGTTTGATGAAAGTGAAATTGTGCCAGCAATCTGAATTTGGCTCCATAATTTTGTAACAATCAGTGTTGTATTTGTCCGCTTTGGTAGAGTCTACATAGATGGTTTTAATTACAGTTGGCCTGTGGTGATTAGACCCGTTGATAAATCGGCAACCAATGTGTGTTCTTGTGGAATAATTACTAAATTGGCCAAGAATACAGCATTGTTCACACATTAAGGAAAGTCATAAAATCAAGAGGCTTCTGAGGTAGAATACAGCCGCAGCTAGCACACGAAGAATGCAACAGCTGGGATTCCCTGTACAAGGTTGTTTGCGAAACTACACGAGGGATGGAACGGAACGCGCTTGTTCCGTGGCCTTCCCTTGTGACGAATAGCAGATATGGGGACGAGATGGTACTACGGAACTGATAAGCGGCCTACACGCCACCCGAGCCAACATTTCGTCAAATGTTGATGAAATGCTGTCCTTTTGTGCGAACTTTGCTCACCACAATGTATCAAAACACACCTCCATCCCGGAGGCTATCCGCCCCCGAGGTGTGAACACTCCTCCTTGAGTACATTAATCATAATAAAAGTACATATGACTAAAGTCACTCAAACTCCACTTTGAAGTTAAAAAAAAATATAAAAATAGCCCAAGAGAGGGGGGATGTCTGCGAAGACACCATCACGAAGAATCCCACCGCTGTTTTCTGGGATCAGTCGACGGGCTGAGCCTTTCTTCCCCCGCATAGGGACGCCTTTGGGTAAGACTTCGATTACACCGAGTGCTTTCTCGGGGACTCTAGAAATTTCTCTAGAGAATCTCTACCCTACATTTATAGCCAGGCTGTATCGTTTATAATTTTGTCGCGCGTTTGTCTATTTAACAATGTCTTTATTTGCACGTGCTTTGCAGACAGTGTATTTATCACCGGCAATCCTAAAGAACCTGTATATCTGTTGTTTAAATAAACTGCACTGTTTCAGTAGCTAGTCGTTTCGCTTTCTCACTGAAGGCGACCAAAACTTGAGAGAGGCCGTGCTGGTTCAGGAGCACGACTAGACTGAAGGTGCAGCCCACTATTAGTGTCTCCAAATCGTACTAGTTTAACACATATTAAACGCGATTGGCCTGATAGTGCTGAATTGGGCATCACTCAGAATTGAAACCCAGCCGCACCTGGCCTCCCACCTCGGTGAGGAGTGTTAGAAGGCAAGGGGGTTTATCTTCTGCCAAAACCGCTTGGCCCCGTTTCACGCAACAGAATTTGGCGTAGTCGGCAGGATTGCCATGGATAAACTGCTGCAAAAATATGATTGTGCCCCTTCCCAGGCTGGGAAGGAGTGGGCCCAAAAATTTTGGAAGGATGAAGAGAAAGTGGTGGAACGTCTTGAAGAGCGTCGGGTTTCACAGAAGCTCAGAGCGGGGAAAGGCAAGGGTGTGATTTGTGCTGTGTTAGGCGCCTGTTTATCTTGTGCACAACAAGAAGCTAGAGAAACCCCTGCTCCTAATCTGATTTCAGCTGTAGAATATGCAACCCTGAAATCGGAGAATGAGGTGCTGAAGTCATCATTAGCCTTGCAAAAGGAGACAGGAGAAAGATTAAGAACTCAAGTCGATAAGCTTGTGAGTGAGAATGAATGTTTAGGAAACCGGAATGCTCAACTTGGGAGTGAAAATCGCCAACTTAAAATGTTATTGGAAAGGGTGACCGGGCTCTTAGATAAAATGCAGCCCTCGACCCAGGTCCAACAGATTCGTAAGTTAATGTGTTATCCAAATTCCGGAACCCAGACCGGAGATTTTTTTGTCTAATAGTGAGGATGACGAAGAAGATGAGGAGGAAAGGACTTTTACTTTGAAATCCCAAGTTTTTCCTTTACGTCCTCTGGTTAAAACTGAAACTGCAGTTGATGATGGTGATGAAATTCACACCACTGTGCGTACCGTTCCATGGACACCAACCGAGTTAACAAAAATAAGGGAGAAATATTCGAGGCGACCAGAAGAGTCAGCTGTTGAGTACGTGTGGCGAGTTTCTTCTGAAGGGGGGGGCAGAATTATGCTGAGTGAGGAAGAAGCAGGAGGCTCTTGGGGACCAGGAGTGTTTTTAACCACTATGCCTGGGGATCATAATTATTCCCTAACCGCTCGAGCAGCCTATTGGGCAGGGGGTATGGATCCGCGAGAGAGGGGGGAGCCGTTAGAGATTAGAGCTACAGGCTACTCTGATCTGTTTGCGGCTGTACGGAAAGCAGCTTGTCTGCAAGCCATGTATGACAGAGAGGAATTTCGGAAATCCCCAATGTCAGCCCCTATCGACCCGGATCGATTAGCCCCTCTCATCCGTGGTCTTCCCGATTGCCTGAAACCGTTCCTTGTTCGCACTCAAGATCGTATACGGGATGCTCGGGGTGCTCATGGGCGGGGCCGTCGTCACTACATGCCCACCTGGAATGTACAGGAAATAGATCAATATGGGCGCCGAATGGGCTGGGCCAGCCAAACTAGTGAGAAATCCTCCGAACCCCCGCGAAAGGTTCGCCAAGTCCAAACTCACACTCAAAACCCTAAATCAGAGGGAAGGTTTAAGCCTGATAAGGACCGGAATGAGTTGTGGCGTAAAGCCCTACAATTAGGGGTGCCCCGACAATTCTTGCACGGTGACCCTACGGGAGATCTCCGTACGCTAGTCCAATCTCTACCTAGAAAGAATAATGCGGCTGGGGAGAAAAGTCTAACCAGAGAATCCCCAAGCCGTGAGAAAACTGTGCCTTCTGCACCGGAACGTAACTTGATTGATTTGACAGAGTCCCAGCCAAAACACTCCTATCCCCGGGGAGGGCAGTGAGCCACCCTGTCCGGCAGGTACTAGCAATCCAATGGCGCTCTCATAAAGACTCCGAACCCGTTATTGTCATTCCTGTTGGACCCCGGAAGATATTGGTAAATTTTATTATTGATACCGGAGCCCAAATGTCTGCAATCACTAACGAAACAGCACAACTTCTAGGTATAAATCCCACCCGACGCAGAGTCAGCTTCACAGGAATTGATGGTGTGGTAAAAACATGCCCCACTGCAAAAATTAACCTCTGGTTGCCGGGAGAGCAGCGAATGACCAGGGCAGAAGTGTTAGTGGGTGCCTCACGTACTAACCTCCTAGGATTTGACGTACTGCGTGGGCGAATGTGGAAACTCCCAGATGGAACTGTGTGGAGTTTTGCAGGACGCAAAAAAGGATTAGACACAGTTAAATTGGGGCTATTAGAAACAGCTATACTTTTACCTCCTTCTAAAATTACCAACGTCCGACAGTACCCACTGCCTGCAGCTGCACTTGCAGGAGCAGACGGGGTGGTATCAGATTTAGAAAAAAGAAACATCATTAAGAGGACTCACGCGCCTTATAATTCACCGGTGTGGCCAGTAAAGAAACCAAAAAGGCAATGGCGTTTCACAGTAGATTACGGAAAATTAAACGCCAACACTGCACCCCTGACCGCTGCGGTTCCGAATATCGCGGAAATTGTGGCAATGATAAAAGGAGCTGCCCATGCTTGGGTGGCTGCCTTAGATGTTAAAGACATATTTTTTTTTATGATTCTCCTCCTTGAGCAGGACAAAGCGCAGTTTGCATTCACATGGAAAGGAGTCCAATATACCTTTAACCGCTTTCCGCAAGGATACAAACATTCCCCCACTATTGCCCATAATGCTTTGGCTAAAGTGCTATCAGAGATTCCTGTTTCACAGGGATGTACAGTATACCAATATATTGACGACATCTTAATAGGGGGAGAGAGCCAAGAAAGTGTACAAGACATGATGCAAAACATCCGAAACACATTATCAGATTTGGGATTGGAAATTCCCGACTCAAAGTGTCAGGGACCCGCACAGGAAGTTAAATTCCTGGGGGTCTGGTGGATTAAGGGAGCTGCTTCTGTCCCTCAGGATACCCTGGAAAAAATAGAGCATGGCCAGAATCCTTCCAGCACGAAGGAGTTACAGCAAGTCCTGGGAACTTTAAGTTATTGGTGTAAACACATCCCTGGCTTTTCCATCATTGCTCGCCCCCTTTATTGTTTGCTCAAAAAAGGTAAATCCTGGGAGTCGACTGAACAACACACTAATGCACTAGAATTGCTAATAAAAGAGCTAAGGTTATTCCAACAACTTGGCCCCATACATCCAACTGACCCTGTCCATGTAGAATGGGGGCTCAGTGAACATGGTTCCCGTTGTAATTTATGGCAAAAGGGACCAGCAGGACCGGAGAGATCATTAGAATTTAGCTCTCACGCCTTTAATGATACTGAGAGCAGATATTCAGACCTGGAGAAGGGTTTACTGTCCCTGGTGCGAGCATTGCAACGAGCAGAGCAGATAAGGAGAGAACACAGCGTGATTGTTCGGGGCCCTTTTCGACTCCTAGATGTGGTCCGTAAAGGGACAGCACCACCAGCCGGCATTGCCCAGAAACCCACAGTTCGAAAGTGGTATGCTTATTTAGAAGGCATTAATGATATCATGCCAGTCTCTGAAGGTAGTATCAAAGTATCCATGCTCCAGAAGGACAGAGATGGTGCCCTATTGTTCCAATCCCCACCAAACAGACCATCTCCAATCCAAGAAGCACCTCCTCTGAAAGAAGGCAGTGATCTTACAGGAGTGTGGTTTACTGGTGTGTCATCTCACCGTGAGAACAGCAAGTGGAAATACAAGGCCGTAGCACTGGAAGTAGCAACGGGGGAAAGAGCAATTGAAACAGGAGAAGGTAGGGCACAAGTAGGGGAACTCAGAGCCGTCCTACTAGCTGCACAACATGGGGCTACTTACATTTACACTGACTCATATGCTGTTTTTAAAGGAGCCACTGAATGGCTAGGACACTGGGCAGCCAATGATTGGCAGGTGAATAGAGTCCCAATCTGGGAGACAGACAGTTGGAAGCAACTGTTGGAAATAGAAGGACAGAGACCATTGCACATTGCTTGGGTAAAAGGCCATGATCGTTCAAACTCGATCACTGCTCAGTTCAACCAACAGGTAGATAGCCTCACGCGGCTACAACAAATTGACATTGTAGATGACGGTCGGGAATGGGAACGCTTACTCGAATGGTTACATATTAAGCCTGGCCATACAGGCCGTGCTGATCTGTATCAGGAAGGTCTAGCCCGGGGGTGGCCTGTGTCGGTTAAGCTGTGCGAACAAGTAGTAACTGCCTGGTCACAATGTCGCCTACGACTCAGCAAAGATCATCCGAGTAAGGCGCCTCCCTTACACATTCAGGACAAGAAAGCGTTGTGGCATTCATAGCAGCTTGATTATATTGGGCCCTTGAGATCATCAGGTGAGAAAAGATATGTCCTAGTCGGAGTGGAGATTATCTCCAGCCTCAGTATGGCCACCGGCTTCAAATCAGCTGCTGGGGACAACACAGTGAAAGGCCTAAAAGCGTGGTTCAGCACACTTCCCCTTCCCGAGGAAATCCAAAGTGATAACGGTTCACACTTTACCGCTACAGTGGTACAAGATTGGGCCAAAGAAGAAGGGATTCGATGGGTATTTCATACTCCCTATTATCCTCAGGCTAATGGCATTGTTGAATGCACCAACGGATTGGTTAAGCGTTTTGCAAAAACTCATAAATCATAAGGGAAGGTGAAGAAGGCACCTTGCCCACCGAAATTCGAAAAGTAATATGGGATAATGCAATTGAGTTTGAGAGAAAATTTCAATCCTGGTGGTATCTGGTTAATTTCACCTACGATCCCACTGAGAGCAAAGCCACAGCTTTTGTCTTAACGATACGCAATGCCTCAGTATCCACCATATACCCAATCATCGCACTGGGGTTGAATCACCAAGGAGCTCTACTCTATCCAACACAGCACAGAGGTTGGGCACGACAAAATGAGACTAAATGGCAAACTGCTGATGTTGACGCATGCGTTTCACGAGACCAACAAGGATTCATTTGTGAGAGTAATACTCTCAAAGCACAAGACCTTTGTCTTGACACCAACCAGAATGCTTGTCACTTTGAGACACTTCCCGATGAAACCCCAGAGACTGTGCTTGACTATATTGGGAAAGGGTGCGTTAGCATGAGGTCTCCCTGTAGTCTTGTATTATAGACGAGAAAGGCTTGAGACCATGGCCACTCTGGGTCTCTTTGACTACAAACAACAGGGAATAAAAAGGTGAAACTGAATAGCATCAATTCCATCTGCCAATTCGTCATTTTAGAATTTGGGCCTCCAAATAGCCATACATCATAAAAGTAGTATTATTGCCAGGTTCAATGTCAGGATTCCCTGGAGACATTCAAAGGTAGCGTAGGCCAATCCGTCTGTACAGCTCATCCAAGGTTCCTGGAAGACATAAAGGAAAAGAAAATCTGCTCGGTCTTATTCGACCGACGGGGTTAAAAAGAAGGTGCGGTCCACCGGGTGCTGATCCGGTGTATCTTCCCTGAACAATCCTTGGCTTCCCATGCATAGGGATTTTTGGGAGTAGCTAGCACCATTGGCACCGTCCCATTTTGAGGCATTTTCACTAGCACAGGTAGTCCAGGGTGAAATCTTCCGGGGTATTTTCCCGGTTCATTGGCAGCCTTTGGCGAGATAATATTGGCAGGCACACAGAAAGCTTTCATTTTAGGACAGCCGTCTCCACTCCATTTGTTATTTAGTTGATAGATGGCATTATCCAATCGCAAATGCCAACCAGGTTCATGACTTTTTGCAAAACGCTTAACCAATCTATTGGTGCGTTCAACAATGCCATTAGCTTGGGGATAATAGGGAGTATGAAATACCCATCGAATCCCTTCTTCCTTGGCCCAATCTTCTACCACCGAAGCGGTAAAGTGTGAAACGTTTTCACTCTGGATTTCGTCGGGAAGGGGAAGTGTGCTGAACCACCCTTTTAGGCCTTTCACTGTGTTGTCCCTGGTAGCTGGTTTGAAACTGCTGGCCATACTGAGGCTGGAGATAATCTCCACTCCTACCAGGACATATCTTTTCCCACCTGATGATCTCAAGGGCCCAATATAATCAAGCTGCCATGAATGCCACAACGCTTTCTTGTCCCGCATGTGTAAGGGAGGCGCCTTACTCGGATGATCTTTGCTGAGTCGTAGGCGACATTGTGACCAGGCAGTTACTATTTGTTCGCACAGCTTAACCGACACAAGCCACCCACCTTCCCGACACAGGTCAGGACGGCCTGTGCGGCCACGTTTAACATGTAACGATTCAAGTAAGCGTTCCCATTCCCGACCATCATCTACAATGTCAATTTGTTGTAGCCGCGTGAGGCCATCTACCTGTTGGTTGAACTGAGCAGTGATCGAGTTTGAACGATCGTGGCCTTTTACCCAAGCAATGTGCAATGGTCTCTGTCCTCCTATTTCCAACAGTTGCTTCCAATTATCTGTCTCCCAAACTGGGACTCTATTCACCTGCCAATCGTTGGCTGCCCAGTGTCCTAGCCATTCAGTGGCTCCTTTAAAAACAGCATATGACTCAGCGTAAAAGGAGGTGGCTCCATGTTGTGCAGCTAGTAGGACAGCTCTGAGTTCCCCTACCCTCCCCTGTTTCAATCGCCCTTTCTCCCATTGTTACTTCCAGTGCTACGGCCTTATATTTCCACTTATTTTTTTAACGGTGAGATGACGCACCAGTAAACCACACTCCTCTAAGATCACTGCTGTCCCTCAAAGGAGGTGCTTCTTGGATCGGAGATGGTCTGTTTGGTGGGGATTGGAACAATAGGGCACCATCTATATCCTTTGGTATCCTTGTGAAGTAGCCTTGGATACTTTAACACTGCCTTCAGAGCCTGGCATGATTTCATTAATGCCTTCTAAATAAGCATACCACTTTCGAACTGTAGGTCTCTGGGCAATGCCAGCTGGTGGTGGTGTCCCTTTAAGGACCACATCTGGGAGGCGAAAAGGTCCCAGGAAAGATCACACTCTGTTCTCTTCTTATCTGCTCTGCTCGTTGCAACGCTCGCACCAGGGACAGTAAACCCTTCTCCAGGTCTGAATAGCTGCTCTCAGTATCATTAAAGGAGTGGGAGCAAAATTCTAATGGTCTCTCCGGTCCTGCTGGTCCCTTCTGCCATAAATTACAACGGGAACCATGTTCACTGAGCCCCCATTCTACATGGACAGGGTCAGTTGGATGCATAGGACCAAGCTGTTGGAATAACCTTAGCTCCTTTATTAGTAATTGCAGAGCATTAGTGTGTTGTTCAGTCCACACCCAGGATTTACCCTTTTTTGGCAAGCTATGAAGGGGGCGAGCAATGATGGAAAAGCCAGGGATGTGTTTACGCCAATAACTTAAAGTTCCCAGGACCTGCTGTAACTCCTTCACGCTGGATGGATTCTGGCCATGCTCTATTTTTTCCAGGGTATCCTGAGGGACAGAAGCAGCTCCCTTAATCCACCAGACCCCCAGGAATTTAACTTCCCGTGCGGGTCCCTGACACTTTGAGTCGGGAATTTCCAATCCTAAATCAAGTAATGTTTTTCGGATGTTTTCCATCATGTCTTGTACACTTTTTTGGTTTTCTCCCCTATTAAGATGTCATCAATAATATATTGGTATACTGTACATCCCTGTGAAACAGGAATCTCTGATAGCACTTTAGCCAAAGCACTATGGGCAATAGTGGGGGAATGTTTGTATCCTTGCGGAAAACGGTTAAAGGTATATTGGACTCTTTTCCATGTGAATGCAAACTGCGCTTTCTCCTGCTCAGGGAGGGGAATCATAAAAAAATATGTCTTTAAAATCTAAGGCAACCCTCCAAGCATGGGCAGCTCCTTTTATCATTGTCACAATTTCCGCGATATTCGGAACCGCAGCGTTCAGGGGTGCAGTGTTGGCGTTTAATTTTCCGTAATCTACTGTGAAACGCCATTGCCTTTTTGGTTTCTTTACTGGCCACACCGGTGAAAAATAAGGCGAGTGAATCCTCTTAATGATGTCCCTTTTTTCTAAATCTGATACCAATCTGTCTGCTCCTGCAACAGCAGTTGCAGGCAGTGGATACTACAGGACACCAGAGATTTTAGAGGGAGGGAAAAGTATGGAAGTTTCCAATAGACTCAATTTCACTGTGTCTATTACTTTTTCAAATCCTGCAAAACTTCACACTGTGGAGACATCATTAAGAAAAGTCATTAAGAAAACCCAGGGCGGCAGGCTTTCCTGCTGCCTTCAGCCTCGACACCACCCTTTCCCACTTGGCACTGCTCCAGGCACAAAAATGGCCTATGGCTGGAGATGGGTCCCCCACCCAGAGAGTCAGCAGGGAAAACTATGCCTTGTTCTAAAGCTCTTTGGGAACTGCTTGCGTAGCCACACAGACCTGGGGGCTGCGGGCTTTCCTGCTGCCTTCAGCCTCAAAGCCACCCTTTCCCACTGGGCGCCGGGCCACGCACAAAAATGGCCATACGGCTGGAGATGGGTCCCCCGCCCAAAGAGCCAGCAGGGAAAACTATGCCTTGTTCTAAAGCTCTTTGGGAACCGCTTGCTTGGCCCCACAGACCTGTGGGCTGCAGGCTTTCCTGCTGCCTTCAGCCTCGACACCACCCTTTCCCATTTGGCACTGCTCCAGGCACAAAAATGGCCATACGGCTGGAGATGGGTCCCCTGCCCAGAGAGCCAGCAGGGAAAACTATGCCTTGTTCTAAAGCTCTTTGGGAACCGCTTGCGTAGCCCCACAGACCTGGGGGCTGCGGGCTTTCCTGCTGCCTTCAGCCTCTACACCACCCTTTCCGACTTGGCGCCGCGCTAGGCACAAAAATGGTCTATGGCTGGAGATGGGTCCCCCGCCCAAAGAGCCAGCAGGGAAAACTATGCCTTGTTCTAAAGCACTTTGGGAACCGCTTGCGTAGCCCCACAGACCTGGGGGCTGCAGGCTTTCCTGCTGCCTTCAGCCTCAAAGACACCCTTTCCCACTTGGCGCCGCGCCAGGCTCAAAAATGGCCATACGGCTGGAGATGGGTCCCCCGCCCAAAGAGCCAGCAGGGAAAACTATGCCTTGTTCTAAAGCTCTTTGGGAACCGCTTGCTTGGCCCCACAGACCTGGGGGCTGCAGGCTTTCCTGCTGCCTTCAGCCTCGACACCACCCTTTCCCACTTGGCACTGCTCCAGGCACAAAAATGGCCTATGGCTGGAGATGGGTCCCCCACCCAGAGAGTCAGCAGGGAAAACTATGCCTTGTTCTAAAGCTCTTTGGGAACTGCTTGCGTAGCCACACAGACCTGGGGGCTGCGGGCTTTCCTGCTGCCTTCAACCTCAAAGCCACCCTTTCCCACTGGGCGCCGGGCCAGGCACAAAAATGGCCATACGGCTGGAGATGGGTCCCCCGCCCAAAGAGCCAGCCGGGAAAACTATGCCTTGTTCTAAAGCTCTTTGGGAACTGCTTGCGTAGCCCCACAGACCTGGGGGCTGCGGGCTTTGCTGCTGCCTTCAGCCTCAAAGCCACCCTTTCCCACTTGGCGCCGCGCCAGGCACAAAAATGGCCATACGGCTGGAGATGGGTCCCCCGCCCAGAGAGTCAGCAGGGAAAACTATGCCTTGTTCTAAAGCTCTTTGGGAACCGCTTGCATAGCCGCACAGACCTGGGGGCTGCAGGCTTTCCTGCTGTCTTCAGCCTCAAAGCAACCCTTTCCCACTTGGCACCCTATCAGGCACAAAAATGGCCATACGGCTGGAGATGGGTCCCCCCGCCCAAAGAGCCAGCAGGGAAAACTATGCCTTGTTCTAAAGCTTTTTGGGAACCGCTTGCTTGGCCCCACAGACCTGGGGGCTGCAGGCTTTGCTGCTGCCTTCAGCCTCGACACCACCCTTTCCCACTTGGCGTCGCGCCAGGCACAGAAATGGCCTATGGCTGGAGATATGTCTCCCCCCAAAAGAGCCAGCAGGGAAAACTATGCCTTGTTCTAAAGCTCTTTGGGAACCGCTTGCTTGGCCCCACAGACCTGGGGGCTCCAGGCTTTCCTGCTGCCTTCAGCCTCAAAGCCACCCTTTCCCACTTGGCGTCGTGCCAGGCACAAAAATGGCCATATGTCTGCAGATGGGTCCCCCGCCCAAAGAGCCAGCAGGGAAAACTTTGCCTTGTTCTAAAGCTCTTTGGGGACCGCTTGCGTAGCCCCACAGACCTGGGGGCTGCAGGCTTTCCTGCTGCCTTCATCCTCAACACCACCCTTTCACACTTGGCACTGCTCCAGGCACAAAAATGGCCATACGGCTGCAGATGGGTCCCCCGCCCAGAGAGTCAGCAGGGAAAACTATGCCTTGTTCTAAAGCTCTTTGGGAACTGCTTGCGTAGCCCCACAGACCTGGGGGCTGCGGGCTTTCCTGCTGCCTTCAGCCTCAAAGCCACCCTTTCCCACTGGGCGCCGGGCCAGGCACAAAAATGGCCATACGGCTGGAGATGGGTCCCCCGCCCAAAGAGCCAGCAGGGAAAACTATGCCTTGTTCTAAAGCTCTTTGGGAACTGCTTGCGTTGCCCCACAGACCTGGGGGCTGCGGGCTTTGCTGCTGCCTTCAGCCTAAAAGCCACCCTTTCCCACTTGGCGCCGCGCCAGGCACAAAAATGGCCATACGGCTGGAGATGGGCCCCCTGCCAAAAGAGGAGCAGGGAAAACTATGCCTTGTTCTAAAGCTCTTTGGGAACCGCTTGCGTAGCCCCACAGACCTGGGGGCTGCGGGCTTTCCTGCTGCCTTTAGCCTCGACACCACCCTTTCCCACTTGGCGCCGCGCCAGGCTCAAAAATGGCCATACGGCTGGAGATGGGTCCCCCGCCCAAAGAGCCAGCAGGGAAAACTATGCCTTGTTCTAAAGCTCTTTGGGAACCGCTTGCGTAGCCCCACAGACCTGGGGGCTGCAGGCTTTCCTGCTGCCTTCAGCCTCGACAGCACCCTTTCCCACTTGGCACTGCTCCAGGCACAAAAATGGCCTATGGCTGGAGATGGGTCCCCCGCCCAGAGACCCAGCAGGGAAAACTATGCCTTGTTCTAAAGCTCTTTGGGAACCGCTTGCGTAGCCCCACAGACCTGGGGGCTGCGGGCTTTCCTGCTGCCTTCAGCCTCAAAGCCACCCTTTCCCACTGGGCGCCGGGCCAGGCACAAAAATGGCCATACGGCTGGAGATGGGTCCCCCGCCCAAAGAGCCAGCCGGGAAAACTATGCCTTGTTCTAAAGCTCTTTGGGAACCGCTTGCGTAGCCCCACAGACCTGGGGGCTGCGGGCTTTCCTGCTGCCTTCAGCCTCAAAGCCACCCTTTCCGACTTGGCGCCGCACCAGGCACAAAAATGGCCATACGGCTGGAGATGGGTCCAATGCCCTAAGAGCCAGCAGGGAAAACTATGCCTTGTTCTAAAGCTCTTTGGGAACCGCTTGCTTGGCCCCACAGACCTGGGGGCTCCAGGCTTTCCTGCTGCCTTCAGCCTCGACACCACCCTTTCCCACTTGGCGCCGGGCCAGGGACAAAAATGGCCATACGGCTGGAGATGGGTCCCCTGCCAAAAGAGCCAGCAGGGAAAACTATGCCTTGTTCTAAAGCTCTTTGGGAACCGCTTGCGTAGCCCCACAGACCTGGGGGCTGCGGGCTTTCCTGCTGCCTTCAGCCTCAAAGCCACCCTTTCCCACTTGGCGCCCTATCAGGCACAAAAATGGCCATACGGCTGGAGATGCGTCCCCCGCCCAAAGAGCCAGCAGGGAAAACTATGCCTTGTTCTAAAGCTCTTTGGGAACCGCTTGCGTAGCCCCACAGACCTGGGGGCTGCAGGCTTTGCTGCTGCCTTCAGCCTCAAAACCACCCTTTCCCACTATGCACCGCGCCAGGCATAAAAATAGCCATACGACTGGAGATGGGTCCCCCGCCCAAAGAGCCAGCAGGGAAAACTATGCCTTGTTCTAAAGCTCTTTGGGAACCGCTTGCTTGGCCCCACAGACGTGGGGGCTGCGGGCTTTCCTGCTGCCTTCAGCCTCGACAACACCCTTTCCCACTTGGCGTCGCGCCAGGCACAAAAATGGCCTATGGCTGGATATGGGTCTCCCGCCCAAAGAGCCAGCAGGGAAAACTATGCCTTGTTCTAAAGCTCTTTGGGAACCGCTTGCGTAGCCCCACAGACCTGGGGGCTGCGGTCTTTCCTGCTGCCTTCAGCCTCAAAGCCACCCTTTCCCACTTGGCGCCGCGCCAGGCACAAAAATGGCCTATGGCTGGAGATGGGTCCCATGCCCAAAGAGCCAGCAGGGAAAACTATGCCTTGTTCTAAAGCTCTTTGGGAACCGCTTGCGTAGCCCCACAGACCTGGGGGCTGCGGGCTTTCCTGCTGCCTTTAGCCTCGACACCACCCTTTCCCTCTTGGCGCCGCGACAGGCACAAAAATGGCCGTACGGCTGGAGATGGGTCCCCCGCCCAAAGAGCCAGCAGGGAAAACTATGCCTTGTTCTAAAGCTCTTTGGGAACCGCTTGCGTAGCCCCACAGACCTGGGGGCTGCGGGCTTTCCTGCTGCCTTCAGCCTCAAAGCCACCCTTTCCCACTTGGCGCCGCGCCAGGCACAAAAATGGCCATACGGCTGGAGATGGGTCCCCCGCCCAAAGAGCCAGCAGGGAAAACTATGCCTTGTTCTAAAGCTCTTTGGGAACCGCTTGCGTAGCCCCACAGACCTGGGGGCTGCAGGCTTTCCTGCTGCCTTCAGCATCAAAACCACCCTTTCCCACTACGCAACGCGCCAGGCATAAAAATAGCCATACGACTGGAGATGGGTCCCCCGCCCAAAGAGCCAGCAGGGAAAACTATGCCTTGTTCTAAAGCTCTTTGGGAACCGCTTGCATAGCCCCAGAGACCTGGGGGCTGTCTGCTTTGCTGCTGCCTTCAGCCTCAAAGCCACCCTTTCCCACTTGGCGCCGCGCCAGGCACAAAAATGGCCATACGGCTGGAGATGGGTCCCCTGCCAAAAGAGCCAGCAGGGAAAACTATGCCTTGTTCTAAAGCTCTTTGGGAACCGCTTGCGTAGCCCCACAGACCTGGGGGCTGCAGGCTTTCCTGCTGCCTTCATCCTCGACACCACCCTTTCCCACTTGGCACTGCTCCAGGCACAAAAATGGCCTATGGCTGGAGATGGGTCCCCCGCCCAGAGAGCCAGCAGGGAAAACTATGCCTTGTTCTAAAGCTCTTTGGGAACTGCTTGCGTAGCCCCACAGACCTGGGGGCTGCGGGCTGTGCTGCTGCCTTCAGCCTCAAAGCCACCCTTTCCCACTGGGCGCCGGGCCAGGCACAAAAATGGCCATACGGCTGGAGATGGGTCCCCCGCCCAAAGAGCCAGCAGGGAAAACTATGCCTTGTTCTAAAGCTCTTTGGGAACCGCTTGCGTAGCCCCACAGACCTGGGGGCTGCGGGCTTTCCTGCTGCCTTCAGCCTCAAAGCCACCCTTTCCGACTTGGCGCCGCACCAGGCACAAAAATGGCCATACGGCTGGAGATGGGTCCAATGCCCTAAGAGCCAGCAGGGAAAACTATGCCTTGTTCTAAAGCTCTTTGGGAACCGCTTGCTTGGCCCCACAGACCTGGGGGCTGCAGGCTTTCCTGCTGCCTTCAGCCTCAAAGCCACCCTTTCCCACTTCGCGTCGTGCCAGGCACAAAAATGGCCATATGTCTGCAGATGGGTCCCCCGCCCAAAGAGCCAGCAGGGAAAACTATGCCTTGTTCTAAAGCTCTTTGGGAACCGCTTGCTTGGCCCCACAGACGTGGGGGCTGCGGACTTTCCTGCTGCCTTCAGCCTCGACACCACCCTTTCCCACTTGGCGTCGCGCCAGGCACAAAAATGGCCTATGGCTGGATATGGGTCTCCCGCCCAAAGAGCCAGCAGGGAAAACTATGCCTTGTTCTAAAGCTCTTTGGGAACCGCTTGCGTAGCCCCACAGACCTGGGGGCTGCGGGCTTTCCTGCTGCCTTCAGCCTCAAAGCCACCCTTTCCCACTTGGCGCCGCGCCAGGCACAAAAATGGCGTATGGCTGGAGATGGGTCCCATGCCCAAAGAGCCAGCAGGGAAAACTATGCCTTGTTCTAAAGCTCTTTGGGAACCGCTTGCGTAGCCCCACAGACCTGGGGGCTGCGGGCTTTCCTGCTGCCTTTAGCCTCGACACCACCCTTTCCCTCTTGGCGCCGCGACAGGCACAAAAATGGCCGTACGGCTGGAGATGGGTCCCCCGCCCAAAGAGCCAGCAGGGAAAACTATGCCTTGTTCTAAAGCTCTTTGGGAACCGCTTGCGTAGCCCCACAGACCTGGGGGCTGCGGGCTTTCCTGCTGCCTTCAGCCTCAAAGCCACCCTTTCCCACTTGGCGCCGCGCCAGGCACAAAAATGGCCATACGGCTGGAGATGGGTCCCCCGCCCAAAGAGCCAGCAGGGAAAACTATGCCTTGTTCTAAAGCTCTTTGGGAACCGCTTGCGTAGCCCCACAGACCTGGGGGCTGCAGGCTTTCCTGCTGCCTTCAGCATCAAAACCACCCTTTCCCACTACGCAACGCGCCAGGCATAAAAATAGCCATACGACTGGAGATGGGTCCCCCGCCCAAAGAGCCAGCAGGGAAAACTATGCCTTGTTCTAAAGCTCTTTGGGAACCGCTTGCGTAGCCCCACAGACCTGGGGGCTGCAGGCTTTCCTGCTGCCTTCATCCTCGACACCACCCTTTCCCACTTGGCACTGCTCCAGGCACAAAAATGGCCTATGGCTGGAGATGGGTCCCCCGCCCAAAGAGTCAGCAGGGAAAACTATGCCTTGTTCTAAAGCTCTTTGGGAACTGCTTGCGTAGCCCCACAGACCTGGGGGCTGCGGGCTTTCCTGCTGCCTTCAGCCTCAAAGCCACCCTTTCCCACTACGCACCGCGCCAGGCACAAAAATGGCCATACGGCTGGAGATGGGTCCCCCGCCCAAAGAGCCAGCAGGGAAAACTATGCCTTGTTCTAAAGCTCTTTGGGAACCGCTTGCGTAGCCCCACAGACCTGGGGGCTGCGGGCTTTCCTGCTGCCTTCAGCCTCGACACCACCCTTTCCGACTTGGCGTCGCGCTAGGCACAAAAATGGTCTATGGCTGGAGATGGGTCCCCCGCCCAGAGAGCCAGCAGGGAAAATTATGCCTTGTTCTAAAGCTCTTTGGGAACCGCTTGCGTAGCCCCACAGACCTGGGGGCTGCGGGCTTTCCTGCTGCCTTCAGCCTCAAAGACACCCTTTCCCACCCGGCGCCGCGCCAGGCTCAAAAATGGCCATACGGCTGGAGATGGGTCCCCCGCCCAAAGAGCCAGCAGGGAAAACTATGTCTTGTTCTAAAGCTCTTTGGGAACCGCTTGCGTAGCCCCACAGACCTGGGGGCTGCAGGCTTTCCTGCTGCCTTCAGCCTCGACAGCACCCTTTCCCACTTGGCACTGCTCCAGGCACAAAAATGGCCTATGGCTGGAGATGGGTCCCCGCCCAGAGAGTCAGCAGGGAAAACTATGCCTTGTTCTAAAGCTCTTTGGGAACCGCTTGCGTAGCCCCACAGACCTGGGGGCTGCGGGCTTTCCTGCTGTCTTCAGCCTCAAAGCCTCCCTTTCCCACTTGGCGCCGGGCCAGGCACAAAAATGGCCATACGGCTGGAGATGGGTCCCCCGCCCAAAGAGCCAGCCGGGAAAACTATGCCTTGTTCTAAAGCTCTTTGGGAACCGCTTGCGTAGCCCCACAGACCTGGGGGCTGCGGGCTTTCCTGCTGCCTTCAGCCTCAAAGCCACCCTTTCCGACTTGGCGCCGCACCAGGCACAAAAATGGCCATACGGCTGGAGATGGGTCCCCCACCCAAAGAGCCAGCAGGGAAAACTCTGCCTTGTTCTAAAGCTCTTTGGGAACCGCTTGCTTGGCCCCACAGACCTGGGGGCTGCAGGCTTTGCTGCTGCCTTCAGCCTCGACACCACCCTTTCCCCCTTGGCGTCGCGCCAGGCACAAAAATGGCCTATGGCTGGAGATGGGTCTTCCGCCCAAAGAGCCAGCAGGGAAAACTATGCCTTGTTCTAAAGCTCTTTGGGAACCGCTTGCGTAGCCCCACAGACCTGGGGGCTGCAGGCTTTCCTGCTGCCTTCAGCCTCAAAGCCACCCTTTCCCACTTCGCGTCGTGCCAGGCACAAAAATGGCCATATGTCTGCAGATGGGTCCCCCGCCCAAAGAGCCAGCAGGGAAAACTATGCCTTGTTCTAAAGCTCTTTGGGAACCGCTTGCGTAGCCCCACAGACCTGGGGGCTGCAGGCTTTCCTGCTGCCTTCATCCTCGACACCACCCTTTCCCACTTGGCACTGCTCCAGGCACAAAAATGGCCTATGACTGGAGATGGGTCCCCGGCCCAGAGAGTCAGCAGGGAAAACTATGCCTTGTTCTAAAGCTCTTTGGGAACTGCTTGCGTAGCCCCACAGACCTGGGGGCTGCGGGCTTTCCTGCTGCCTTCAGCCTCAAAGCCACCCTTTCCCACTGGGCGCCGGGCCAGGCACAAAAATGGCCATACGGCTGGAGATGGGTCCCCCGCCCAAAGAGCCAGCAGGGAAAACTATGCCTTGTTCTAAAGCTCTTTGGGAACTGCTTGCGTAGCCCCACAGACCTGGGGGCTGCGGGCTTTGCTGCTGCCTTCAGCCTCAAAGCCACCCTTTCCCACTTGGCGCCGCCCCAGGCACAAAAATGGCCATACGGCTGGAGATGGGTCCCCTGCCAAAAGAGCCAGCAGGGAAAACTATGCCTTGTTCTAAAGCTCTTTGGGAACCGCTTGCGTAGCCCCACAGACCTGGGGGCTGCGGGCTTTCCTGCTGCCTTTAGCCTCGACACCACCCTTTCCCACTTGGCGCCGCGCCAGGCTCAAAAATGGCCATACGGCTGGAGATGGGTCCCCCGCCCAGAGAGCCAGCAGGGAAAACTATGCCTTGTTCTAAAGCTCTTTGGGAACCGCTTGCGTAGCCCCACAGACCTGGGGGCTGTCTGCTTTGCTGCTGCCTTCAGCCTCAAAGCCACCCTTTCCCACTTGGCGCCGCGCCAGGCACAAAAATGGCCATACGGCTGGAGATGGGTCCCCTGCCAAAAGAGCCAGCAGGGAAAACTATGCCTTGTTCTAAAGCTCTTTGGGAACCGCTTGCGTAGCCCCACAGACCTGGGGGCTGCAGGCTTTCCTGCTGCCTTCATCCTCGACACCACCCTTTCCCACTTGGCACTGCTCCAGGCACAAAAATGGCCTATGGCTGGAGATGGGTCCCCCGCCCAGAGAGTCAGCAGGGAAAACTATGCCTTGTTCTAAAGCTCTTTGGGAACTGCTTGCGTAGCCCCACAGACCTGGGGGCTGCGGGCTTTCCTGCTGCCTTCAGCCTCAAAGCCACCCTTTCCCACTACGCACCGCGCCAGGCACAAAAATGGCCATACGGCTGGAGATGGGTCCCCCGCCCAAAGAGCCAGCAGGGAAAACTATGCCTTGTTCTAAAGCTCTTTGGGAACTGCTTGCGTAGCCCCACAGACCTGGGGGCTGCGGGCTGTGCTGCTGCCTTCAGCCTCAAAGCCACCCTTTCCCACTCGGCGCCGCGCCAGGCACAAAAATGGCCATACGGCTGGAGATGGACCCCCTGCCAAAAGAGCCAGCAGGGAAAACTATGCCTTGTTCTAAAGCTCTTTGGGAACCGCTTGCGTAGCCCCACAGACCTGGGGGCTGCGGGCTTTCCTGCTGCCTTCAGCCTCGACACCACCCTTTCCGACTTGGCGCCGCGCTAGGCACAAAAATGGTCTATGGCTGGAGATGGGTCCCCCGCCCAAAGAGCCAGCAGGGAAAACTATGCCTTGTTCTAAAGCTCTTTGGGAACCGCTTGCGTAGCCCCACAGACCTGGGGGCTGCGGGCTTTCCTGCTGCCTTCAGCCTCAAAGACACCCTTTCCCACTTGGCGCCGCGCCAGGCACAAAAATGGCCATACGGCTGGAGATGGGTCCCCCGCCCAAAGAGCCAGCAGGGAAAACTATGCCTTGTTCTAAAGCTCTTTGGGAACCGCTTGCGTAGCCCCACAGACCTGGGGGCTGCAGGCTTTCCTGCTGCCTTCAGCCTCAAAGCCACCCTTTCCCACTTCGCGTCGTGCCAGGCACAAAAATGGCCATATGTCTGCAGATGGGTCCCCCGCCCAAAGAGCCAGCAGGGAAAACTATGCCTTGATCTAAAGCTCTTTGGGAACCGCTTGCGTAGCCCCACAGACCTGGGGGCTGCAGGCTTTCCTGCTGCCTTCAGCCTCGACACCACCCTTTCCCACTTGGCACTGCTCCAGGCACAAAAATGGCCTATGGCTGGAGATGGGTCCCCCGCCAAAAGAGCCAGCAGGGAAAACTATGCCTTGTTCTAAAGCTCTTTGGGAACCGCTTGCGTAGCCCCACAGACGTGGGGGCTGCGGGCTTTCCTGCTGCCTTTAGCCTCAAAACCACCCTTTCCCACTTGGCGCCGCGCCAGGCTCAAAAATGGCCATACGGCTGGAGATGGGTCCCCCGCCCAGAGAGCCAGCAGGGAAAACTATGCCTTGTTCTAAAGCTCTTTGGGAACCGCTTGCGTAGCCCCACAGACCTGGGGGCTGCGGGCTTTCCTGCTGCCTTCAGCCTCAAAGCCACCCTTTCCCACTTGGCGACGCGCCAGGCACAAAAATGGCCATACGGCTGGAGATGGTTCCCCCGCCCAAAGAGCCAGCAGGGAAAATTATGCCTTGTTCTAAAGCTCTTTGGGAACTGCTTGCGTAGCCCCACAGACCTGGGGGCTGCGGGCTTTCCTGCTGCCTTCAGTCTCAAAGCCACCCTTTCCCACTTGGCGCCGCATCAGGCACAAAAATGGCCTATGGCTGGAGATGGGTCCCATGCCCAAAGAGCCGTCAGGGAAAACTATGCCTTGTTCTAAAGCACTTTGGGAACCGCTTGCGTAGCCCCACAGACCTGGGGGCTGCGGGCTTTGCTGCTGCCTTCAGCCTCAAAGCCACCCTTTCCCACTTGGCGCCGCGCCAGGCACAAAAATGGCCATACGGCTGGAGATGGGTCCCCCGCCCAAAGAGCCAGCAGGGAAAACTATGCCTTGTTCTAAAGCTCTTTGGGAACCGCTTGCTTGGCCCCACAGACCTGGGGGCTGCAGGCTTTGCTGCTGCCTTCAGCCTCGACACCACCCTTTCCCACTTGGCGCCGGGCCAGGGACAAAAATGGCCATACGGCTGGAGATGGGTCCCCTGTCAAAAGAGCCAGCAGGGAAAACTATGCCTTGTTCTAAAGCTCTTTGGGAAACGCTTGCGTAGCCCCACAGACCTGGGGGCTGTGGGGTTTCCTGCTGCCTTCAGCCTCAAAACCACCCTTTCCCACTTGGCGCCGCGCCAGGCACAAAAATGGCCATACGGCTGGAGATAGGTCCCCCGCCCGAGGAGCCAGCAGGGAAAACTATGCCTTGTTCTAAAGCTCTTTGGGAACCGCTTGCGTAGCCCCACAGACCTGGGGGCTGCGGGCTTTCCTACTGCCTTCAGCCTCGACACCACCCTTTCCCACTTGGCGACGCGCCAGGCACAAAAATGGCCATACGGCTGGAGATGGGTCCCCCGCCCAAAGAGCCAGCAGGGAAAACTATGCCTTGTTCTAAAGCTCTTTGGGAACCGCTTGCGTAGCCCCACAGACCTGGGGGCTGCGGGCTTTGCTGCTGCCTTCAGCCTCAAAGCCACCCTTTCCCACTTGGCGCCGGGCCAGGGACAAAAATGGCCATACGGCTGGAGATGGGTCCCCTGTCAAAAGAGCCAGCAGGGAAAACTATGCCTTGTTCTAAAGCTCTTTGGGAAACGCTTGCGTAGCCCCACAGACCTGGGGGCTGTGGGGTTTCCTGCTGCCTTCAGCCTCAAAACCACCCTTTCCCACTTGGCGCCGCGCCAGGCACAAAAATGGCCATACGGCTGGAGATAGGTCCCCCGCCCGAGGAGCCAGCAGGGAAAACTATGCCTTGTTCTAAAGCTCTTTGGGAACCGCTTGCGTAGCCCCACAGACCTGGGGGCTGCGGGCTTTCCTACTGCCTTCAGCCTCGACACCACCCTTTCCCACTTGGCGACGCGCCAGGCACAAAAATGGCCATACGGCTGGAGATGGGTCCCCCGCCCAAAGAGCCAGCAGGGAAAACTATGCCTTGTTCTAAAGCTCTTTGGGAACCACTTGCTTAGCCCCACAGACCTGGGGGCTGCGGGCTTTCCTGCTGCCTTTAGCCTCGACACCACCCTTTCCCTCTTGGCGCCGCGCCAGGCACAAAAATGGCCGTACGGCTGGAGATGGGTCCCCCGCCCAAAGAGCCAGCAGGGAAAACTATGCCTTGTTCTAAAGCTCTTTGGGAACCGCTTCCGTAGCCCCACAGACCTGGGGGCTGCAGGCTTTCCTGCTGCCTTCAGCCTCAAAACCACCCTTTCCCACTTGGCGCCGCAACAGGCACAAAAATGGCCATACGGCTGGAGATGGGTCCCCCGCCCAAAGAGCCAGCAGGGAAAACTATGCCTTGTTCTAAAGCTCTTTGGGAACCGCTTGCTTGGCCCCACAGACCTGGGGGCTGCGGGCTTTGCTGCTGCCTTCAGCCTCGACACCACCCTTTCCCACTTGGCGCCGGGCCAGGGACAAAAATGGCCATACGGCTGGAGATGGGTCCCCCGCCCAAAGAGCCAGCAGGGAAAACTATGCCTTGTTCTAAAGCTCTTTGGGAACTGCTTGCGTAGCCCCACAGACCTGGGGGCTGCGGGCTTTCCTGCTGCCTTCAGCCTCAAAGCCACCCTTTCCCACTTGGCGCTGCGCCATGCACAAAAATGGCCATACGGCTGGAGATGGGTCCCCCGCCCAAAGAGCCAGCAGGGAAAACTATGCCTTGTTCTAAAGCTCTTTGGGAACCGCTTGCGTAGCCCCACAGACCTGGGGGCTGCGGGCTTTCCTGCTGCCTTTAGCCTCGACACCACCCTTTCCCACTTGGCGTCGCGCCAGGCACAAAAATGGCCGTACGGCTGGAGATGGGTCCCCCGCCCAAAGAGCCAGCAGGGAAAACTATGCCTTGTTCTAAAGCTCTTTGGGAACCGCTTGCTTGGCCCCACAGACCTGGGGGCTGCGGGCTTTCCTGCTGCCTTCAGCTCAAAGACACCCTTTCCCACTTGGCGCCGCAACAGGCACAAAAATGGCCATACGGCTGGAGATGGGTCCCCCGCCCAAAGAGCCAGCAGGGAAAACTATGCCTTGTTCTAAAGCTCTTTGGGAACCGCTTGCGTAGCCCCACAGACCTGGGGGCTGCAGGCTTTCCTGCTGCCTTCAGCCTCAAAGCCACCCTTTCACACTACGCAACGCGCCAGGCATAAAAATAGCCATACGACTGGAGATGGGTCCCCCGCCCAAAGAGCCAGCAGGGAAAACTATGCCTTGTTCTAAAGCTCTTTGGGAACCGCTTGCGTAGCCCCACAGACGTGGGGGCTGCGGGCTTTGCTGCTGCCTTCAGCCTCAAAGCCACCCTTTCCCACTTGGCGCCGCGCCAAGCACAAAAATGGCCATACGGCTGGAGATGGGTCCCCTGCCAAAAGAGCCAGCAGGGAAAACTATGCCTTGTTCTAAAGCTCTTTGGGAACCGCTTGCGTAGCCCCACAGACCTGGGGGCTGCGGGCTTTCCTGCTGCCTTTAGCCTCGACACCACCCTTTCCCACTTGGCGCCGCGCCAGGCTCAAAAATGGCCATACGGCTGGAGATGGGTCCCCCGCCCAAAGAGCCAGCAGGGAAAACTATGCCTTGTTCTAAAGCTCTTTGGGAACCGCTTGCGTAGCCCCACAGACCTGGGGGCTGCGGGCTTTCCTGCTGCCTTCAAGCCTCAAAGCCACCCTTTCCCACTGGGCGCCGGGCCAGGCACAAAAATGGCCATACGGCTGGAGATGGTTCCCCCGCCCAAAGAGCCAGCAGGGAAAACTATGCCTTGTTCTAAAGCTCTTTGGGAACTGCTTGCGTAGCCCCACAGACCTGGGAGCTGCAGGCTTTCCTGCTGTCTTCAGCCTCAAAGCCTCCCTTTCCCACTTGGCGCCGCGCCAGGCACAAAAATGGCCTATGGCTGGAGATGGGTCCCATGCCCAAAGAGCCGTCAGGGAAAACTATGCCTTGTTCTAAAGCTCTTTGGTAACCGCTTGCTTGGCCCCACAGACCTGGGGGCTGCGGGCTTTGCTGCTGCCTTCAGTCTCAAAGCCACCCTTTCCCACTTGGCGCCGCGCCAGGCACAAAATGGCCATACGGCTGGAGATGGGTCCCCCGCCCAAAGAGCCAGCAGGGAAAACTATGCCTTGTTCTAAAGCTCTTTGGGAACCGCTTGCTTAGCCCCACAGACCTGGGGGCTGCGGGCTTTCCTGCTGCCTTCAGCCTCGACACCACCCTTTCCCACTTGGCGCCCTATCAGGCACAAAAATGGCCATACGGCTGGAGATGGGTCCCCCGCCCAAAGAGCCAGCAGGGAAAACTATGCCTTGTTCTAAAGCTCTTTGGGAACCGCTTGCTTGGCCCCACAGACGTGGGGGCTGCGGGCTTTCCTGCTGCCTTCAGCCTCAAAGCCACCCTTTCCCACTTGGCGCCGCGCCAGGCAAAAAAATGGCCTATGGCTGGAGATGGGTCCCATGCCCAAAGAGCCAGCAGGGAAAACTATGCCTTGTTCTAAAGCTCTTTGGGAACCGCTTGCTTGGCCCCACAGACCTGGGGGCTGCAGGCTTTGCTGCTGCCTTCAGCCTCGACACCACCCTTTCCCACTTGGCGCCGGGCCAGGGACAAAAATGGCCATACGGCTGGAGATGGGCCCCCTGCCAAAAGAGCCAGCAGGGAAAACTATGCCTTGTTCTAAAGCTCTTTGGGAACCGCTTGCGTAGCCCCACAGACCTGGGGGCTGCAGGCTTTCCTGCTGCCTTCAGCCTCAAAACCACCCTTTCCCACTTGGCGCCGCGCCAGGCACAAAAATGGCCATACGGCTGGAGATGGGTCCCCTGCCAAAAGAGCCAGCAGGGAAAACTATGCCTTGTTCTAAAGCTCTTTGGGAACCGCTTGCGTAGCCCCACAGACCTGGGGGCTGCGGGCTTTCCTACTGCCTTCAGCCTCGACACCACACTTTCCCACTTGGCGACGCGCCAGGCACAAAAATGGCCATACGGCTGGAGATGGGTCCCCCGCCCAAAGAGCCAGCAGGGAAAACTATGCCTTGTTCTAAAGCTCTTTGGGAACCGCTTGCTTAGCCCCACAGACCTGGGGGCTGCGGGCTTTCCTGCTGCCTTCAGCCTCGACACCACCCTTTCCCACTTGGCGCCCTATCAGGCACAAAAATGGCCATACGGCTGGAGATGAGTCCCCCGCCCAAAGAGCCAGCAGGGAAAACTATGCCTTGTTCTAAAGCTCTTTGGGAACCGCTTGCGTAGCCCCACAGACCTGGGGGCTGCAGGCTTTCCTGCTGCCTTCAGCCTCAAAACCACCCTTTCCCACTACGCACCGCGCCAGGCATAAAAATAGCCATACGACTGGAGATGGGTCCCCCGCCCAAAGAGCCAGCAGGGAAAACTATGCCTTGTTCTAAAGCTCTTTGGGAACCGCTTGCTTGGCCCCACAGACGTGGGGGCTGCGGGCTTTCCTGCTGCCTTCAGCCTCAAAACCACCCTATGCCACTACGCACCGCGCCAGGCACAAAAATAGCCATACGGCTGGAGATGGGTCCCCCACCCAAAGAGCCAGCAGGGAAAACTATGCCTTGTTCTAAAGCTCTTTGGGAACCGCTTGCGTAGCCCCACAGACCTGGGGGCTGCAGGCTTTCCTGCTGCCTTCAGCCTCGACAGCACCCTTTCCCACTTGCCGTCGCGCCAGGCACAAAAATGGCCTATGGCTGGAGATGGGTCCCATGCCCTAAGAGCCAGCTGGGAAAACTATGCCTTGTTCTAAAGCTCTTTGGGAACCGCTTGCGTAGCCCCACAGACCTTGGGGCTGCAGGTTTTGCTCCTGCCTTCAGCCTCAAAGCCACCCTTTCCCACTTGGCGCCCTATCAGGCACAAAAATGGCCTATGGGTGGAGATGGGTCCCATGCCCAAAGAGCCAGCAGGGAAAACTATGCCTTGTTCTAAAGCTCTTTGGGAACCGCTTGCGTAGCCCCACAGACCTGGGGGCTGCAGGCTTTCCTGCTGCCTTCAGCCTCGACACCACCCTTTCCCACTTGGCGCCGCGCCAGGCACAAAAATGGCCATACGGCTGGAGATGGGTCCCCCGCCCAAAGAGCCAGCAGGGAAAACTATGCCTTGTTCTAAAGCTCTTTGGGAACCGCTTGCGTAGCCCCACAGACCTGGGGGCTGCAGGCTTTCCTGCTGTCTTCAGCCTCAAAGCCACCCTTTCCCACTTGGCGCCCTATCAGGCACAAAAATGGCCTATGGCTGGAGATGGGTCCCATGCCCAAAGAGCCAGCAGGGAAAACTATGCCTTGTTCTAAAGCTCTTTGGGAACCGCTTGCTTGGCCCCACAGACGTGGGGGCTGCGGGCTTTCCTGCTGCCTTCAGCCTCGACACCACCCTTTCCCACTTGGCGCCCTATCAGGCACAAAAATGGCCATACGGCTGGAGATGGGTCCCCCGCCCAAAGAGCCAGCAGGGAAAACTATGCCTTGTTCTAAAGCTCTTTGGGAACCGCTTGCTTGGCCCCACAGACGTGGGGGCTGCGGGCTTTCCTGCTGCCTTCAGCCTCGACAACACCCTTTCCCACTTGGCGTCGCGCCAGGCACAAAAATGGCCTATGGCTGGAGATGGGTCTCCCGCCCAAAGAGCCAGCAGGGAAAACTATGCCTTGTTCTAAAGCTCTTTGGGAACCGCTTGCGTAGCCCCACAGACCTGGGGGCTGCGGGCTTTCCTGCTGCCTTCAGCCTCAAAGCCACCCTTTCCCACTTGGCGCCGCGCCAGGCACAAAAATGGCCTATGGCTGGAGATGGGTCCCATGCCCAAAGAGCCAGCAGGGAAAACTATGCCTTGTTCTAAAGCTCTTTGGGAACCGCTTGCTTGGCCCCACAGACCTGGGGGCTGGAGGCTTTCCTGCTGTCTTCAGCCTCAAAGCCACCCTTTCCCACTTGGCGCCCTATCAGGCACAAAAATGGCCTATGGGTGGAGATGGGTCCCATGCCCAAAGAGCCAGCAGGGAAAACTATGCTTTGTTCTAAAGCTCTTTGGGAACCGCTTGCGTAGCCCCACAGACCTGGGGGCTGCGGGCTTTCCTGCTGCCTTCAGCCTCAAAGCCACCCTTTCCCACTTGGCGCCGCGCCAGGCACAAAAATGGCCATACGGCTGGAGATGGGTCCCCCGCCCAAAGAGCCAGCAGGGAAAACTATGCCTTGTTCTAAAGCTCTTTGGGAACCGCTTGCTTGGCCCCACAGACCTGGGGGCTGCGGGCTTTGCTGCTGCCTTCAGCCTCGACACCACCCTTTCCCACTTGGCGCCGGGCCAGGGACAAAAATGGCCATACGGCTGGAGATGGGTCCCCCGCCCAAAGAGCCAGCAGGGAAAACTATGCCTTGTTCTAAAGCTCTTTGGGAACTGCTTGCGTAGCCCCACAGACCTGGGGGCTGCGGGCTTTCCTGCTGCCTTCAAGCCTCAAAGCCACCCTTTCCCACTTGACGCCGCGCCAGGCACAAAAATGGCCATACGGCTGGAGATGGGTCCCCCGCCCAAAGAGCCAGCAGGGAAAACTATGCCTTGTTCTAAAGCTCTTTGGGAACCGCTTGCGTAGCCCCACAGACCTGGGGGCTGCAGGGTTTGCTGCTGCCTTCAGCCTCAAAGCCACCCTTTCCCACTTGGCGCTGCGCCATGCACAAAAATGGCCATACGGCTGGAGATGGGTCCCCCGCCCAAAGAGCCAGCAGGGAAAACTATGCCTTGTTCTAAAGCTCTTTGGGAACCGCTTGCGTAGCCCCACAGACCTGGGGGCTGCGGGCTTTCCTGCTGCCTTTAGCCTCGACACCACCCTTTCCCTCTTGGCGCCGCGCCAGGCACAAAAATGGCCGTACGGCTGGAGATGGGTCCCCCGCCCAAAGAGCCAGCAGGGAAAACTATGCCTTGTTCTAAAGCTCTTTGGGAACCGCTTGCTTGGCCCCACAGACCTGGGGGCTGCGGGCTTTCCTGCTGCCTTCAGCCTCAAAGACACCCTTTCCCACTTGGCGCCGCAACAGGCACAAAAATGGCCATACGGCTGGAGATGGGTCCCCCGCCGAAAGAGCCAGCAGGGAAAACTATGCCTTGTTCTAAAGCTCTTTGGGAACCGCTTGCGTAGCCCCACAGACCTGGGGGCTGCAGGCTTTCCTGCTGCCTTCAGCCTCAAAGCCACCCTTTCACACTACGCAACGCGCCAGGCATAAAAATAGCCATACGACTGGAGATGGGTCCCCCGCCCAAAGAGCCAGCAGGGAAAACTATGCCTTGTTCTAAAGCTCTTTGGGAACCGCTTGCGTAGCCCCACAGACCTGGGGGCTGCGGGCTTTGCTGCTGCCTTCAGCCTCAAAGCCACCCTTTCCCACTTGGCGCCGCGCCAAGCACAAAAATGGCCATACGGCTGGAGATGGGTCCCCTGCCAAAAGAGCCAGCAGGGAAAACTATGCCTTGTTCTAAAGCTCTTTGGGAACCGCTTGCGTAGCCCCACAGACCTGGGGGCTGCGGGCTTTCCTGCTGCCTTTAGCCTCGACACCACCCTTTCCCACTTGGCGCCGCGCCAGGCTCAAAAATGGCCATACGGCTGGAGATGGGTCCCCCGCCCAAAGAGCCAGCAGGGAAAACTATGCCTTGTTCTAAAGCTCTTTGGGAACCGCTTGCGTAGCCCCACAGACCTGGGGGCTGCGGGCTTTCCTGCTGCCTTCAAGCCTCAAAGCCACCCTTTCCCACTGGGCGCCGGGCCAGGCACAAAAATGGCCATACGGCTGGAGATGGTTCCCCCGCCCAAAGAGCCAGCAGGGAAAACTATGCCTTGTTCTAAAGCTCTTTGGGAACTGCTTGCGTAGCCCCACAGACCTGGGAGCTGCAGGCTTTCCTGCTGTCTTCAGCCTCAAAGCCTCCCTTTCCCACTTGGCGCCGCGCCAGGCACAAAAATGGCCTATGGCTGGAGATGGGTCCCATGCCCAAAGAGCCGTCAGGGAAAACTATGCCTTGTTCTAAAGCTCTTTGGTAACCGCTTGCTTGGCCCCACAGACCTGGGGGCTGCGGGCTTTGCTGCTGCCTTCAGTCTCAAAGCCACCCTTTCCCACTTGGCGCCGCGCCAGGCACAAAATGGCCATACGGCTGGAGATGGGTCCCCCGCCCAAAGAGCCAGCAGGGAAAACTATGCCTTGTTCTAAAGCTCTTTGGGAACCGCTTGCTTAGCCCCACAGACCTGGGGGCTGCGGGCTTTCCTGCTGCCTTCAGCCTCGACACCACCCTTTCCCACTTGGCGCCCTATCAGGCACAAAAATGGCCATACGGCTGGAGATGGGTCCCCCGCCCAAAGAGCCAGCAGGGAAAACTATGCCTTGTTCTAAAGCTCTTTGGGAACCGCTTGCTTGGCCCCACAGACGTGGGGGCTGCGGGCTTTCCTGCTGCCTTCAGCCTCAAAGCCACCCTTTCCCACTTGGCGCCGCGCCAGGCACAAAAATGGCCTATGGCTGGAGATGGGTCCCATGCCCAAAGAGCCAGCAGGGAAAACTATGCCTTGTTCTAAAGCTCTTTGGGAACCGCTTGCTTGGCCCCACAGACCTGGGGGCTGCAGGCTTTCCTGCTGCCTTCAGCCTCGACACCACCCTTTCCCACTACGCACCGCGCCAGGCATAGAAATAGCCATACGACTGGAGATGGGTCCCCCGCCCAAAGAGCCAGCAGGGAAAACTATGCCTTGTTCTAAAGCTCTTTGGGAACCGCTTGCGTAGCCCCACAGACCTTGGGGCTGCGGGCTTTCCTGCTGCCTTCAGCCTCGACACCACCCTTTCCCACTTGGCGCCGCGCCAGGCTCAAAAATGGCCATACGGCTGGAGATGGGTCCCCCGCCCAAAGAGCCAGCAGGGAAAACTATGCCTTGTTCTAAAGCTCTTTGGGAACCGCTTGCGTAGCCCCACAGACCTGGGGGCTGCAGGCTTTCCTGCTGCCTTCAGCCTCAAAACCATCCTATGCCACTACGCACCGCGCCAGGCACAAAAATAGCCATACGGCTGGAGATGGGTCCCCCGCCCAAAGAGCCAGCAGGGAAAACTATGCCTTGTTCTAAAGCTCTTTGGGAACCGCTTGCGTAGCCCCACACACCTGGGGGCTGCAGGCTTTCCTGCTGCCTTCAGCCTCAAAGCCACCCTTTCCCACTAGGCTTCGCGCCAGGCACAAAAATGGCCTATGGCTGGAGATGGGTCCCATGCCCTAAGAGCCAGCTGGGAAAACTATGCTTTGTTCTAAAGCTCTTTGGGAACCGCTTGCGTAGCCCCACAGACCTTGGGGCTGCAGGCTTTGCTCCTGCCTTCAGCCTCAAAGACACCCTTTCCCACCTGGCGCCGCGCCAGGCTCAAAAATGGCCATACGGCTGGAGATGGGTCCCCCGCCCAAAGAGCCAGCAGGGAAAACTATGCCTTGTTCTAAAGCTCTTTGGGAACCGCTTGCGTAGCCCCACAGACCTGGGGGCTGCAGGCTTTCCTGCTGCCTTCAGCCTCAAAGCCACCCTTTCACACTACGCAACGCGCCAGGCATAAAAATAGCCATACGACTGGAGATGGGTCCCCCGCCCAAAGAGCCAGCAGGGAAAACTATGCCTTGTTCTAAAGCTCTTTGGGAACCGCTTGCGTAGCCCCACAGACCTGGGGGCTGCGGGCTTTGCTGCTGCCTTCAGCCTCAAAGCCACCCTTTCCCACTTGGCGCCGCGCCAAGCACAAAAATGGCCATACGGCTGGAGATGGGTCCCCTGCCAAAAGAGCCAGCAGGGAAAACTATGCCTTGTTCTAAAGCTCTTTGGGAACCGCTTGCGTAGCCCCACAGACCTGGGGGCTGCGGGCTTTCCTGCTGCCTTTAGCCTCGACACCACCCTTTCCCACTTGGCGCCGCGCCAGGCTCAAAAATGGCCATACGGCTGGAGATGGGTCCCCCGCCCAAAGAGCCAGCAGGGAAAACTATGCCTTGTTCTAAAGCTCTTTGGGAACCGCTTGCGTAGCCCCACAGACCTGGGGGCTGCGGGCTTTCCTGCTGCCTTCAAGCCTCAAAGCCACCCTTTCCCACTGGGCGCCGGGCCAGGCACAAAAATGGCCATACGGCTGGAGATGGTTCCCCCGCCCAAAGAGCCAGCAGGGAAAACTATGCCTTGTTCTAAAGCTCTTTGGGAACTGCTTGCGTAGCCCCACAGACCTGGGAGCTGCAGGCTTTCCTGCTGTCTTCAGCCTCAAAGCCTCCCTTTCCCACTTGGCGCCGCGCCAGGCACAAAAATGGCCTATGGCTGGAGATGGGTCCCATGCCCAAAGAGCCGTCAGGGAAAACTATGCCTTGTTCTAAAGCTCTTTGGTAACCGCTTGCTTGGCCCCACAGACCTGGGGGCTGCGGGCTTTGCTGCTGCCTTCAGTCTCAAAGCCACCCTTTCCCACTTGGCGCCGCGCCAGGCACAAAATGGCCATACGGCTGGAGATGGGTCCCCCGCCCAAAGAGCCAGCAGGGAAAACTATGCCTTGTTCTAAAGCTCTTTGGGAACTGCTTGCGTAGCCCCACAGACCTGGGGGCTGTGGGGTTTCCTGCTGCCTTCAGCCTCGACACCACCCTTTCCCACTTGGCGCCGCGCCAGGCACAAAAATGGCCATACGGCTGGAGATGGGTCCCCCGCCCAAAGAGCCAGCAGGGAAAACTATGCCTTGTTCTAAAGCTCTTTGGGAACCGCTTGCTTAGCCCCACAGACCTGGGGGCTGCAGGTTTTGCTCCTGCCTTCAGCCTCAAAGCCACCCTTTCCCACTTGGCGCCCTATCAGGCACAAAAATGGCCTATGGGTGGAGATGGGTCCCATGCCCAAAGAGCCAGCAGGGAAAACTATGCCTTGTTCTAAAGCTCTTTGGGAACCGCTTGCGTAGCCCCACAGACGTGGGGGCTGCGGGCTTTCCTGCTGCCTTCAGCCTCAAAGCCACCCTTTCCCACTTGGCGCCGCGCCAGGCACAAAAATGGCCTATGGCTGGAGATGGGTCCCATGCCCAAAGAGCCAGCAGGGAAAACTATGCCTTGTTCTAAAGCTCTTTGGGAACCGCTTGCTTGGCCCCACAGACCTGGGGGCTGCAGGCTTTGCTGCTGCCTTCAGCCTCGACACCACCCTTTCCCACTACGCACTGCGCCAGGCATAGAAATAGCCATACGACTGGAGATGGGTCCCCCGCCCAAAGAGCCAGCAGGGAAAACTATGCCTTGTTCTAAAGCTCTTTGGGAACCGCTTGCGTAGCCCCACAGACCTTGGGGCTGCGGGCTTTCCTGCTGCCTTCAGCCTCGACACCACGCTTTCCCACTTGGCGCCGCGCCAGGCTCAAAAATGGCCATACGGCTGGAGATGGGTCCCCCGCCCAAAGAGCCAGCAGGGAAAACTATGCCTTGTTCTAAAGCTCTTTGGGAACCGCTTGCGTAGCCCCACAGACCTGGGGGCTGCAGGCTTTCCTGCTGCCTTCAGCCTCAAAACCATCCTATGCCACTACGCACCGCGCCAGGCACAAAAATAGCCATACGGCTGGAGATGGGTCCCCCGCCCAAAGAGCCAGCAGGGAAAACTATGCCTTGTTCTAAAGCTCTTTGGGAACCGCTTGCGTAGCCCCACACACCTGGGGGCTGCAGGCTTTCCTGCTGCCTTCAGCCTCAAAGCCACCCTTTCCCACTAGGCTTCGCGCCAGGCACAAAAATGGCCTATGGCTGGAGATGGGTCCCATGCCCTAAGAGCCAGCTGGGAAAACTATGCTTTGTTCTAAAGCTCTTTGGGAACCGCTTGCGTAGCCCCACAGACCTTGGGGCTGCAGGCTTTGCTCCTGCCTTCAGCCTCAAAGACACCCTTTCCCACCTGGCGCCGCGCCAGGCTCAAAAATGGCCATACGGCTGGAGATGGGTCCCCCGCCCAAAGAGCCAGCAGGGAAAACTATGCCTTGTTCTAAAGCTCTTTGGGAACCGCTTGCGTAGCTCCACAGACCTGGGGGCTGCGGGCTTTCCTGCTGCCTTCAGCCTCGACACCACCCTTTCCCACTTGGCGCCCTATCAAGCACAAAAATGGCCTATGGCTGGAGATGGGTCCCATGCCCAAAGAGCCAGCAGGGAAAACTATGCCTTGTTCTAAAGCTCTTTGGGAACCGCTTGCGTAGCCCCACAGACCTGGGGGCTGCGGGCTTTCCTGCTGCCTTCACCCTCAAAACCACCCTTTCCCACTTGGCCCCCGGCCATGCACAAAAATGGCCATACGGCTGGAGATGGGTCCCCCGCCCAAAGAGCCAGCAGGGAAAACTATGCCTTGTTCTAAAGCTCTTTGGGAACCGCTTGCGTAGCCCCACAGACCTGGGGGCTGCAGGCTTTGCTGCTGCCTTCAGCCTCAAAACCACCCTTTCCCACTTGGCGCTGCGCCAGGCACAAAAATGGCCATATGGCTGGAGATGGGTCCCCCGCCCAAAGAGCCAGCAGGGAAAATTATGCCTTGTTCTAAAGCTCTTTGGGAACCGCTTGCGTAGCCCCACAGACCTGGGGGCTGCGGGCTTTCCTGCTGCCTTTAGCCTCGACACCACCCTTTCCCACTTGGCGCCGCGCCAGGCTCAAAAATGGCCATACGGCTGGAGATGGGTCCCCCGCCCAGAGAGCCAGCAGGGAAAACTATGCCTTGTTCTAAAGCTCTTTGGGAACCGCTTGCGTAGCCCCACAGACCTGGGGGCTGCGGGCTTTCCTGCTGCCTTCAAGCCTCAAAGCCACCCTTTCCCACTGGGCGCCGGGCCAGGCACAAAAATGGCCTATGGCTGGAGATGGGTCCCCCGCCCAAAGAGCCAGCAGGGAAAACTCTGCCTTGTTCTAAAGCTCTTTGGGAACTGCTTGCGTAGCCCCACAGACCTGGGGGCTGCGGGCTTTCCTGCTGCCTTCAGCCTCAAAGCCACCCTTTCCCACTTGGCGCCGCGCCAGGCACAAAAATGGCCTATGGCTGTAGATGGGTCCCATGCCCAAAGAGCCATCAGGGAAAACTATGCCTTGTTCTAAAGCTCTTTGGGAACCGCTTGCGTAGCCCCACAGACCTGGGGGCTGCAGGCTTTCCTGCTGCCTTCAGCCTCGACACCACCCTTTCCCACTTGGCGCCCTATCAGGCACAAAAATGGCCATACGGCTGGAGATGGGTCCCCCGCCCAAAGAGCCAGCAGGGAAAACTATGCCTTGTTCTAAAGCTCTTTGGGAACCGCTTGCTTGGCCCCACAGACGTGGGGGCTGCGGGCTTTCCTGCTGCCTTCAGCCTCAAAGCCACCCTTTCCCACTTGGCGCCGCGCCAGGCACAAAAATGGCCTATGGCTGGAGATGGGTCCCATGCCCAAAGAGCCAGCAGGGAAAACTATGCCTTGTTCTAAAGCTCTTTGGGAACCGCTTGCTTGGCCCCACAGACCTGGGGGCTGCAGGCTTTCCTGCTGCCTTCAGCCTCGACACCACCCTTTCCCACTTGGCGCCGGGCCAGGGACAAAAATGGCCATACGGCTGGAGATGGGCCCCCTGCCAAAAGAGCCAGCAGGGAAAACTATGCCTTGTTCTAAAGCTCTTTGGGAACCGCTTGCGTAGCCCCACAGACCTGGGGGCTGCGGGCTTTCCTGCTGCCTTCAAGCCTCAAAGCCACCCTTTCCCACTTGGCGCTGCGCCATGCACAAAAATGGCCATACGGCTGGAGATGGCTCCCCCGCCCAAAGAGCCAGCAGGGAAAACTATGCCTTGTTCTAAAGCTCTTTGGGAACCGCTTGCGTAGCCCCACAGACCTGGGGGCTGCAGGGTTTGCTGCTGCCTTCAGCCTCAAAGCCACCCTTTCCCACTTGGCGCTGCGCCATGCACAAAAATGGCCATACGGCTGGAGATGGGTCCCCCGCCCAAAGAGCCAGCAGGGAAAATTATGCCTTGTTCTAAAGCTCTTTGGGAACCACTTGCGTAGCCCCACAGACCTGGGGGCTGCGGGCTTTCCTGCTGCCTTCAGCCTCAAAGCCACCCTTTCCCACTTTGCGCCGGGCCAGGCACAAAAATGGCCATACGGCTGGAGATGGGTCCCCCGCCCAAAGAGCCAGCAGGGAAAACTATGCCTTGTTCTAAAGCTCTTTGGGAACCGCTTGCGTAGCCCCACAGACCTGGGGGCTGCAGGCTTTCCTGCTGCCTTTAGCCTCGACACCACCCTTTCCCACTACGCACCGCGCCAGGCATAGAAATAGCCATACGACTGGAGATGGGTCCCCTGCCAAAAGAGCCAGCAGGGAAAACTATGCCTTGTTCTAAAGCTCTTTGGGAACCGCTTGCGTAGCCCCACAGACCTTGGGGCTGCGGGCTTTCCTGCTGCCTTCAGCCTCGACACCACCCTTTCCCACTTGGCGCCGCGCCAGGCTCAAAAATGGCCATACGGCTGGAGATGGGTCCCCCGCCCAAAGAGCCAGCAGGGAAAACTATGCCTTGTTCTAAAGCTCTTTGGGAACCGCTTGCGTAGCCCCACACACCTGGGGGCTGCAGGCTTTCCTGCTGCCTTCAGCCTCAAAGCCACCCTTTCCCACTAGGCTTCGCGCCAGGCACAAAAATGGCCTATGGCTGGAGATGGGTCCCATGCCCTAAGAGCCAGCTGGGAAAACTATGCTTTGTTCTAAAGCTCTTTGGGAACCGCTTGCGTAGCCCCACAGACCTTGGGGCTGCAGGCTTTGCTCCTGCCTTCAGCCTCAAAGACACCCTTTCCCACCTGGCGCCGCGCCAGGCTCAAAAATGGCCATACGGCTGGGGATGGGTCCCCCGCCCAAAGAGCCAGCAGGGAAAACTATGCCTTGTTCTAAAGCTCTTTGGGAACCGCTTGCGTAGCTCCACAGACCTGGGGGCTGCGGGCTTTCCTGCTGCCTTCAGCCTCGACACCACCCTTTCCCACTTGGCGCCCTATCAAGCACAAAAATGGCCTATGGCTGGAGATGGGTCCCATGCCCAAAGAGCCAGCAGGGAAAACTATGCCTTGTTCTAAAGCTCTTTGGGAACCGCTTGCGTAGCCCCACAGACCTGGGGGCTGCGGGCTTTCCTGCTGCCTTCACCCTCAAAACCACCCTTTCCCACTTGGCCCCCGGCCATGCACAAAAATGGCCATACGGCTGGAGATGGGTCCCCCGCCCAAAGAGCCAGCAGGGAAAACTATGCCTTGTTCTAAAGCTCTTTGGGAACCGCTTGCGTAGCCCCACAGACCTGGGGGCTGCAGGCTTTGCTGCTGCCTTCAGCCTCAAAACCACCCTTTCCCACTTGGCGCTGCGCCAGGCACAAAAATGGCCATATGGCTGGAGATGGGTCCCCCGCCCAAAGAGCCAGCAGGGAAAATTATGCCTTGTTCTAAAGCTCTTTGGGAACCGCTTGCGTAGCCCCACAGACCTGGGGGCTGCGGGCTTTCCTGCTGCCTTTAGCCTCGACACCACCCTTTCCCACTTGGCGCCGCGCCAGGCTCAAAAATGGCCATACGGCTGGAGATGGGTCCCCCGCCCAGAGAGCCAGCAGGGAAAACTATGCCTTGTTTTAAAGCTCTTTGGGAACCGCTTGCGTAGCCCCACAGACCTGGGGGCTGCGGGCTTTCCTGCTGCCTTCAAGCGTCAAAGCCACCCTTTCCCACTGGGCGCCGGGCCAGGCACAAAAATGGCCTATGGCTGGAGATGGGTCCCCCGCCCAAAGAGCCAGCAGGGAAAACTATGCCTTGTTCTAAAGCTCTTTGGGAACTGCTTGCGTAGCCCCACAGACCTGGGGGCTGCGGGCTTTCCTGCTGCCTTCAGCCTCAAAGCCACCCTTTCCCACTTGGCGCCGCGCCAGGCACAAAAATGGCCTATGGCTGGAGATGGGTCCCATGCCCAAAGAGCCATCAGGGAAAACTATGCCTTGTTCTAAAGCTCTTTGGGAACCGCTTGCGTAGCCCCACAGACCTGGGGGCTGCAGGCTTTCCTGCTGCCTTCAGCCTCGACACCACCCTTTCCCACTTGGCTTCACGGCAGGCACAAAAATGGCCTATGGCTGGAGATGGGTCCCATGCCCTAAGAGCCAGCTGGGAAAACTATGCCTTGTTCTAAAGCTCTTTGGGAACCGCTTGAGTAGCCCCACAGACCTGGGGGCTGCAGGCTTTGCTCCTGCCTTCAGCCTCAAAGCCACCCTTTCCCACCTGGCGCCGCGCAGGGCTCAAAAATGGCCATACGGCTGGAGATGGGTCCCCCGCCCAGAGAGCCAGCAGGGAAAACTATGCCTTGTTCTAAAGCTCTTTGGGAACCGCTTGCTTGGCCCCACAGACCTGGGGGCTGCAGGCTTTCCTGCTGCCTTCAGACTCGACACCACCCTTTCCCACTTGGCGCCGGGCCAGGGACAAAAATGGCCATACGGCTGGAGATGGGTCCCCTGCCAAAAGAGCCAGCAGGGAAAACTATGCCTTGTTCTAAAGCTCTTTGGGAACCGCTTGCGTAGCCCCACAGACCTGGGGGCTGCGGGCTTTCCTGCTGCCTTCAGCCTCAAAGCCACCCTTTCGCACTTGGGGCTTCGCCAGGCACAAAAATGGCCATATGGCTGGAGATGGGTCCCCCGCCCAAAGAGCCAGCAGGGAAAACTATGCCTTGTTCTAAAGCTCTTTGGGAACCGCTTGCGTAGCCCCACAGACCTGGGGGCTGCAGGCTTTCCTGCTGCCTTCAGCCTCAAAACCACCCTTTCCCACGTGGCGCCGCGCCAGGCACAAAAATGGCCATACGGCTGGAGATGGGTCCCCCGCCCAAAGAGCCAGCAGGGAAAACTATGCCTTGTTCTAAAGCTCTTTGGGAACCGCTTGCGTAGCCCCACAGACCTCGGGGCTGCGGGCTTTGCTGCTGCCTTCAGCCTCAAAGCCACCCTTTCCCACTTGGCGCCGCGCCAGGCACAAAAATGGCCTTTGGCTGGAGATGGGTCCCATGCCCAAAGAGCCAGCAGGGAAAACTATGCCTTGTTCTAAAGCTCTTTGGGAACCGCTTGCTTGGCCCCACAGACCTGGGGGCTGCAGGCTTTGCTGCTGCCTTCAGCCTCGACACCACCCTTACCCACTTGGCGCCGCGCCAGGCCCAAAAATGGCCATACGGCTGGAGATGGGTCCCCCGCCCAAAGAGCCAGCAGGGAAAACTATGCCTTGTTCTAAAGCTCTTTGGGAACCGCTTGCGTAGCCCCACAGACCTGGGAGCTGCAAGCTTTCCTGCTGCCTTCAGCCTCAAAGCCACCCTTTCCCACTTGGCGCCGGGCCAGGCACAAAAATGGCCATACGGCTGGAGATGGGTCCCCCGCCCAAAGAGCCAGCAGGGAAAACTATGCCTTGTTCTAAAGCTCTTTGGGAACCGCTTGCGTAGCCCCACAGACCTGGGGGCTGCGGGCTTTCCTGCTGCCTTCAGCCTCAAAACCACCCTATGCCACTACGCAAAGCGCCAGGCACAAAAATAGCCATACGGCTGGAGATGGGTCCCCCGCCCAAAGAGCCAGCAGGGAAAACTATGCCTTGTTCTAAAGCTCTTTGGGAACCGCTTGCGTAGCCCCACAGACCTGGAGGCTGCGGGCTTTCCTGCTGCCTTCAGCCTCGACACCACCCTTTCCCACTTGGCGCCGCGCCAGGCACAAAAATGGCCATACGGCTGGAGATGGGTCCCCCGCCCAAAGAGCCAGCAGGGAAAACTATGCCTTGTTCTAAAGCTCTTTGGGAACCGCTTGCATAGCCCCACAGACCTGGGGGCTGCAGGCTTTCCTGCTGTCTTCAGCCTCAAAACCACCCTTTCCCACTTGGCGCCCTATCAGGCACAAAAATGGCCTATGGGTGGAGATGGGTGCCCTGCCCAAAGAGCCAGCAGGGAAAACTATGCCTTGTTCTAAAGCTCTTTGGGAACCGCTTGCTTGGCCCCACAGACGTGGGGGCTGCGGGCTTTCCTGCTGTCTTCAGCCTCGACACCACCCTTTCCCACTTGGCGCCCTATCAGGCACAAAAATGGCCATACGGCTGGAGATGGGTCCCCCGCCCAAAGAGCCAGCAGGGAAAACTATGCCTTGTTCTAAAGCTCTTTGGGAACCGCTTGCGTAGCCCCACACACCTGGGGGCTGCAGGCTCTCCTGCTGCCTTCAGCCTCGACAACACCCTTTCCCACTTGGCTCCGCGCTAGGCACAAAAATGGCCTATGGCTGGAGATGGGTCCCCCGCCCAAAGAGCCAGCAGGGAAAACTATGCCTTGTTCTAAAGCTCTTTGGGAACCGCTTGCTTGGCCCCACAGACGTGGGGGCTGCAGGCTTTGCTGCTGCTTTCAGCCTCGACACCACCCTTTCCCACTTGGCGCCGGGCCAGGGACAAAAATGGCCATACGGCTGGAGATGGGTCCCCTGCCAAAAGAGCCAGCAGGGAAAACCATGCCTTGTTCTAAAGCTCTTTGGGAACCGCTTGCGTAGCCCCGCAGACCTGGGGGCTGCGGGCTTTCCTGCTGCCTTCAGCCTCGACAACACCCTTTCCCACTTGGCGCCGGGCCAGGCACAAAAATGGCCATACGGCTGGAGATGGGTCCCCCGCCCAAAGAGCCAGCAGGGAAAACTATGCCTTGTTCTAAAGCTCTTTGGGAACCGCTTGCATAGCCCCGCAGACCTGGGAGCTGCAAGCTTTCCTGCTGCCTTCAGCCTCAAAACCACCCTTTCCCACATGGCGCCCTATCAGGCACAAAAATGGCCTATGGCTGGAGATGGGTCCCATGCCCAAAGAGCCAGCAGGGAAAACTATGCCTTGTTCTAAAGCTCTTTGGGAACCGCTTGATTGGCCCCACAGACCTGGGGGCTGCAGGCTTTGCTACTGCCTTCAGCCTCGACACCACCCTTTCCCACTTGGCGCCGCGCCAGGTACAAAAATGGCCTGTGGCTGGAGATGGGTCCCATGCCCAAAGAGCCAGCAAGGAAAACTATGCCTTGTTCTAAAGCTCTTTGGGAACCGCTTGCTTGGCCCCACAGACCTGGGGGCTGCAGGCTTTGCTGCTGCCTTCAGCCTCAAAGCCACCCTTTCCCACTTGGCGTCGCGCCAGGCACAAAAATGGCATAACGGCTGGAGATGGGTCCCCTGCCAAAAGAGCCAGCAGGGAAAACTATGCCTTGTTCTAAAGCTCTTTGGGAACCGCTTGCGTAGCCCCACAGACCTGGGGGCTGCAGGCTTTCCTGCTGCCTTCAGCCTCGACAGCACCCTTTCCCACTTGGAGCCGCGCCAGGCACAAAAATGGCCTTTGGCTGGAGATGGGTCCCCAGCCCAGAGAGCCAGCAGGGAAAATTATGCCTTGTTCTAAAGCTCTTTGGGAACCGCTTGCTTAGCCCCACAGACCTGGGGGCTGCGGGCTTTCCTGCTGCCTTCAGCCTCGACACCACCCTTTCCCACTTGGCGCCGCGCCAGGCTCAAAAATGGCCATACGGCTGGAGATGGGTCCCCCGCCCAAAGAGCCAGCAGGGAAAACTATGCCTTGTTCTAAAGCTCTTTGGGAACCGCTTGCGTAGCCCCACAGACCTGGGGACTGCGGGCTTTCCTGCTGCCTTCAGCCTCGACACCACGCTTTCCCACTTGGCGCCGCGCCAGGCACAAAAATGGCCATACGGCTGGAGATGGGTCCCCCGCCCAAAGAGCCAGCAGGGAAAACTATGCCTTGTTCTAAAGCTCCTTGCGAACCGCTTGCATAGCCCCACAGACCTGGGGGCTGCAGGCTTTCCTGCTGTCTTCAGCCTCAAAGCCACCCTTTCTCACTTGGCGCCCTATCAGGCACAAAAATGGCCATACGGCTGGAGATGGGTCCCCCGCCCAAAGAGCCAGCAGGGAAAACTATGCCTTGTTCTAAAGCTCTTTGGGAACCGCTTGCGTAGCCCCACAGACCTGGGGGCTGCGGGCTTTCCTGCTGCCTTCAGCCTCAAAGCCACCCTTTCCCACTGGGCGCCGGGCCAGGCACAAAAATGGCCATACGGCTGGAGATGGGTCCCCCGCCCAAAGAGCCAGCCGGGAAAACTCTGCCTTGTTCTAAAGCTCTTTGGGAACCGCTTGCGTAGCCCCACAGACCTGGGGGCTGCAGGCTTTCCTGCTGCCTTCAGACTCGACACCACCCTTTCCCACTTGGCGCCGCGCCAGGCACAAAAATGGCCATACGGCTGGAGATGGGTCCCCCGCCCAAAGAGCCAGCAGGGAAAACTATGCCTTGTTCTAAAGCTCTTTGGGAACCGCTTGCGTAGCCCCACACACCTGGGGGCTGCGGGCTTTGCTGCTGCCTTCAGCCTCAAAGCCACCCTTTCCCACTTGGCGTCGCGCCAGGCACAAAAATGGCCGTACGGCTGGAGATGGGTCCCCCGCCCAAAGAGCCAGCAGGGAAAACCATGCCTTGTTCTAAAGCTCTTTGGGAACCGCTTGCGTAGCCCCACAGACCTGGGGGCTGCGGGCTTTCCTGCTGCCTTCAGCTTCGACAGCACCCTTTCCCACTTGGCGCCGCGCCAGGCACAAAAATGGCCTTTGGCTGGAGATGGGTCCCCCGCCCAGAGAGCCAGCAGGGAAAATTATGCCTTGTTCTAAAGCTCTTTGGGAACCGCTTGCGTAGCCCCAGAGACCTGGGGGCTGCGGGCCTTCCTGCTGCCTTCAGCCTCGACACCACCCTTTCCCACTTGGCGCCGGGCCAGGCACAAAAATGGCCATACGGCTGGAGATGGGTCCCCCGCCCAAAGAGCCAGCAGGGAAAACTATGCCTTGTTCTAAAGCTCTTTGGGAACCGCTTGCGTAGCCCCACAGACCTGGGGGCTGCGGGCTTTCCTGCTGCCTTCAGCCTCAAAGCCACCCTTTCCCACTTGGCGACCTATCAGGCACAAAAATGGCCTATGGGTGGAGATGGGTCCCATGCCCAAAGAGCCATCAGGGAAAACTATGCCTTGTTCTAAAGCTCTTTGGGAACAGCTTGCGTAGCCCCACAGACCTGGGGGCTGTGGGCTTTGCTGCTGCCTTCAGCCTCAAAGCCACCCTTTCCCACTTGGCGCCCTATCAGGCACAAAAATGGCCTATGGCTGGAGATGGGTCCCATGCCCAAAGAGCCAGCAGGGAAAACTATGCCTTGTTCTAAAGCTCTTTGGGAACAGCTTGCGTAGCCCCACAGACCTGGGGGCTGCAGGTTTTCCTGCTGTCTTCAGCCTCAAAGCCACCCTTTCCCACTTGGCGCCCTATCAGGCACAAAAATGGCCTATGGCTGGAGATGGGTCCCATGCCCAAAGAGCCAGCAGGGAAAACTATGCCTTGTTCTAAAGCTCTTTGGGAACCGCTTGCTTGGCCCCACAGACGTGGGGGCTGCGGGCTTTCCTGCTATCTTCAGCCTCGACACCACCCTTTCCCACTTGGCGCCCTATCAGGCTCAAAAATGGCCATACGGCTGGAGATGGGTCCCATGCCTAAAGAGCCAGCAGGGAAAACTATGCCTTGTTCTAAAGCTCTTTGGGAACCACTTGCGTAGCCCCACAGACCTTAGGGCTGCAGGCTTTGCTGCTGCCTTCAGCCTCAAAGCCACCCTTTCCCACTTGGCGCCGCGCCAGGCTCAAAAATGGCCATACGGCTGGAGATGGGTCCCCCGCCCAAAGAGCCATCAGGGAAAACTATGCCTTGTTCTAAAGCTCTTTGGGAACCGCTTGCGTAGCCCCACAGACCTTGGGGCTGCGGGCTTTCCTGCTGCCTTCAGCGTCAAAACCACCCTTTCCCACTACGCACCGCGCCAGGCTCAAAAATGGCCATACGGCTGGAGATGGGTCCCCCGCCCAAAGAGCCATCAGGGAAAACTATGCCTTGTTCTAAAGCTCTTTGGGAACCGCTTGCGTAGCCCCACAGACCTTGGGGCTGCGGGCTTTGCTGCTGCCTTCAGCCTCAAAGCCACCCTTTCCCACTTGGCGTCGCGCCAGGCACAAAAATGGCCATACGGCTGGAGATGGGTCCCCCGCCCAAAGAGCCAGCAGGGAAAACCATGCCTTGTTCTAAAGCTCTTTGGGAACCGCTTGCGTAGCCCCACAGACCTGGGGGCTGCGGGCTTTCCTGCTGCCTTCAGCCTCGACACCACCCTTTCCCACTTGGCGCCGCGCCAGGCTCAAAAATGGCCATACGGCTGGAGATGGGTCCCCCGCCCAAAGAGCCAGCAGGGAAAACTATGCCTTGTTCTAAAGCTCTTTGGGAACCGCTTGCGTAGCCCCACAGACCTGGGGACTGCGGGCTTTCCTGCTGCCTTCAGCCTCGACACCACGCTTTTCCACTTGGCGCCGCGCCAGGCACAAAAATGGCCATACGGCTGGAGATGGGTCCCCCGCCCAAAGAGCCAGCAGGGAAAACTATGCCTTGTTCTAAAGCTCTTTGGGAACCGCTTGCATAGCCCCACAGACCTGGGGGCTGCAGGCTTTCCTGCTGTCTTCAGCCTCAAAGCCACCCTTTCCCACTTGGCGCCCGATCAGGCACAAAAATGGCCTATGGCTGGAGATGGGTCCCATGCCCAAAGAGCCAGCAGGGAAAACTATGCCTTGTTCTAAAGCTCTTTGGGAACCGCTTGCGTAGCCCCACAGACCTGGGGGCTGCAGGCTCTCCTGCTGCCTTCAGCCTCGACAACACCCTTTCCCACTTGGCGCCGCGCTAGGCACAAAAATGGCCTATGGCTGGAGATGGGTCCCATGCCCAAAGAGCCAGCAGGGAAAACTATGCCTTGTTCTAAAGCTCTTTGGGAACCGCTTGCTTGGCCCCACAGACGTGGGGGCTGCAGGCTTTGCTGCTGCCTTCAGCCTCGACACCACCCTTTCCCACTTGGCGCCGGGCCAGGGACAAAAATGGCCATACGGCTGGAGATGGGTCCCCTGCCAAAAGAGCCAGCAGGGAAAACTATGCCTTGTTCTAAAGCTCTTTGGGAACCGCTTGCGTAGCCCCACAGACCTGGGGGCTGCGGGCTTTCCTGCTGCCTTCAGCCTCGACACCACCCTTTCCCACTTGGCGCCGGGCCAGGCACAAAAATGGCCATACGGCTGGAGATGGGTCCCCCGCCCAAAGAGCCAGCAGGGAAAACTATGCCTTGTTCTAAAGCTCTTTGGGAACCGCTTGCATAGCCCCGCAGACCTGGGAGCTGCAGGCTTTCCTGCTGCCTTCAGCCTCAAAGCCACCCTTTCCCACTTGGCGCCCTATCAGGCACAAAAATGGCCTATGGCTGGAGATGGGTCCCATGCCCAAAGAGCCAGCAGGGAAAACTATGCCTTGTTCTAAAGCTCTTTGGGAACCGCTTGCTTGGCCCCACAGACCTGGGGGCTGCAGGCTTTGCTGCTGCCTTCAGCCTCGACACCACCCTTTCCCACTTGGCGCCGCGCCAGGTACAAAAATGGCCTGTGGCTGGAGATGGGTCCCATGCTCAAAGAGCCAGCAAGGAAAACTATGCCTTGTTCTAAAGCTCTTTGGGAACCGCTTGCTTGGCCCCACAGACCTGGGGGCTGCAGGCTTTGCTGCTGCCTTCAGCCTCAAAGCCACCCTTTCCCACTTGGCGTCGCGCCAGGCACAAAAATGGCCATACGGCTGGAGATGGGTCCCCCGCCCAAAGAGCCAGCAGGGAAAACCATGCCTTGTTCTAAAGCTCTTTGGGAACCGCTTGCGTAGCCCCACAGACCTGGGGGCTGCAGGCTCTCCTGCTGCCTTCAGCCTCGACAACACCCTTTCCCACTTGGCGCCGCGCTAGGCACAAAAATGGCCTATGGCTGGAGATGGGTCCCATGCCCAAAGAGCCAGCAGGGAAAACTATGCCTTGTTCTAAAGCTCTTTGGGAACCGCTTGCTTGGCCCCACAGACGTGGGGGCTGCAGGCTTTGCTGCTGCCTTCAGCCTCGACACCACCCTTTCCCACTTGGCGCCGGGCCAGGGACAAAAATGGCCATACGGCTGGAGATGGGTCCCCTGCCAAAAGAGCCAGCAGGGAAAACTATGCCTTGTTCTAAAGCTCTTTGGGAACCGCTTGCGTAGCCCCACAGACCTGGGGGCTGCGGGCTTTCCTGCTGCCTTCAGCCTCGACACCACCCTTTCCCACTTGGCGCCGGGCCAGGCACAAAAATGGCCATACGGCTGGAGATGGGTCCCCCGCCCAAAGAGCCAGCAGGGAAAACTATGCCTTGTTCTAAAGCTCTTTGGGAACCGCTTGCATAGCCCCACAGACCTGGGAGCTGCAGGCTTTCCTGCTGCCTTCAGCCTCAAAGCCACCCTTTCCCACTTGGCGCCCTATCAGGCACAAAAATGGCCTATGGCTGGAGATGGGTCCCATGCCCAAAGAGCCAGCAGGGAAAACTATGCCTTGTTCTAAAGCTCTTTGGGAACCGCTTGCCTAGCCCCACAGACCTGGGGGCTGCAGGCTTTGCTGCTGCCTTCAGCCTCGACACCACCCTTTCCCACTTGGCGCCGCGCCAGGTACAAAAATGGCCTGTGGCTGGAGATGGGTCCCATGCCCAAAGAGCCAGCAAGGAAAACTATGCCTTGTTCTAAAGCTCTTTGGGAACCGCTTGCTTGGCCCCACAGACCTGGGGGCTGCAGGCTTTGCTGCTGCCTTCAGCCTCAAAGCCACCCTTTCCCACTTGGCGTCGCGCCAGGCACAAAAATGGCCATACGGCTGGAGATGGGTCCCCCGCCCAAAGAGCCAGCAGGGAAAACCATGCCTTGTTCTAAAGCTCTTTGGGAACCGCTTGCGTAGCCCCACAGACCTGGGGGCTGCAGGCTTTCCTGCTGCCTTCAGCCTCGACAGCACCCTTTCCCACTTGGCGCCGCGCCAGGCACAAAAATGGCCTTTGGCTGGAGATGGGTCCCCCGCCCAGAGAGCCAGCAGGGAAAACTATGCCTTGTTCTAAAGCTCTTTGGGAACCGCTTGCTTGGCCCCACAGACGTGGGGGCTGCGGGCTTTGCTGCTGCCTTCAGCCTCGAAACCACCCTTTCCCACTTGGCGTCGGGCCAGGGACAAAAATGGCCATACGGCTGGAGATGGGTCCCCTGCCAAAAGAGCCAGCAGGGAAAACTATGCCTTGTTCTAAAGCTCTTTGGGAACCGCTTGCGTAGCCCCACAGACCTGGGGGCTGCGGGCTTTCCTGCTGCCTTCAGCCTCGACAACACCCTTTCCCAGTTGGCGCCGGGCCAGGCACAAAAATGGCCATACGGCTGGAGATGGGTCCCCCGCCCAAAGAGCCAGCAGGGAAAACTATGCCTTGTTCTAAAGCTCTTTGGGAACCGCTTGCGTAGCCCCACAGACCTGGGGGCTGCGGGCTTTCCTGCTGCCTTCAGCCTCAAAACCACCCTTTCCCACTTGGCGCCCTATCAGGCACAAAAATGGCCTATGGCTGGAGATGGGTCCCATGCCCAAAGAGCCAGCAGGGAAAACTATGCCTTGTTCTAAAGCTCTTTGGGAACCGCTTGCTTGGCCCCACAGACCTGGGGGCTGCGGGCTTTGCTGCTGCCTTCAGCCTCGACACCACCCTTTCCCACTTGGCGCCGCGCCAGGTACAAAAATGGCCATACGGCTGGAGATGGGTCCCATGCCCAAAGAGCCAGCAAGGAAAACTATGCCTTGTTCTAAAGCTCTTTGGGAACCGCTTGCTTGGCCCCACAGACCTGGGGGCTGCAGGCTTTGCTGCTGCCTTCATCCTCAAAGCCACCCTTTCACACTTGGCGTCACGCCAGGCACAAAAATGGCCATACGGCTGGAGATGGGTCCCCCGCCCAAAGAGCCAGCAGGGAAAACTATGCCTTGTTCTAAAGCTCTTTGGGAACCGCTTGCGTAGCCCCACAGACCTGGGGGCTGCAGGCTTTCCTGCTGCCTTCAGCCTCGACAGCACCCTTTCCCACTTGGCGCCGCGCCAGGCACAAAAATGGCCTTTGGCTGGAGATGGGTCCCCCGCCCAGAGAGCCAGCAGGGAAAATTATGCCTTGTTCTAAAGCTCTTTGGGAACCGCTTGCGTAGCCCCACAGACCTGGGGGCTGCGGGCTTTCCTGCTGCCTTCAGCCTCGACACCACGCTTTCCCACTTGGCGCCATATCAGGCACAAAAATGGCCATATGGCTGGAGATGGGTCCCCCGCCCAAAGAGCCAGCAGGGAAAACTATGCCTTGTTCTAAAGCTCTTTGGGAACTGCTTGCATAGCCCCACAGACCTGGGGGCTGCAGGCTTTCCTGCTGTCTTCAGCCTCAAAGCCACCCTTTCCCACTTGGCGCCCTATCAGGCACAAAAATGGCCATACGGCTGGAGATGGGTCCCCCGCCCAAAGAGCCAGCAGGGAAAACTATGCCTTGTTATAAAGCTCTTTGGGAACTGCTTGCGTAGCCCCACAGACCTGGGGGCTGCAGGCTTTGCTGCTGCCTTCAGTCTCAAAACCACCCTTTCCCACTTGGCGCCCTATCAGGCACAAAAATGGCCATACGGCTGGAGATGGGTCCCCCGCCCAAAGAGCCAGCAGGGAAAACTATGCCTTGTTCTAAAGCTCTTTGGGAACCGCTTGCATAGCCCCACAGACCTGGGGGCTGCAGGCTTTCCTGCTGCCTTCAGACTCGACACCACCCTTTCCCACTTGGCGCCGCGCCAGGCACAAAAATGGCCATACGGCTGGAGATGGGTCCCCCGCCCAAAGAGCCAGCAGGGAAAACTATGCCTTGTTCTAAAGCTCTTTGGGAACCGCTTGCGTAGCCCCACAGACCTGGGGGCTGCGGGCTTTGCTGCTGCCTTCAGCCTCAAAGCCACCCTTTCCCACTTGGCGTCGCGCCAGGCACAAAAATGGCCATACGGCTGGAGATGGGTCCCCCGCCCAAAGAGCCAGCAGGGAAAACCATGCCTTGTTCTAAAGCTCTTTGGGAACCGCTTGCGTAGCCCCACAGACCTGGGGGCTGCGGGCTTTCCTGCTGCCTTCAGCCTCGACAGCACCCTTTCCCACTTGGCGCCGGGCCAGGCACAAAAATGGCCTTTGGCTGGAGATGGGTCCCCCGCCCAGAGAGCCAGCAGGGAAAATTATGCCTTGTTCTAAAGCTCTTTGGGAACCGCTTGCGTAGCCCCACAGACCTTGGGGCTGCAGGCTTTGCTGCTGCCTTCAGCCTCAAAGCCACCCTTTCCCACCTGGCGCCGCGCCAGGCTCAAAAATGGCCATACGGCTGGAGATGGGTCCCATGCCTAAAGAGCCAGCAGGGAAAACTATGCCTTGTTCTAAAGCTCTTTGGGAACCGCTTGCGTAGCCCCACAGACCTGGGGACTGCGGGCTTTCCTGCTGCCTTCAGCCTCGACACCACGCTTTCCCACTTGGCGCCCTATCAGGCACAAAAATGGCCATACGGCTGGAGATGGGTGCCCCGCCCAAAGAGCCAGCAGGGAAAACTATGCCTTGTTCTAAAGCTCTTTGGGAACCGCTTGCATAGCCCCACAGACCTGCGGGCTGCAGGCTTTCCTGCTGTCTTCAGCCTCAAAGCCACCCTTTCCCACTTGGCGCCCTATCAGGCACAAAAATGGCCATACGGCTGGAGATGGGTCCCCCGCCCAAAGAGCCAGCAGGGAAAACTATGCCTTGTTCTAAAGCTCTTTGGGAACCGCTTGCGTAGCCCCACAGACCTGGGGGCTGCAGGCTCTCCTGCTGCCTTCAGCCTCGACAACACCCTTTCCCACTTGGCGCCGCGCTAGGCACAAAAATGGCCTATGGCTGGAGATGGGTCCCATGCCCAAAGAGCCAGCAGGGAAAATTATGCCTTGTTCTAAAGCTCTTTGGGAACCGCTTGCTTGGCCCCACAGACGTGGGGGCTGCAGGCTTTGCTGCTGCTTTCAGCCTCGACACCACCCTTTCCCACTTGGCGCCGGGCCAGGGACAAAAATGGCCATACGGCTGGAGATGGGTCCCCTGCCAAAAGAGCCAGCAGGGAAAACTATGCCTTGTTCTAAAGCTCTTTGGGAACCGCTTGCGTAGCCCCACAGACCTGGGGGCTGCGGGCTTTCCTGCTGCCTTCAGCCTCGACAACACCCTTTCCCACTTGGCGCCGGGCCAGGCACAAAAATGGCCATACGGCTGGAGATGGGTCCCCCGCCCAAAGAGCCAGCAGGGAAAACTATGCCTTGTTCTAAAGCTCTTTGGGAACCGCTTGCATAGCCCCGCAGACCTGGGAGCTGCAGGCTTTCCTGCTGCCTTCAGCCTCAAAACCACCCTTTCCCACTTGGCGCCCTATCAGGCACAAAAATGGCCTATGGCTGGAGATGGGTCCCATGCCCAAAGAGCCAGCAGGGAAAACTATGCCTTGTTCTAAAGCTCTTTGGGAACCGCTTGCTTGGCCCCACAGACCTGGGGGCTGCAGGCTTTGCTGCTGCCTTCAGCCTCGACACCACCCTTTCCCACTTGGCGCCGTGCCAGGTACAAAAATGGCCTGTGGCTGGAGATGGGTCCCATGCCCAAAGAGCCAGCAAGGAAAACTATGCCTTGTTCTAAAGCTCTTTGGGAACCGCTTGCTTGGCCCCACAGACCTGGGGGCTGCAGGCTTTCCTGCTGCCTTCAGCCTCAAAGCCACCCTTTCCCACTTGGCGTCGCGCCAGGCACAAAAATGGCCATACGGCTGGAGATGGGTCCCCCGCCCAAAGAGCCATCAGGGAAAACTATGCCTTGTTCTAAAGCTCTTTGGGAACCGCTTGCGTAGCCCCACAGACCTGGGGGCTGCGGGCTTTCCTGCTGCCTTCAGCGTCAAAACCACCCTTTCCCACTACGCACCGCGCCAGGCACAAAAATGGCCATACGGCTGGAGATGGGTCCCATGCCCAAAGAGCCAGCAGGGAAAACTATGCCTTGTTCTAAAGCTCTTTGGGAACCGCTTGCGTAGCCCCACAGACCTGAGGGCTGCGGGCTTTGCTGCTGCCTTCAGCCTCAAAACCACCCTTTCCCACTTGGCGCCCTATCAGGCACAAAAATGGCCATACGGCTGGAGATGGGTCCCCCGCCCAAAGAGCCAGCAGGGAAAACTATGCCTTGTTCTAAAGCTCTTTGGGAACCGCTTGCATAGCCCCACAGACCTGGGGGCTGCAGGCTTTCCTGCTGCCTTCAGACTCGACACCACCCTTTCCCATTTGGCGCCGCGCCAGGCACAAAAATGGCCATACGGCTGGAGATGGGTCCCCCGCCCAAAGAGCCAGCAGGGAAAACTATGCCTTGTTCTAAAGCTCTTTGGGAACCGCTTGCGTAGCCCCACAGACCTGGGGGCTGCGGGCTTTGCTGCTGCCTTCAGCCTCAAAGCCACCCTTTCCCACTTGGCGTCGCGCCAGGCACAAAAATGGCCATACGGCTGGAGATGGGTCCCCCGCCCAAAGAGCCAGCAGGGAAAACCATGCCTTGTTCTAAAGCTCTTTGGGAACCGCTTGCGTAGCCCCACAGACCTGGGGGCTGCGGGCTTTCCTGCTGCCTTCATCCTCGACAGCACCCTTTCCCACTTGGCGCCGCGCCAGGCACAAAAATGGCCTTTGGCTGGAGATGGGTCCCCCGCCCAGAGAGCCAGCAGGGAAAATTATGCCTTGTTCTAAAGCTCTTTGGGAACCGCTTGCGTAGCCCCACAGACCTGGGGGCTGCGGGCTTTCCTGCTGCCTTCAGCCTCGACACCACCCTTTCCCACTTGGCGCCGCGCCAGGCTCAAAAATGGCCATACGGCTGGAGATGGGTCCCCCGCCCAAAGAGCCAGCAGGGAAAACTATGCCTTGTTCTAAAGCTCTTTGGGAACCGCTTGCGTAGCCCCACAGACCTGGGGACTGCGGGCTTTGCTGCTGCCTTCAGCCTCGACACCACGCTTTCCCACTTGGCGCCGCGCCAGGCACAAAAATGGCCATACGGCTGGAGATGGGTCCCCCGCCCAAAGAGCCAGCAGGGAAAACTATGCCTTGTTCTAAAGCTCTTTGGGAACCGCTTGCATAGCCCCACAGACCTGGGGGCTGCAGGCTTTCCTGCTGTCTTCAGCCTCAAAGCCACCCTTTCCCACTTGGCGCCCTATCAGGCACAAAAATGGCCTATGGCTGGAGATGGGTCCCATGCCCAAAGAGCCAGCAGGGAAAACTATGCCTTGTTCTAAAGCTCTTTGGGAACCGCTTGCGTAGCCCCACAGACCTGGGGGCTGCAGGCTCTCCTGCTGCCTTCAGCCTCGACAACACCCTTTCCCACTTGGCGCCGCGCTAGGCACAAAAATGGCCTATGGCTGTAGATGGGTCCCATGCCCAAAGAGCCAGCAGGGAAAACTATGCCTTGTTCTAAAGCTCTTTGGGAACCGCTTGCTTGGCCCCACAGACGTGGGGGCTGCAGGCTTTGCTGCTGCCTTCAGCCTCGACACCACCCTTTCCCACTTGGCGCCGGGCCAGGGACAAAAATGGCCATACGGCTGGAGATGGGTCCCCTGCCAAAAGAGCCAGCAGGGAAAACTATGCCTTGTTCTAAAGCTCTTTGGGAACCGCTTGCGTAGCCCCACAGACCTGGGGGCTGCGGGCTTTCCTGCTGCCTTCAGCCTCGACAACACCCTTTCCCAGTTGGCGCCGGGCCAGGCACAAAAATGGCCATACGGCTGGAGATGGGTCCCCCGGCCAAAGAGCCAGCAGGGAAAACTATGCCTTGTTCTAAAGCTCTTTGGGAACCGCTTGCATAGCCCCACAGACCTGGGAGCTGCAGGCTTTCCTGCTGCCTTCAGCCTCAAAGCCACCCTTTCCCACTTGGCGCCCTATCAGGCACAAAAATGGCCTATGGCTGGAGATGGGTCCCATGCCCAAAGAGCCAGCAGGGAAAACTATGCCTTGTTCTAAAGCTCTTTGGGAACCGCTTGCTTGGCCCCACAGACCTGGGGGCTGCAGGCTTTGCTGCTGCCTTCAGCCTCGACACCACCCTTTCCCACTTGGCGCCGCGCCAGGTACAAAAATGGCCTGTGGCTGGAGATGGGTCCCATGCCCAAAGAGCCAGCAAGGAAAACTATGCCTTGTTCTAAAGCTCTTTGGGAACCGCTTGCTTGGCCCCACAGACCTGGGGGCTGCAGGGTTTGCTGCTGCCTTCAGCCTCAAAGCCACACTTTCCCACTTGGCGTCGCGCCAGGCACAAAAATGGCCATACGGCTGGAGATGGGTCCCCCGCCCAAAGAGCCAGCAGGGAAAACCATGCCTTGTTCTAAAGCTCTTTGGGAACCGCTTGCGTAGCCCCACAGACCTGGGGGCTGCAGGCTTTCCTGCTGCCTTCAGCCTCGACAGCACCCTTTCCCACTTGGCGCCGCGCCAGGCACAAAAATGGCCTTTGGCTGGAGATGGGTCCCCCGCCCAGAGAGCCAGCAGGGAAAACTATGCCTTGTTCTAAAGCTCTTTGGGAACCGCTTGCTTGGCCCCACAGACGTGGGGGCTGCGGGCTTTGCTGCTGCCTTCAGCCTCGAAACCACCCTTTCCCACTTGGCGCCGCGCCGGGCTCAAAAATGGCCATACGGCTGGAGATGGGTCCCCCGCCCAGAGAGCCAGCAGGGAAAACTATGCCTTGTTCTAAAGCTCTTTGGGAACCGCTTGCGTAGCCCCACAGACCTGGGGACTGCGGGCTTTCCTGCTGCCTTCAGCCTCGACACCACGCTTTCCCACTTGGCGCCATATCAGGCACAAAAATGGCCATATGGCTGGAGATGGGTCCCCCGCCCAAAGAGCCAGCAGGGAAAACTATGCCTTGTTCTAAAGCTCTTTGGGAACTGCTTGCGTAGCCCCACAGACCTGGGGGCTGCAGGCTTTGCTGCTGCCTTCAGCCTCAAAACCACCCTTTCCCACTTGGCGCCCTATCAGGCACAAAAATGGCCATACGGCTGGAGATGGGTCCCCCGCCCAAAGAGCCAGCAGGGAAAACTATGCCTTGTTCTAAAGCTCTTTGGGAACCGCTTGTGTAGCCCCACAGACCTGGGGGCTGCAGGCTTTCCTGCTGCCTTCAGACTCGACACCACCCTTTCCCACTTGGCGCCGCGCCAGGCACAAAAATGGCCATACGGCTGGAGATGGGTCCCCCGCCCAAAGAGCCAGCAGGGAAAATTATGCCTTGTTCTAAAGCTCTTTGGGAACCGCTTGCTTGGCCCCACAGACCTGGGGGCTGCGGGCTTTGCTGCTGCCTTCAGCCTCAAAGCCACCCTTTCCCACTTGGCGTCGCGCCAGGCACAAAAATGGCCATACGGCTGGAGATGGGTCCCCCGCCCAAAGAGCCAGCAGGGAAAACCATGCCTTGTTCTAAAGCTCTTTGGGAACCGCTTGCGTAGCCCCACAGACCTGGGGGCTGCGGGCTTTCCTGCTGCCTTCAGCCTCGACAGCACCCTTTCCCACTTGGCGCCGGGCCAGGCACAAAAATGGCCATACGGCTGGAGATGGGTCCCCCGCCCAGAGAGCCAGCAGGGAAAATTATGCCTTGTTCTAAAGCTCTTTGGGAACCGCTTGCGTAGCCCCACAGACCTGGGGGCTGCGGGCCTTCCTGCTGCCTTCAGCCTCGACACCACCCTTTCCCACTTGGCGCCGCGCCAGGCTCAAAAATGGCCATACGGCTGGAGATGGGTCCCCCGCCCAAAGAGCCAGCAGGGAAAACTATGCCTTGTTCTAAAGCTCTTTGGGAACCGCTTGCGTAGCCCCACAGACCTTGGGGCTGCAGGCTTTGCTGCTGCCTTCAGCCTCAAAGCCACCCTTTCCCACCTGGCGCCGCGCCAGGCTCAAAAATGGCCATACGGCTGGAGATGGGTCCCATGCCTAAAGAGCCAGCAGGGAAAACTATGCCTTGTTCTAAAGCTCTTTGGGAACCGCTTGCGTAGCCCCACAGACCTGGGGACTGCGGGCTTTCCTGCTGCCTTCAGCCTCGACACCACGCTTTCCCACTTGGCGCCCTATCAGGCACAAAAATGGCCATACGGCTGGAGATGGGTGCCCCGCCCAAAGAGCCAGCAGGGAAAACTATGCCTTGTTCTAAAGCTCTTTGGGAACCGCTTGCTTGGCCCCACAGACCTGGGGGCTGCAGGCTTTGCTGCTGCCTTCAGCCTCGACACCACCCTTTCCCACTTGGCGCCGCGCCAGGTACAAAAATGGCCTGTGGCTGGAGATGGGTCCCATGCCCAAAGAGCCAGCAAGGAAAACTATGCCTTGTTCTAAAGCTCTTTGGGAACCGCTTGCTTGGCCCCACAGACCTGGGGGCTGCAGGGTTTGCTGCTGCCTTCAGCCTCAAAGCCACACTTTCCCACTTGGCGTCGCGCCAGGCACAAAAATGGCCATACGGCTGGAGATGGGTCCCCCGCCCAAAGAGCCAGCAGGGAAAACCATGCCTTGTTCTAAAGCTCTTTGGGAACCGCTTGCGTAGCCCCACAGACCTGGGGGCTGCAGGCTTTCCTGCTGCCTTCAGCCTCGACAGCACCCTTTCCCACTTGGCGCCGCGCCAGGCACAAAAATGGCCTTTGGCTGGAGATGGGTCCCCCGCCCAGAGAGCCAGCAGGGAAAACTATGCCTTGTTCTAAAGCTCTTTGGGAACCGCTTGCTTGGCCCCACAGACGTGGGGGCTGCGGGCTTTGCTGCTGCCTTCAGCCTCGAAACCACCCTTTCCCACTTGGCGCCGCGCCGGGCTCAAAAATGGCCATACGGCTGGAGATGGGTCCCCCGCCCAGAGAGCCAGCAGGGAAAACTATGCCTTGTTCTAAAGCTCTTTGGGAACCGCTTGCGTAGCCCCACAGACCTGGGGACTGCGGGCTTTCCTGCTGCCTTCAGCCTCGACACCACGCTTTCCCACTTGGCGCCATATCAGGCACAAAAATGGCCATATGGCTGGAGATGGGTCCCCCGCCCAAAGAGCCAGCAGGGAAAACTATGCCTTGTTCTAAAGCTCTTTGGGAACTGCTTGCGTAGCCCCACAGACCTGGGGGCTGCAGGCTTTGCTGCTGCCTTCAGCCTCAAAACCACCCTTTCCCACTTGGCGCCCTATCAGGCACAAAAATGGCCATACGGCTGGAGATGGGTCCCCCGCCCAAAGAGCCAGCAGGGAAAACTATGCCTTGTTCTAAAGCTCTTTGGGAACCGCTTGTGTAGCCCCACAGACCTGGGGGCTGCAGGCTTTCCTGCTGCCTTCAGACTCGACACCACCCTTTCCCACTTGGCGCCGCGCCAGGCACAAAAATGGCCATACGGCTGGAGATGGGTCCCCCGCCCAAAGAGCCAGCAGGGAAAACTATGCCTTGTTCTAAAGCTCTTTGGGAACCGCTTGCTTGGCCCCACAGACCTGGGGGCTGCGGGCTTTGCTGCTGCCTTCAGCCTCAAAGCCACCCTTTCCCACTTGGCGTCGCGCCAGGCACAAAAATGGCCATACGGCTGGAGATGGGTCCCCCGCCCAAAGAGCCAGCAGGGAAAACCATGCCTTGTTCTAAAGCTCTTTGGGAACCGCTTGCGTAGCCCCACAGACCTGGGGGCTGCAGGCTTTCCTGCTGCCTTCAGCCTCGACAGCACCCTTTCCCACTTGGCGCCGGGCCAGGCACAAAAATGGCCATACGGCTGGAGATGGGTCCCCCGCCCAGAGAGCCAGCAGGGAAAATTATGCCTTGTTCTAAAGCTCTTTGGGAACCGCTTGCGTAGCCCCACAGACCTGGGGGCTGCGGGCCTTCCTGCTGCCTTCAGCCTCGACACCACCCTTTCCCACTTGGCGCCGCGCCAGGCTCAAAAATGGCCATACGGCTGGAGATGGGTCCCCCGCCCAAAGAGCCAGCAGGGAAAACTATGCCTTGTTCTAAAGCTCTTTGGGAACCGCTTGCGTAGCCCCACAGACCTTGGGGCTGCAGGCTTTGCTGCTGCCTTCAGCCTCAAAGCCACCCTTTCCCACCTGGCGCCGCGCCAGGCTCAAAAATGGCCATACGGCTGGAGATGGGTCCCATGCCTAAAGAGCCAGCAGGGAAAACTATGCCTTGTTCTAAAGCTCTTTGGGAACCGCTTGCGTAGCCCCACAGACCTGGGGACTGCGGGCTTTCCTGCTGCCTTCAGCCTCGACACCACGCTTTCCCACTTGGCGCCCTATCAGGCACAAAAATGGCCATACGGCTGGAGATGGGTGCCCCGCCCAAAGAGCCAGCAGGGAAAACTATGCCTTGTTCTAAAGCTCTTTGGGAACCGCTTGCATAGCCCCACAGACCTGGGGGCTGCAGGCTTTCCTGCTGTCTTCAGCCTCAAAGCCACCCTTTCCCACTTGGCGCCCTATCAGGCACAAAAATGGCCATACGGCTGGAGATGGGTCCCCCGCCCAAAGAGCCAGCAGGGAAAACTATGCCTTGTTCTAAAGCTCTTTGGGAACCGCTTGCGTAGCCCCACAGACCTGGGGGCTGCAGGCTCTCCTGCTGCCTTCAGCCTCGACAACACCCTTTCCCACTTGGCGCCGCGCTAGGCACAAAAATGGCCTATGGCTGGAGATGGGTCCCATGCCCAAAGAGCCAGCAGGGAAAATTATGCCTTGTTCTAAAGCTCTTTGGGAACCGCTTGCTTGGCCCCACAGACGTGGGGGCTGCAGGCTTTGCTGCTGCTTTCAGCCTCGACACCACCCTTTCCCACTTGGCGCCGGGCCAGGGACAAAAATGGCCATACGGCTGGAGATGGGTCCCCTGCCAAAAGAGCCAGCAGGGAAAACTATGCCTTGTTCTAAAGCTCTTTGGGAACCGCTTGCGTAGCCACACAGACCTGGGGGCTGCGGGCTTTCCTGCTGCCTTCAGCCTCGACACCACCCTTTCCCACTTGGCGCCGGGCCAGGCACAAAAATGGCCATACGGCTGGAGATGGGTCCCCCGCCCAAAGAGCCAGCAGGGAAAACTATGCCTTGTTCTAAAGCTCTTTGGGAACCGCTTGCATAGCCCCGCAGACCTGGGAGCTGCAGGCTTTCCTGCTGCCTTCAGCCTCAAAACCACCCTTTCCCACTTGGCGCCCTATCAGGCACAAAAATGGCCTATGGCTGGAGATGGGTCCCATGCCCAAAGAGCCAGCAGGGAAAACTATGCCTTGTTCTAAAGCTCTTTGGGAACCGCTTGCTTGGCCCCACAGACCTGGGGGCTGCAGGCTTTGCTGCTGCCTTCAGCCTCGACACCACCCTTTCCACTTGGCGCCACGCCAGGTACAAAAATGGCCTGTGGCTGGAGATGGGTCCCATGCCCAAAGAGCCAGCAAGGAAAACTATGCCTTGTTCTAAAGCTCTTTGGGAACCGCTTGCTTGGCCCCACAGACCTGGGGGCTGCAGGCTTTCCTGCTGCCTTCAGCCTCAAAGCCACCCTTTCCCACTTGGCGTCGCGCCAGGCACAAAAATGGCCATACGGCTGGAGATGGGTCCCCCGGCCAAAGAGCCAGCAGGGAAAACCATGCCTTGTTCTAAAGCTCTTTGGGAACCGCTTGCGTAGCCCCACAGACCTGGGGGCTGCAGGCTTTCCTGCTGCCTTCAGCCTCGACACCACCCTTTCCCACTTGGCGCCGCGCCGGGCTCAAAAATGGCCATACGGCTGGAGATGGGTCCCCCGCCCAAAGAGCCAGCAGGGAAAACTATGCCTTGTTCTAAAGCTCTTTGGGAACCGCTTGCGTAGCCCCACAGACCTTGGGGCTGCAGGCTTTGCTCCTGCCTTCAGCCTCAAAGCCACCCTTTCCCACCTGGCGCCGCGCCAGGCTCAAAAATGGCCATACGGCTGGAGATGGGTCCCCCGCCCAGAGAGCCAGCAGGGAAAACTATGCCTTGTTCTAAAGCTCTTTGGGAACCGCTTGCATAGCCCCGCAGACCTGGGAGCTGCAGGCTTTCCTGCTGCCTTCAGCCTCAAAACCACCCTTTCCCACTTGGCGCCCTATCAGGCACAAAAATGGCCTATGGCTGGAGATGGGTCCCATGCCCAAAGAGCCAGCAGGGAAAACTATGCCTTGTTCTAAAGCTCTTTGGGAACCGCTTGCTTGGCCCCACAGACCTGGGGGCTGCAGGCTTTGCTGCTGCCTTCAGCCTCGACACCACCCTTTCCACTTGGCGCCGCGCCAGGTACAAAAATGGCCTGTGGCTGGAGATGGGTCCCATGCCCAAAGAGCCAGCAAGGAAAACTATGCCTTGTTCTAAAGCTCTTTGGGAACCGCTTGCTTGGCCCCACAGACCTGGGGGCTGCAGGCTTTCCTGCTGCCTTCAGCCTCAAAGCCACCCTTTCCCACTTGGCGTCGCGCCAGGCACAAAAATGGCCATACGGCTGGAGATGGGTCCCCCGCCCAAAGAGCCAGCAGGGAAAACCATGCCTTGTTCTAAAGCTCTTTGGGAACCGCTTGCGTAGCCCCACAGACCTGGGGGCTGCAGGCTTTCCTGCTGCCTTCAGCCTCGACACCACCCTTTCCCACTTGGCGCCGCGCCGGGCTCAAAAATGGCCATACGGCTGGAGATGGGTCCCCCGCCCAAAGAGCCAGCAGGGAAAACTATGCCTTGTTCTAAAGCTCTTTGGGAACCGCTTGCGTAGCCCCACAGACCTTGGGGCTGCAGGCTTTGCTCCTGCCTTCAGCCTCAAAGCCACCCTTTCCCACCTGGCGCCGCGCCAGGCTCAAAAATGGCCATACGGCTGGAGATGGGTCCCCCGCCCAGAGAGCCAGCAGGGAAAACTATGCCTTGTTCTAAAGCTCTTTGGGAACCGCTTGCGTAGCCCCACAGACCTGGGGACTGCGGGCTTTCCTGCTGCCTTCAGCCTCGACACCACGCTTTCCCACTTGGCGCCACGCCAGGCACAAAAATGGCCATACGGCTGGAGATGGGTCCCCCGCCCAAAGAGCCAGCAGGGAAAACTATGCCTTGTTCTAAAGCTCTTTGGGAACTGCTTGCATAGCCCCACAGACCTGGGGGCTGCAGGCTTTCCTGCTGTCTTCAGCCTCAAAGCCACCCTTTCCCACTTGGCGCCCTATAAGGCTCAAAAATGGCCATACGGCTGGAGATGGGTCCCCCGCCCAAAGAGCCAGCAGGGAAAACTATGCCTTGTTCTAAAGCTCTTTGGGAACCGCTTGCGTAGCCCCACAGACCTGGGGGCTGCAGGCTTTGCTGCTGCCTTCAGCCTCAAAACCACCCTTTCCCACTTGGCGCCCTATCAGGCACAAAAATGGCCATACGGCTGGAGATGGGTCCCCCGCCCAAAGAGCCAGCAGGGAAAACTATGCCTTGTTCTAAAGCTCTTTGGGAACCGCTTGCTTGGCCCCACAGACCTGGGGGCTGCAGGCTTTGCTGCTGCCTTCAGCCTCGACACCACCCTTTCCCACTTGGCGCCGCGCCAGGTACAAAAATGGCCTGTGGCTGGAGATGGGTCCCATGCCCAAAGAGCCAGCAAGGAAAACTATGCCTTGTTCTAAAGCTCTTTGGGAACCGCTTGCTTGGCCCCACAGACCTGGGGGCTGCAGGCTTTCCTGCTGCCTTCAGCCTCAAAGCCACCCTTTCCCACTTGGCGTCGCGCCAGGCACAAAAATGGCCATACGGCTGGAGATGGGTCCCCCGCCCAAGAGCCAGCAGGGAAAACCATGCCTTGTTCTAAAGCTCTTTGGGAACCGCTTGCGTAGCCCCACAGACCTGGGGGCTGCAGGCTTTGCTGCTGCCTTCAGCCTCGACAGCACCCTTTCCCACTTGGCGCCGCGCCAGGTACAAAAATGGCCTGTGGCTGGAGATGGGTCCCATGCCCAAAGAGCCAGCAAGGAAAACTATGCCTTGTTCTAAAGCTCTTTGGGAACCGCTTGCTTGGCCCCACAGACCTGGGGGCTGCAGGCTTTCCTGCTGCCTTCAGCCTCAAAGCCACCCTTTCCCACTTGGCGTCGCGCCAGGCACAAAAATGGCCATACGGCTGGAGATGGGTCGCCCGCCCAAAGAGCCAGCAGGGAAAACCATGCCTTGTTCTAAAGCTCTTTGGGAACCGCTTGCGTAGCCCCACAGACCTGGGGGCTGCAGGCTTTCCTGCTGCCTTCAGCCTCGACAGCACCCTTTCCCACTTGGCGCCGCGCCAGGCACAAAAATGGCCTTTGGCTGGAGATGGGTCCCCCGCCCAGAGAGCCAGCAGGGAAAATTATGCCTTGTTCTAAAGCTCTTTGGGAACCGCTTGCGTAGCCCCACAGACCTGGGGGCTGCGGGCTTTCCTGCTGCCTTCAGCCTCGACACCACCCTTTCCCACTTGGCGCCGCGCCGGGCTCAAAAATGGCCATACGGCTGGAGATGGGTCCCCCGCCCAAAGAGCCAGCAGGGAAAACTATGCCTTGTTCTAAAGCTCTTTGGGAACCGCTTGCGTAGCCCCACAGACCTGGGGACTGCGGGCTTTCCTGCTGCCTTCAGCCTCGACACCACGCTTTCCCACTTGGCGCCACGCCAGGCACAAAAATGGCCATACGGCTGGAGATGGGTCCCCCGCCCAAAGAGCCAGCAGGGAAAACTATGCCTTGTTCTAAAGCTCTTTGGGAACTGCTTGCATAGCCCCACAGACCTGGGGGCTGCAGGCTTTCCTGCTGTCTTCAGCCTCAAAGCCACCCTTTCCCACTTGGCGCCCTATCAGGCACAAAAATGGCCATACGGCTGGAGATGGGTCCCCCGCCCAAAGAGCCAGCAGGGAAAATTATGCCTTGTTCTAAAGCTCTTTGGGAACCGCTTGCGTAGCCCCACAGACCTGGGGGCTGCAGGCTTTGCTGCTGCCTTCAGCCTCAAAACCACCCTTTCCCACTTGGCGCCCTATCAGGCACAAAAATGGCCATACGGCTGGAGATGGGTCCCCCGCCCAAAGAGCCAGCAGGGAAAACTATGCCTTGTTCTAAAGCTCTTTGGGAACCGCTTGCGTAGCCCCACAGACCTGGGGGCTGCAGGCTTTCCTGCTGCCTTCAGACTCGACACCACCCTTTCCCACTTGGCGCCGCGCCAGGCACAAAAATGGTCATACGGCTGGAGATGGGTCCCCCGCCCAAAGAGCCAGCAGGGAAAACTATGCCTTGTTCTAAAGCTCTTTGGGAACCGCTTGCGTAGCCCCACAGACCTGGGGGCTGCGGGCTTTGCTGCTGCCTTCAGCCTCAAAGCCACCCTTTCCCACTTGGCATCGCGCCAGGCACAAAAATGGCCATACGGCTGGAGATGGGTCCCCCGCCCAAAGAGCCAGCAGGGAAAACCATGCCTTGTTCTAAAGCTCTTTGGGAACCGCTTGCGTAGCCCCACAGACCTGGGGGCTGCGGGCTTTCCTGCTGCCTTCAGCCTCGACAGCACCCTTTCCCACTTGGCGCCGGGCCAGGCACAAAAATGGCCTTTGGCTGGAGATGGGTCCCCCGCCCAGAGAGCCAGCAGGGAAAATTATGCCTTGTTCTAAAGCTCTTTGGGAACCGCTTGCGTAGCCCCACAGACCTGGGGGCTGCGGGCCTTCCTGCTGCCTTCAGCCTCGACACCACCCTTTCCCACTTGGCGCCGCGCCAGGCTCAAAAATGGCCATACGGCTGGAGATGGGTCCCCCGCCCAAAGAGCCAGCAGGGAAAACTATGCCTTGTTCTAAAGCTCTTTGGGAACCGCTTGCGTAGCCCCACAGACCTTGGGGCTGCAGGCTTTGCTCCTGCCTTCAGCCTCAAAGCCACCCTTTCCCACCTGGCGCCGCGCCAGGCACAAAAATGGCCATACGGCTGGAGATGGGTCCCATGCCTAAAGAGCCAGCAGGGAAAACTATGCCTTGTTCTAAAGCTCTTTGGGAACCGCTTGAGTAGCCCCACAGACCTGGGGGCTGCAGGCTTTCCTGCTGCCTTCAGCCTCGACACCATGCTTTCCCACTTGGCGCCGCGCCAGGCACAAAAATGGCCATACGGCTGGAGATGGGTCCCCCGCCCAAAGAGCCAGCAGGGAAAACTATGCCTTGTTCTAAAGCTCTTTGGGAACCGCTTGCGTAGCCCCACAGACCTGGGGGCTGGAGGCTTTCCTGCTGCCTTCAGCCTCAAAGCCACCCTTTCCCACTTGGCGCCGCGCCAGGCACAAAAATGGCCATACGGCTGGAGATGGGTCCCCCGCCCAAAGAGCCAGCAGGGAAAACTATGCCTTGTTCTAAAGCTCTTTGGGAACCGCTTGCGTAGCCCCACAGACCTGGGGGCTGCAGGCTTTGCTGATGCCTTCAGCCTCAAAACCACCCTTTCCCACTACGCACCGCGCCAGGCACAAAAATGGCCATACGGCTGGAGATGGGTCCCCCGCCCAAAGAGCCAGCAGGGAAAACTATGCCTTGTTCTAAAGCTCTTTGGGAACTGCTTGCGTAGCCCCACATACGTGGGAGCTGCAGATTTTCCTGCTGTCTTCAGCCTCAAAGCCACCCTTTCCCACTTGGCGCCCTATCAGGCACAAAAATGGCCTATGGCTGGAGATGGGTCCCATGCCCAAAGAGCCAGCAGGGAAAACTATGCCTTGTTCTAAAGCTCTTTGGGAACCGCTTGCGTAGCCCCACAGACCTGGGGGCTGCAGGCTCTCCTGCTGCCTTCAGCCTCGACAACACCCTTTCCCACTTGGCGCCGCGCTAGGCACAAAAATGGCCTATGGCTGGAGATGGGTCCCATGCCCAAAGAGCCAGCAGGGAAAACTATGCCTTGTTCTAAAGCTCTTTGGGAACCGCTTGCTTGGCCACACAGACGTGGGGGCTGCAGGCTTTGCTGCTGCCTTCAGCCTCGACACCACCCTTTCCCACTTGGCACTGCTCCAGGCACAAAAATGGCCTATGGCTGGAGATGGGTCCCCCGCCCAGAGACCCAGCAGGGAAAACTATGCCTTGTTCTAAAGCTCTTTGGGAACCACTTGCGTAGCCCCACAGACCTGGGGGCTGCGGGCTTTCCTGCTGCCTTCAGCCTCGACAACACCCTTTCACACTTGGCGCCGGGCCAGGCACAAAAATGGCCATACGGTTGGAGATGGGTCCCCCGCCCAAAGAGCCAGCAGGGAAAACTATGCCTTGTTCTAAAGCTCTTTGGGAACCGCTTGCATAGCCCCACAGACCTGGGAGCTGCAGGCTTTCCTGCTGCCTTCAGCCTCAAAACCACCCTTTTCCACTTGGCGCCCTATCAGGCACAAAAATGGCCTATGGCTGGAGATGGGTCCCATGCCCAAAGAGCCAGCAAGGAAAACTATGCCTTGTTCTAAAGCTCTTTGGGAACCGCTTGCTTGGCCCCACAGACCTGGGGGCTGCAGGCTTTGCTGCTGCCTTCAGCCTCAAAGCCACCCTTTCCCACTTGGCGTCGCGCCAGGCACAAAAATGGCCATACGGCTAGAGATGGGTCCCCCGCCCAAAGAGCCAGCAGGGAAAACCATGCCTTGTTCTAAAGCTCTTTGGGAACCGCTTGCGTAGCCCCACAGACCTGGGGGCTGCGGGCTTTCCTGCTGCCTTCAGCCTCGACACCACCCTTTCCCACTTGGCGCCGCGCCGGGCTCAAAAATGGCCATACGGCTGGAGATGGGTCCCCCGCCCAAAGAGCCAGCAGGGAAAACTATGCCTTGTTCTAAAGCTCTTTGGGAACCGCTTGCGTAGCCCCACAGACCTTGGGGCTGCAGGCTTTGCTCCTGCCTTCAGCCTCAAAGCCACCCTTTCCCACCTGGCGCCGCGCCGGGCTCAAAAATGGCCATACGGCTGGAGATGGGTCCCCCGCCCAGAGAGCCAGCAGGGAAAACTATGCCTTGTTCTAAAGCTCTTTGGGAACTGCTTGCATAGCCCCACAGACCTGGGGGCTGCAGGCTTTCCTGCTGTCTTCAGCCTCAAAGCCACCCTTTCCCACTTGGCGCCCTATCACGCACAAAAATGGCCATACGGCTGGAGATGGGTCCCCCGCCCAAAGAGCCAGCAGGGAAAACTATGCCTTGTTCTAAAGCTCTTTGGGAACCGCTTGCGTAGCCCCACAGACCTGGGGGCTGCAGGCTTTGCTGCTGCCTTCAGCCTCAAAACCACCCTTTCCCACTTGGCGCCCTATCAGGCACAAAAATGGCCATACGGCTGGAGATGGGTCCCCCGCCCAAAGAGCCAGCAGGGAAAACTATGCCTTGTTCTAAAGCTCTTTGGGAACCGCTTGCGTAGCCCCACAGACCTGGCGGCTGCAGGCTTTCCTGCTGCCTTCAGACTCGACACCACCCTTTCCCACTTGGCGCCGCGCCAGGCACAAAAATGGCCATACGGCTGGAGATGGGTCCCCCGCCCAAAGAGCCAGCAGGGAAAACTATGCCTTGTTCTAAAGCTCTTTGGGAACCGCTTGCGTAGCCCCACAGACCTGGGGGCTGCGACCTTTCCTGCTGCCTTCAGCCTCAAAGCCACCCTTTCCCACTTGGCGCCGGGCCAGGCACAAAAATGGCCATACGGCTGGAGATGGGTCCCCCGCCCAAAGAGCCAGCAGGGAAAACTATGCCTTGTTCTAAAGCTCTTTGGGAACTGCTTGCGTAGCCCCACAGACGTTGGGGCTGCGGGCTTTCCCGCTATCTTCAGCCTCGACACCACCCTTTCCCACTTGGCGCCATATCAGGCACAAAAATGGCCATATGGCTGGAGATGGGTCCCCCGCCCAAAGAGCCAGCAGGGAAAACTATGCCTTGTTCTAAAGCTCTTTGGGAACCGCTTGCGTAGCCCCACAGACCTGGGGGCTGCGGGCTTTCCTGCTGCCTTCAGCCTCAAAAACACCCTTTCCCACTACGCACCGCGCCAGGCATAAAAATCGCCATACGACTGGACATGTGTCCGCCGCCCAAAGAGCCAGCAGGGAAAACTATGCCTTGTTCTAAAGCTCTTTGGGAAGCGCTTGCGTAGCCCCACAGACCTGGGGGCTGCGGGCTTTCCTGCTGCCTTCAGCGTCAAAACCACCCTTTCCCACTACGCACCGCGCCAGGCACAAAAATGGCCATACGGCTGGAGATGGGTCCCCCGCCCAAGGAGCCAGCAGGGAAAACTATGCCTTGTTCTAAAGCTCTTTGGGAACCGCTTGCGTAGCCGCACAGACGTGGGGGCTGCGGGCTTTCCTGCTGCCTTCAGACTCAAAGCCACCCTTTCCAACTTGGCGCCGGGCCAGGCACAAAAATGGCCATACGGCTGGAGATGGGTCCCCTGCCAAAAGAGCCAGCAGGGAAAACTATGCCTTGTTCTAAAGCTCTTTGGGAACCGCTTGCATAGCCCCACAGACCTGGGAGCTGCAGGCTTTCCTGCTGCCTTCAGCCTCAAAGCCACCCTTTCCCACTTGGCGCCGCGCCAGGCACAAAAATGGCCTATGGCTGGAGATGGGTCCCCCGCCCTAAGAGCCAGCAGGGAAAACTATGCCTTGTTCTAAAGCTCTTTGGGAACCGCTTGCGTAGCCCCACAGACCTGGGGGCTGCGGGCCTTCCTGCTGCCTTCAGCCTCGACAACACCCTTTCCCACTTGGCGCCGTGCCAGGTACAAAAATGGCCTGTGGCTGGAGATGGGTCCCATGCCCAAAGAGCCAGCAGGGAAAACTATGCCTTGTTCTAAAGCTCTTTGGGAACCGCTTGCGTAGCCCCACAGACCTGGGGGCTGCGGGCTTTCCTGCTGCCTTCAGCCTCGACAACACCCTTTCCCACTTGGCGCCGCGCTAGGCACAAAAATGGCCATACAGCTGGAGATGGGTCCCCCGCCCAAAGAGCCAGCAGGGAAAACTATGCCTTGTTCTAAAGCTCTTTGGGAACCGCTTGCGTAGCCCCACAGACCTGGGGGCTGCAGGCTTTCCTGCTGCCTTCAGACTCGACACCACCCTTTCCCACTTGGCGCCGCGCCAGGCACAAAAATGGCCATACGGCTGGAGATGGGTCCCCCGCCCAAAGAGCCAGCAGGGAAAACTATGCCTTGTTCTAAAGCTCTTTGGGAACCGCTTGCGTAGCCCCACAGACCTGGGGGCTGCAGACTTTCCTGCTGCCTTCAGCCTCGACAACACCCTTTCCCACTTGGCGCCGCGCCAGGCACAAAAATGGCCATACGGCTGGAGATGGGTCCCCGCCCAAAGAGCCAGCAGGGAAAACTATGCCTTGTTCTAAAGCTCTTTGGGAACCGCTTGCGTAGCCCCACAGACCTGCGGGCTGCAGGCTTTCCTGCTGCCTTCAGCCTCAAAGCCACCCTTTCCCACTTGGCGCCGCGCCAGGCTCAAAAATGGCCATACGGCTGGAGATGGGTCCCCCGCTCAAAGAGCCTGCAGGGAAAACTTTGTCTACAGTCAGTCAAGGTCGACGTACTCAACACTGATAAGAAAGATCACATGTGTTCTTGTGGTGAGGGATATCAAGTGGAAATCCTTCTCGCGGAGTGATCAAGCGATTTAAACTTTTCATCATAATCCAAAGTCTAACATGCAAAACAATTGTCTAAGCAAAGCACAATACAGTGACTATTAGTAAAACAACAACAGAGTGAAGCATCTTGTTATAAAGTCCTGTAACTGTCGGTGACCATCCAAAAAGAGGATCTCCCCATCTATGTCCTTCGCCTCTCTTCACTCTTTCCAACGCTTGGTGTATTTCTTCAACCTGATGATGGACGGTAATCAAAGTTGTCTGTCTATTTTCTTGGGCCTCTTTCAAGAGTCGCTTCAATTCATTGTGTTTTAGCAGCTTCTTCACCAGGGAGAGATTCATTCCGATAGGGGCAGGCAACAATCTCGAATCAACGTATAATTAGGTTGTAGCAATTGAAAAGACGTAACAGGAGCTTAATAATTGAAGTCGCATCCCGTAACTTTGTGTTAGTAAAGTTCAAACACAAAGATTTGAGTGATTACTATGTCATCTCTGAATACAAGACTACAGGGAGACCTCATGCTAACGCACCCTTTCCCAATCTAGACAAGCACAGTCTCTGGGGTTTCATCGGGATGTGTCTCAAAGTGACAAACATTCTGGTTGGTGTCAAGACAAAGGTCTTGTGCTTTGAGAGTATTATTCTCACAAATGAATCCTTGTTGGTCTCGTGAAACGCATGCGTCAACATCAGCAGTTTGCCATTTAGTCTCATTTTGTCGTGCCCAACCTCTGTGCTGTGTTGGATAGAGTAGAGCTCCTTGGTGATTCAACCCCAGTGCGATGATTGGGTATATGGTGTATACGGAGGCATTGCGTATCGTTAAGACAAAAGCTGTGGCTTTGCTCTCAGTGGGATCGTAGGTGAAATTAACCAGATACCACCTGGACTGAAATTTTTTCTCAAATTCAATTGCGTTATCCCATATTACTTTTCGAATTTCGGTGGGCAAGGTGCCTTCTTCACCTTCCCTTATGATTGCGGCTGTCATAGATTGCATCCACAATTGGGCTTGGATACAACTAAGAGCCAAGGAAACATTGGTTTGAGTTGTACCAAGTGCATCTGTGATCAGCTGATGGTCTTTTTCACCCGTTTCTTCCCATTGAGGCAATATATTCTATAAAAGCCGTTGGTGGTTTCCCAATGCTAATAGAGAGGACTGTAGGGGACGTCTTAATTTGTCCAGATCAGTAGCGGTTGTGACTAGTTTGTTGGCAAGTATCTCAGCATCTATACTATTCAAGACTCCCAGGCCTGTTCCTAAGATACCAGTCGCATCCCTCTTCCGTCCGTGTGAAGTGGCAAGAGTTCGTTTGCGTAACCATGCTGACCATTCTGCATAAGATGTACTCAGGAATGGTAAGCAGGTGGGTTTGATCGCAGAGATTTTAATCTGCATTGACAATTCTGCTCGTTTGAGGGAATATGTGGGATTAAACAGTACCTGTTGTTGACCTGTGTGTGTTTAATAACGTAAGGGCCAATGTTGAAAATGTAAGGAGTTAGTCTAATGGAGGGCTTAGAAAAGAGAGAGGTGTTTTTTTTTTTTTTTTTTCTCTTAGAAGAGAGAGCCTTTGAGAGTTTGTGGGGTGTAGGTTCTGGATTCATTTCAGCAAGTTCAGGTGTATTTGAGTCAATCATAAATGCAAATAACAATTCTGTGCCCTTGTAGCCCCAAATACAGTACACTACTGTAGGTTTGATGAAAGTGAAATTGTGCCAGCAATCTGAATTTGGCTCCATAATTTTGTAACAATCAGTGTTGTATTTGTCCGCTTTGGTAGAGTCTACATAGATGGTTTTAATTACAGTTGGCCTGTGGTGATTAGACCCGTTGATAAATCGGCAACCAATGTGTGTTCTTGTGGAATAATTACTAAATTGGCCAAGAATACAAAAATACAGCATTGTTCACACATTAAGGAAAGTCATAAAATCAAGAGGCTTCTGAGGTAGAATACAGCCGCAGCTAGCACACGAAGAATGCAACAGCTGGGATTCCCTGTACAAGGTTGTTTGCGAAACTACACGAGGGATGGAACGGAACGCGCTTGTTCCGTGGCCTTCCCTTGTGACGAATAGCAGATATGGGGACGAGATGGTACTACGGAACTGATAAGCGGCCTACACGCCACCCGAGCCAACATTTCGTCAAATGTTGATGAAATGCTGTCCTTTTGTGTGAACTTTGCTCACCACAATGTACCAAAACACACCTCCATCCCGGAGGCTATCCGCCCCCGAGGTGTGAACACTCCTCCTTGAGTACATTAATCATAATAAAAGTACATATGACTAAAGTCACTCAAACTCCACTTTGAAGTTAAAAAAATAATATAAAAATAGCCCAAGAGAGGGGGGAATGTCTGGGAAGACACCATCGCGAAGAATCCCACCGCTGTTTTCTGGGATCAGTCGACGGGCTGAGCCTTTCTTCCCCCGCATAGGGACGCCTTTGGGTAAGACTTTGATTACACCGAGTTCTTTCTCGGGGACTCTAGAAATTTCTCTAGAGAATCTCTACCCTACATTTATAGCCAGGCTGTATCGTTTATAATTTTGTCGCGCGTTTGTCTATTTAACAATGTCTTTATTTGCACGTGCTTTGCAGACAGTGTATTTATCACCGGCAATCCTAAAGAACCTGTATATCTGTTGTTTAAATAAACTGCACTGTTTCAGTAGCTAGTCGTTTCGCTTTCTCACTGAAGGCGACCAAAACTTGAGAGAGGCCGTGCTGGTTCAGGAGCACGACTAGACTGAAGGTGCAGCCCACTATTAGTGTCTCCAAATCGTAATAGTTTAACACATATTAAACGCAATTGGGCTGATAGTGCTGAATTGGGCATCACTCAGAATTGAAACCCAGCCGCACCTGGCCTCCCACCTCGGTGAGGAGTGTTAGAAGGCAAGGGGGTTTATCTTCTGCCAAAACCGCTTGGCCCCGTTTCACGCAACAGAATTTGGCGTAGTCGGCAGGATTGCCATGGATAAACTGCTGCAAAAATATGATTGTGCCCCTTCCCAGGCTGGGAAGGAGTGGGCCCAAAAATTTTGGAAGGATGAAGAGAAAGTGGTGGAACGTCTTGAAGAGCGTCGGGTTTCACAGAAGCTCAGAGCGGGGAAAGGCAAGGGTGTGATTTGTGCTGTGTTAGGCGCCTGTTTATCTTGTGCACAACAAGAAGCTAGAGAAACCCCTGCTCCTAATCTGATTTCAGCTGTAGAATATGCAACCCTGAAATCGGAGAATGAGGTGCTGAAGTCATCATTAGCCTTGCAAAAGGAGACAGGAGAAAGATTAAGAACTCAAGTCGATAAGCTTGTGAGTGAGAATGAATGTTTAGGAAACCGGAATGCTCAACTTGGGAGTGAAAATCGCCAACTTAAAATGTTATTGGAAAGGGTGACCGGGCTCTTAGATAAAATGCAGCCCTCGACCCAGGTCCAACAGATTCGTAAGTTAATGTGTTATCCAAATTCCGGAACCCAGACCGGAGATTTTTTTGTCTAATAGTGAGGATGACGAAGAAGATGAGGAGGAAAGGACTTTTACTTTGAAATCCCAAGTTTTTCCTTTACGTCCTCTGGTTAAAACTGAAACTGCAGTTGATGATGGTGATGAAATTCACACCACTGTGCGTACCGTTCCATGGACACCAACCGAGTTAACAAAAATAAGGGAGAAATATTCGAGGCGACCAGAAGAGTCAGCTGTTGAGTACGTGTGGCGAGTTTCTTCTGAAGGGGGGGACAGAATTATGCTGAGTGAGGAAGAAGCAGGAGGCTCTTGGGGACCAGGAGTGTTTTTAACCACTATGCCTGGGGATCATAATTATTCCCTAACCGCTCGAGCAGCCTATTGGGCAGGGGGTATGGATCCGCGAGAGAGGGGGGAGCCGTTAGAGATTAGAGCTACAGGCTACTCTGATCTGTTTGCGGCTGTACGGAAAGCAGCTTGTCTGCAAGCCATGTATGACAGAGAGGAATTTCGGAAATCCCCAATGTCAGCCCCTATCGACCCGGATCGATTAGCCCCTCTCATCCGTGGTCTTCCCGATTGCCTGAAACCGTTCCTTGTTCGCACTCAAGATCGTATACGGGATGCTCGGGGTGCTCATGGGCGGGGCCGTCGTCACTACATGCCCACCTGGAATGTACAGGAAATAGATCAATATGGGCGCCGAATGGGCTGGGCCAGCCAAACTAGTGAGAAATCCTCCGAACACCCGCGAAAGGTTCGCCAAGTCCAAACTCACACTCAAAACCCTAAATCAGAGGGAAGGTTTAAGCCTGATAAGGACCGGAATGAGTTGTGGCGTAAAGCCCTACAATTAGGGGTGCCCCGACAATTCTTGCACGGTGACCCTACGGGAGATCTCCGTACGCTAGTCCAATCTCTACCTAGAAAGAATAATGCGGCTGGGGAGAAAAGTCTAACCAGAGAATCCCCAAGCCGTGAGAAAACTGTGCCTTCTGCACCGGAACGTAACTTGATTGATTTGACAGAGTCCCAGCCAAAACACTCCTATCCCCGGGGAGGGCAGTGAGCCACCCTGTCGGGCAGGTACTAGCAATCCAATGGCGCTCTCATAAAGACTCCGAACCCGTTATTGTCATTCCTGTTGGACCCCGGAAGATATTGGTAAATTTTATTATTGATACCGGAGCCCAAATGTCTGCAATCACTAACGAAACGGCACAACTTCTAGGTATAAATCCCACCCGACGCAGAGTCAACTTCACAGGAATTGATGGTGTGGTAAAAACATGCCCCACTGCAAAAATTAACCTCTGGTTGCCGGGAGAGCAGCGAATGACCAGGGCAGAAGTGTTAGTGGGTGCCTCACGTACTAACCTCCTAGGATTTGACGTACTGCGTGGGCGAATGTGGAAACTCCCAGATGGAGATGGAACTGTGTGGAGTTTTGCAGGACGCAAAAAAGGATTAGACACAGTTCAATTGGGGCTATTAGAAACATCTATACTTTTACCTCCTTCTAAAATTACCAACGTCCGACAGTACCCACTGCCTGCAGCTGCACTTGCAGGAGCAGACGGGGTGGTATCAGATTTAGAAAAAAGAAACATCATTAAGAGGACTCACGCGCCTTATAATTCACCGGTGTGGCCAGTAAAGAAACCAAAAAGGCAATGGCGTTTCACAGTAGATTACGGAAAATTAAACGCCAACACTGCACCCCTGACCGCTGCGGTTCCGAATATCGCGGAAATTGTGGCAATGATAAAAGGAGCTGCCCATGCTTGGGTGGCTGCCTTAGATGTTAAAGACATATTTTTTTTATGATTCTCCTCCTTGAGCAGGACAAAGCGCAGTTTGCATTCACATGGAAAGGAGTCCAATATACCTTTAACCGCTTTCCGCAAGGATACAAACATTCCCCCACTATTGCCCATAATGCTTTGGCTAAAGTGCTATCAGAGATTCCTGTTTCACAGGGATGTACAGTATACCAATATATTGACGACATCTTAATAGGGGGAGAGAGCCAAGAAAGTGTACAAGACATGATGCAAAACATCCGAAAAACATTATCAGATTTGGGATTGGAAATTCCCGACTCAAAGTGTCAGGGACCCGCACAGGAAGTTAAATTCCTGGGGGTCTGGTGGATTAAGGGAGCTGCTTCTGTCCCTCAGGATACCCTGAAAAAATAGAACATGGACAGAATCCTTCCAGCACGAAGGAGTTACAGCAAGTCCTGGGAACTTTAAGTTATTAGCGTAACACATCCCTGGCTTTTCCATCATTGCTCGCCCCCTTTATTGTTTGCTCAAAAAAGGTAAATCCTGGGAGTCGACTGAACAACACACTAATGCACTAGAATTGCTAATAAAAGAGCTAAGGTTATTCCAACAACTTGGCCCCATACATCCAACTGACCCTGTCCATGTAGAATGGGGGCTCAGTGAACATGGTTCCCGTTGTAATTTATGGCAAAAGGGACCAGCAGGACCGGAGAGACCATTAGAATTTAGCTCTCACGCCTTTAATGATACTGAGAGCAGCTATTCAGACCTGGAGAAGGGTTTACTGTCCCTGGTGCGAGCATTGCAACGAGCAGAGCAGATAAGGAGAGAACAGAGCGTGATTGTTCGGGGCCCTTTTCGCCTCCCAGATGTGGTCCGTAAAGGGACACCACCACCAGCCGGCATTGCCCAGAAACCCACAGTTCGAAAGTGGTATGCTTATTTTGAAGGCATTAATGATATCATGCCAGTCTCTGAAGGTAGTATCAAAGTATCCATGCTCCAGAAGGATAGAGATGGTGCCCTATTGTTCCAATCCCCACCAAACAGACCATCTCCAATCCAAGAAGCACCTCCTCTGAAAGCAGGCAGTGATCTTACAGGAGTGTGGTTTACTGGTGTGTCATCTCACCGTGAGAACAGCAAGTGGAAATACAAGGCCGTAGCACTGGAAGTAGCAACGGGGGAAAGAGCAATTGAAACAGGAGAAGGTAGGGCACAAGTAGGGGAACTCAGAGCCGTCCTACTAGCTGCACAACATGGAGCTACTTACATTTACACTGACTCATATGCTGTTTTTAAAGGAGCCACTGAATGGCTAGGACACTGGGCAGCCAATGATTGGCAGGTGAATAGAGTCCCAATCTGGGAGACAGACAGTTGGAAGCAACTGTTGGAAATAGAAGGACAGAGACCATTGCACATTGCTTGGGTAAAAGGCCATGATCGTTCAAACTCGATCACTGCTCAGTTCAACCAACAGGTAGATAGCCTCACGCGGCTACAACAAATTGACATTGTAGATGACGGTCGGGAATGGGAACGCTTACTCGAATGGTTACATATTAAGCCTGGCCATACAGGCCGTGCTGATCTGTATCAGGAAGGTCTAGCCCGGGGGTGGCCTGTGTCGGTTAAGCTGTGCGAACAAGTAGTAACTGCCTGGTCACAATGTCGCCTACGACTCAGCAAAGATCATCCGAGTAAGGCGCCTCCCTTACACATGCGGGACAAGAAAGCGTTGTGGCATTCATAGCAGCTTGATTATATTGGGCCCTTGAGATCATCAGGTGAGAAAAGATATGTCCTAGTCGGAGTGGAGATTATCTCCAGCCTCAGTATGGCCACCGGCTTCAAATCAGCTGCTGGGGACAACACAGTGAAAGGCCTAAAAGCGTGGTTCAGCACACTTCCCCTTCCCGAGGAAATCCAAAGTGATAACGGTTCACACTTTACCGCTACAGTGGTACAAGATTGGGCCAAAGAAGAAGGGATTCGATGGGTATTTCATACTCCCTATTATCCTCAGGCTAATGGCATTGTTGAATGCACCAACGGATTGGTTAAGCGTTTTGCAAAAACTCATAAATCATAAGGAAAGGTGAAGAAGGCACCTTGCCCACCGAAATTCGAAAAGTAATATGGGATAATGCAATTGAGTTTGAGAGAAAATTTCAATCCTGGTGGTATCTGGTTAATTTCACCTACGATCCCACTGAGAGCAAAGCCACAGTTTTTGTCTTAACGATACGCAATGCCTCAGTATACACCATATACCCAATCATCGCACTGGGGTTGAATCACCAAGGAGCTCTACTCTATCCAACACAGCACAGAGGTTGGGCACGACAAAATGAGACTAAATGGCAAACTGCTGATGTTGACGCATGCGTTTCACGAGACCAACAAGGATTCATTTGTGAGAGTAATACTCTCAAAGCACAAGACCTTTGTCTTGACACCAACCAGAATGCTTGTCACTTTGAGACACATCCCGATGAAACCCCAGAGACTGTACTTGACTATATTGGGAAAGGGTGCGTTAGCATGAGGTCTCCCTGTAGTCTTGTATTATAGACGAGAAAGGCTTGAGACCATGGCCACTCTGGGTCTCTTTGACTACAAACAACAGGGAATAAAAAGGTGAAACTGAATAGCATCAATTCCATCTGCCAATTCGTCATTTTAGAATTTGGGCCTCCAAATAGCCATACATCATAAAAGTAGTATTATTGCCAGGTTCAATGTCAGGATTCCCTGGAGACATTCAAAGGTAGCGTAGGCCAATCCGTCTGTACAGCTCATCCAAGGTTCCTGGAAGACATAAAGGAAAAGAAAATCTGCTCGGTCTTATTCGACCGACGGGGTTAAAAAGAAGGTGCGGTCCACCGGGTGCTGATCCGGTGTATCTTCCCTGAACAATCCTTGGCTTCCCATGCATAGGGATTTTTGGGAGTAGCTAGCACCATTGGCACCGTCCCATTTTGAGGCATTTTCACTAGCACAGGTAGTCCAGGGTGAAATCTTCCGGGGTATTTTCCCGGTTCATTGGCAGCCTTTGGCGAGATAATATTGGCAGGCACACAGAAAGCTTTCATTTTAGGACAGCCGTCTCCACTCCATTTGTTATTTAGTTGATAGATGGCATCATCCAATCGCAAATGCCAACCAGGTTCATGACTTTTTGCAAAACGCTTAACCAATCTATTGGTGCGTTCAACAATGCCATTAGCCTGGGGATAACAGGGAGTATGAAATACCCATCGAATCCCTTCTTCCTTGGCCCAATCTTCTACCACCGAAGCGGTAAAGTGTGAAACGTTTTCACTCTGGATTTCGTCGGGAAGGGGAAGTGTGCTGAACCACCCTGTTAGGCCTTTCACTGTGTTGTCCCTGGTAGCTGGTTTGAAACTGCTGGCCATACTGAGGCTGGAGATAATCTCCACTCCTACCAGGACATATCTTTTCCCACCTGATGATCTCAAGGGCCCAATATAATCAAGCTGCCATGAATGCCACAACGCTTTCTTGTCCCGCATGTGTAAGGGAGGCGCCTTACTCGGATGATCTTTGCTGAGTCGTAGGCGACATTGTGACCAGGCAGTTACTATTTGTTCGCACAGCTTAACCGACACAAGCCACCCACCTTGCCGACACAGGTCAGGATGGCCTGTGCGGCCACGTTTAACATGTAACGATTCAAGTAAGCGTTCCCATTCCCGACCATCATCTACAATGTCAATTTGTTGTAGCCGCGTGAGGCCATCTACCTGTTGGTTGAACTGAGCAGTGATCGAGTTTGAACGATCGTGGCCTTTTACCCAAGCAATGTGCAATGGTCTCTGTCCTCCTATTTCCAACAGTTGCTTCCAATTATCTGTCTCCCAAACTGGGACTCTATTCACCTGCCAGTCGTTGGCTGCCCAGTGTCCTAGCCATTCAGTGGCTCCTTTAAAAACAGCATATGACTCAGCGTAAAAGGAGGTGGCTCCATGTTGTGCAGCTAGTAGGACAGCTCTGAGTTCCCCTACCCTCCCCTGTTTCAATCGCCCTTTCTCCCATTGTTACTTCCAGTGCTACGGCCTTATATTTCCACTTATTTTTTTAACGGTGAGATGACGCACCAGTAAACCACACTCCTCTAAGATCACTGCTGTCCCTCAAAGGAGGTGCTTCTTGGATCGGAGATGGTCTGTTTGGTGGGGATTGGAACAATAAGGCACCATCTATATCCTTTGGTATCCTTGTGAAGTAGCCTTGGATACTTTAACACTGCCTTCAGAGCCTGGCATGATTTCATTAATGCCTTCTAAATAAGCATACCACTTTCGAACTGTAGGTCTCTGGGCAATGCCAGCTGGTGGTGGTGTCCCTTTAAGGACCACATCTGGGAGGCGAAAAGGTCCCAGGAAAGATCACGCTCTGTTCTCTTCTTATCTGCTCTGCTCGTTGCAACGCTCGCACCAGGGACAGTAAACCCTTCTCCAGGTCTGAATAGCTGCTCTCAGTATCATTAAAGGAGTGGGAGCAAAATTCTAATGGTCTCTCCGGTCCTGCTGGTCCCTTCTGCCATAAATTACAACGGGAACCATGTTCACTGAGCCCCCATTCTACATGGACAGGGTCAGTTGGATGCATAGGACCAAGCTGTTGGAATAACCTTAGCTCCTTTATTAGTAATTGCAGAGCATTAGTGTGTTGTTCAGTCCACACCCAGGATTTACCCTTTTTTGGCAAGCTATGAAGGGGGCGAGCAATGATGGAAAAGCCAGGGATGTGTTTACGCCAATAACTTAAAGTTCCCAGGACCTGCTGTAACTCCTTCACGCTGGATGGATTCTGGCCATGCTCTATTTTTTCCAGGGTATCCTGAGGGACGGAAGCAGCTCCCTTAATCCACCAGACCCCCAGGAATTTAACTTCCCGTGCGGGTCCCTGACACTTTGAGTCGGGAATTTCCAATCCTAAATCAAGTAATGTTTTTCGGATGTTTTCCATCATGTCTTGTACACTTTCTTGGTTCTCTCCCCTATTAAGATGTCATCAATAATATATTGGTATACTGTACATCCCTGTGAAACAGGAATCTCTGATAGCATTTTAGCTAAAGCACTATGGGCAATAGTGGGGGAATGTTTGTATCCTTGCGGAAAACAGTTAAAGGTATATTGGACTCCTTTCCATGCGAATGCAAACTGCGCTTTTTCCTGCTCAAGGAGGGGAATCATAAAAAAAAATGTCTTTAAAATCTAAGGCAACCCTCCAAGCATGGGCAGCTCCTTTTATCATTGCCACAATTTCCGCGATATTCGGAACAGCAGCGGTCAGGGGTGCAGTGTTGGCGTTTAATTTTCCGTAATCTACTGTGAAACACCATTGCCTTTTTGGTTTCTTTACTGGCCACACCGGTGAAAAATAAGGCGAGTGAATCCTCTTAATGATGTCCCTTTTTTCTAAATTTGATACCAATCTGTCTGCTCCTGCAACAGCAATTGCAGCCAGTGGATACTACAGGACACAAGAGATTTTGGAGGGAGGGAAAAGTATGGAAGTTTCCAATAGACTCAATTTCACTGTGTCTATTACTTTTTCAAATCCTGCAAAACTTCACACTGTGGAGACATCATTAAGAAAAGTCATTAAGAAACCCTCGGACGGCAGGCTTTCGTGACGCCTTCAGCCTCAAAATCACCCTTTCCCACTTGGCGCCGCGCCAGGCACAAAAATGGCCATACGGCTGGAGATGGGTCCCCTGCCAAAAGAGCCAGCAGGGAAAACTATGCCTTGTTCTAAAGCTCTTTGGGAACCGCTTGCGTAGCCCCACAGACCTGGGGGCTGCGGGCTTTCCTGCTGCCTACAGCCTCGATAACACCCTTTCCCACTTGGCGCCGCGCCAGGCACAAAAATGGTCTATGGCTGGGTATGGGTCCCCCGCCCAAACAGCCAGCAGGGAAAACTATGCCTTGTTCTAAAGCTCTTTGGGAACCGCTTGCATAGACCCCACAGACCTGGGGGCTGCAGGCTTTGCTGCTGCCTTCAGCCTCGACACTACCCTTTCCCACTTGGCGCTTCGCCAGGCATAAAAATGGCCAAATGGCTGGAGATGGGTCTCCAGCCCAAGGAGCCAGCAGGGAAAACTGTGCCTTGTTCTAAAGCTCTTTGGGAACCGCTTCCATAGCCCCACAGACCTGGGGGCTGCAGGCTTTCCTGCTGCCTTCAGCCTCAAAGCCACCCTTTCCCACTTGGCGCCGCATCAGGCACAAAAATGGCCTATGGCTGGAGATGGGTCCCATGCCAAAAGACCCAGCAAGGAAAACTATGCCTTGTTCTAAAGATCTTTGGCAACCTCTTGCATAGCCCCACAGACCTGGGGGCTGCAGGCTTTGCTGCTGCCTTCAGCCTCGACACCACCCTTTCCCACTTGGCGCCGCGCCAGGAACAAAAACGGCCTATGGCTGGAGATGGGTCCCCCGCCCAAAGAGCCAGCAGGGAAAACTATGCCTTGTTCTAAAGCTCTTTGGGAACCGCTTGCGTAGCCGCACAGACCTGGGGGCTGCATGCTTTCCTGCTGCCTTCAGCCTCGACAGCACCCTTTCCCACTTGGCGTCGCACCAGGCACAAAAATGGCCTATGGCTGGAGATGGGTCCCATGCCTAAAGAGCCAGCTGGGAAAACTATGCCTTGTTCTAAAGCTCTTTGGGAACCGCTTGCGTAGCCCCACAGACCTGGGGCTGCAGGCTTTCCTGCTGTCTTCAGCCTCAAAGCCACCCTTTCCCACTTGGCGCCGCGCCAGGCACAAAAATGGCCTATGGCTGGAGATGGGTCCCATGCCCAAAGAGCCATCAGGGAAAACTATGCCTTGTTCTAAAGCTCTTTGGGAACCGCTTGCGTAGCCCCACAGACCTGGGGGCTGCGGGCTTTCCTGCTGCATTCAGCCTCCACACCACCCTTTCCCACTTGGCGCCGCGCCAGGCACAAAAATGGCCATACGGCTGGAGATGGGTCCCCCGCCCAAAGAGCCAGCAGGGAAAACTATGCCTTGTTCTAAAGCTCTTTGGGAACCGCTTGCGTAGCCCCACAGACCTGGGGGCTGCAGGCTTTCCTGCTGCCTTCAGCCTCGAAGCCACCCTTTCCCTCTTGGTGCAGCGCCAGGCTCAAAAATGGCCATACGGCTGGAGATGGGTCCCCCGCCCAAAGAGCCAGCAGGGAAAACTATGCCTTGTTCTAAAGCTCTTTGGGAACCGCTTGCGTAGCCCCACAGACCTGGGGGCTGCAGGCTTTCCTGCTGCCTTCAGCCTCGAAGCCACCCTTTCCCTCCTGGTGCCGCGCCAGGCACAAAAATGGCCATACGGCTGGAGATGGGTCCCCCGCCCAAAGAGCCAGCAGGGAAAACTATGCCTTGTTCTAAAGCTCTTTGGGAACCGCTTGCGTAGGCCCACAGACCTGGGGGCTGCAGGCTTTCCTGCTGCCTTCAGACTCGACACCACCCTTTCCCACTTGGCGCTTCGCCAGGCATAAAAATGGCCATATGGCTGGAGATGGGTCCCCCGCCCAAAGAGCCAGCAGGGAAAACTATGCCTTGTTCTAAAGCTCTTTGGGAACCGCTTGCGTAGCCCCACAGACCTGGGGGCTGCGGGCTTTCCTGCTGCCTTCAGCCTCAAAGCCACCCTTTCCCACTTGGCAATGCGCCAGGCACAAAAATGGCCTATGGCTGGAGATGGGTCTCCAGCCCAAGGAGCCAGCAGGGAAAACTATGCCTTGTTCTAAAGCTCTTTGGGAACCGCTTGCGTAGCCGCACAGACCTGGGGGCTGCAGGCTTTCCTGCTGCCTTCAGCCTCAAAGCCACCCTTTCCCACTTGGCGTCGCGCTAGGCACATATTGGCCATACGGCTGGAGATGGGTCCCCCGCCCAAAGAGCCAGCAGGGAAAACTATGCCTTGTTCTAAAGCTCTTTGGGAACCACTTGCGTAGCCGCACAGACCTGGGGGCTGCAGGCTTTGCTGCTGCCTTCAGCCTCGATACCACCCTTTCCCACTTGGCGCCGCGCCAGGCACAAAAATGGCCTATGGCTGGAGATGGGTCCCCCGCCCAGAGAGCCAGCAAGGAAAATTATGCCTTGTTCTAAAGCTCTTTGGGAACCGCTTGCGTAGCCCCACAGACCTGGGGGCTGCAGGCTTTCCTGCTGCCTTCAGCCTCAAAGCCACCCTTTCCCACTTGGCACTCCATCAGGCAAAAAAATGGCCTATGGCTGGAGATCGGTCCCATGCCCAAAGACCCAGCAAGGAAAACTATACCTTGTTCTAAAGCTCTTTGGGAACCGCTTGCATAGCCCCACAGACCTGGGGGCTGCAGGCTTTCCTGTTGCCTTCAGCCTCGACAGCACCCTTTCCCACTTGGCGCCGCGCCAGGCACAAAAACGGCCTATGGCTGGAGATAGGTCCCCCGCCCAGAGAGCCAGCAGGGAAAATTATGCCTTGTTCTAAAGCTCTTTGGGAACTGCTTGCGTAGCCCCACAGACCTGGGGGCTGCGGGCTTTCCTGCTGCCTTCAGCCTCAAAGCCACCCTTTCCCACTTGGCGCCGCGCCAGGCACAAAAATGGCCTATGGCTGGAGATGGGTCCGATGCCCAAAGAGCCAGCCGGGAAAACTATGCCTTGTTCTAAAGCTCTTTGGGAACCGCTTGCTTGGCCCCACAGACCTGGGGGCTGCAGGCTTTGCTGCTGCCTTCAGCCTCAAAACCACCCTTTCCCACTTGGCACTCCATCAGGCAAAAAAATGGCCTATGGCTGGAGATCGGTCCCATGCCCAAAGACCCAGCAAGGAAAACTATGCCTTGTTCTAAAGCTCTTTGGGAACCGCTTGCATAGTCCCACAGACCTGGGGGCTGCAGGCTTTGCTGCTGCCTTCAGCCTCGACAGCACCCTTTCCCACTTGGCGCCGCGCCAGGCACAAAAATGGCCTATGGGTGGAGATGGGTCCCCCGCCCAGAGAGCCAGCAGGGAAAATTATGCCTTGTTCTAAAGCTCTTTGGGAACTGCTTGCGTAGCCCACCAGACCTGGGGGCTGCAGGCTTTCCTGCTGCCTTCAGCCTCAAAGCCACCCTTTCCCACTTGGCGCCGCGCCAGGCACAAAAATGGCCTATGGCTGGAGATGGGTCCCATGCCCAAAGAGCCAGCAGGGAAAACTATGCCTTGTTCTAAAGCTCTTTGGGAACCGCTTGCGTAGCCGCACAGACCTGGGGGCTGCAGGCTTTCCTGCTGCCTTCAGCCTCAAAGCCACCCTTTCCCACTTGGCGCCCTATCAGGCACAAAAATGGCCTATGGCTGGAGATGGGTCCCATGCCCAAAGAGCCATCAGGGAAAACTATGCCTTGTTCTAAAGCTCTTTGGGAACCGCTTGCGTAGCCCCACAGACCTGGGGCCTGCAGGCTTTCCTGCTGCCTTCAGCCTCAAAACCACCCTTTCTCACTTGGCGCCGGGCCAGGCACAAAAATTGCCATACGGCTGGAGACGGGTCCCCGCCAAAAGAGCCAGCAGGGAAGACTATGCCTTGTTCTAAAGCTCTTTGGGAACCGCTTGCGTAGCCCCACAGACCTGGGGGCTGCAGGCTTTGCTGCTGCCTTCAGCCTCAAAACCACCCTTTCGCACCTGGCGCCGCGCCAGGCTCAAAAATGGCCATACGGCTGGAGATGGGTCCCCCGCCCAAAGAGCCAGCAGGGAAAACTATGCCTTGTTCTAAAGATCTTTGGCAACCTCTTGCATGGCCCCACAGACCTGGGGGCTGCAGGCTTTGCTGCTGCCTTCAGCCTCGACAGCACCCTTTCCCACTTGGCGCCGCGCCAGGCACAAAAACGGCCTATGGCTGGAGATGGGTCCCCCGCCCAAAGAGCCAGCAGGGAAAACTATGCCTTGTTCTAAAGCTCTTTGGAAACCGCTTGCGTAGCCCCACAGACCTGGGGGCTGCAGGCTTTCCTGCTGTCTTCAGACTCGACACCACCCTTTCCCTCTTGGCGCCCTATCAGGCACAAAAATGGCCTATGGCTGGAGATGGGTCCCATGCCCAAAGAGCCAGCAGGGAAAACTATGCCTTGTTCTAAAGCTCTTTGGGAACCGCTTGCGTAGCCCCACAGACCTGGGGGCTGCAGGCTTTCCTGCTGCCTTCAGCCTCAAAGCCACCCTTTCCCACCTGGCGCCGCGCCAGGCTCAAAAATGGCCATACGGCTGGAGATGGGTCCCCCGCCCAAAGAGCCATCAAGGAAAATTATGCCTTGTTCTAAAGCTCTTTGGGAACCGCTTGCGTAGCCCCACAGACCTGGGGGCTGCAGGCTTTCCTGCTGCCTTCAGCCTCAAAGCCACCCTTTCCCACTACTCACCGCGCTAGGCATAGAAATAGCCATACGACTGGAGATGGGTCCCCCGCCCAAAGAGCCAGCAGGGAAAACTATGCCTTGTTCTAAAGCTCTTTGGGAACTGCTTGCATAGCCCCACAGACCTGGGGGCTGCAGTCTTTGCTGCTGCCTTCAGCCTCGACAGCACCCTTTCCCACTTGGCGCCGCGCCAGGCACAAAAACGGCCTATGGCTGGAGATGGGTCCCCCGCCCAGAGAGCCAGCAGGGAAAATTATGCCTTGTTCTAAAGCTCTTTGGGAACTGCTTGCGTAGCCCCACAGACCTGGGGGCTGCAGGCTTTCCTGCTGCCTTCAGCCTCAAAGCCACCCTTTCCCACTTGGCGCCGCAACAGGCACAAAAATGGCCTATGGCTGGAGATGGGTCCCCCGTCCAAAGAGCCAGCAGGGAAAACTATGCCTTGTTCTAAAGCTCTTTGGGAACCGCTTGCGTAGCCGCACAGACCTGGGGGCTGCAGGCTTTCCTGCTGCCTTCAGCCTCAAAGCCACCCTTTCCCACTTGGCGCCCTATCAGGCACAAAAATGGCCTATGGCTGGAGATGGGTCCCATGCCCAAAGAGCCATCAGGGAAAACTATGCCTTGTTCTAAAGCTCTTTGGGAACCGCTTGCTTGGCCCCACAGACCTGGGGGCTGCAGGCTTTCCTGCTGCCTTCAGCCTCAAAACCACCCTTTCCCACTACGCACCGCGCCAGGCACAAAAATGGCCATACGGCTGGAGATGGGTCCCCCGCCCAAAGAGCCAGCAGGGAAAACTATGCCTTGTTCTAAAGCTCTTTGGGAACCGCTTGCGTAGCCGCACAGACATGGGGGCTGCAGGCTTTCCTGCTGCCTTCAGCCTCAAAGCCACCCTTTCCCACTTGGCGTCGCGCTAGGCACATATTGGCCATACGGCTGGAGATGGGTCCCCCGCCCAAAGAGCCAGCAGGGAAAACTATGCCTTGTTCTAAAGCTCTTTGGGAACCACTTGCGTATCCGCACAGACCTGGGGGCTGCAGGCTTTGCTGCTGCCTTCAGCCTCAAAGCCACCCTTTCCCACTTGGCGCCGCGCCAGGCACAAAAATGGCCTATGGCTGGAGATGGGTCCCATGCCCAAAGACCCAGCAAGGAAAACTATGCCTTGTTCTAAAGCTCTTTGGGAACCGCTTGCATAGCCCCACAGACCTGGGGGCTGCAGGCTTTGCTGCTGCCTTCAGCCTCGACAGCACCCTTTCCCACTTGGCACTCCATCAGGCAAAAAAATGGCCTATGGCTGGAGATCGGTCCCATGCCCAAAGACCCAGCAAGGAAAACTATGCCTTGTTCTAAAGCTCTTTGGGAACCGCTTGCATAGCCCCACAGACCTGGGGGCTGCAGGCTTTGCTGCTGCCTTCAGCCTCGACAGCACCCTTTCCCACTTGGCGCCGCGCCAGGCACAAAAACGGCCTATGGCTGGAGATGGGTCCCCCGCCCAGAGAGCAAGCAGGGAAAATTATGCCTTGTTCTAAAGCTCTTTGGGAACTGCTTGCGTAGCCCCACAGACCTGGGGGCTGCAGGCTTTCCTGCTGCCTTCAGCCTCAAAACCACCCTTTCCCACTACGCACCGCGCTAGGCACAAATTGGCCATACGGCTGGAGATGGGTCCCCCGCCCAAAGAGCCAGCAGGGAAAACTATGCCTTGTTCTAAAGCTCTTTGGGAACCACTTGCGTAGCCGCACAGACCTGGGGGCTGCAGGCTTTGCTGCTGCCTTCAGCCTCGACAGCACCCTTTCCCACTTGGCGTCGCGCTAGGCACAAAAATGGCCTATGGCTGGAGATGGGTCCCATGCCCTAAGAGCCAGCTGGGAAAACTATGCCTTGTTCTAAAGCTCTTTGGGAACCGCTTGCGTAGTCCCACAGACCTGGGGGCTGCGGGCTTTCCTGCTGCCTTCAGCCTCAAAGCCACCCTTTCCCACTTGGCACCGCGCTAGGCATAGAAATAGCCATACGACTGCAGATGGGTCCCCCGCCCAAAGAGCCAGCAGGGAAAACCATGCCTTGTTCTAAAGCTCTTTGGGAACTGCTTGCATAGCCCCACAGACCTGGGGGCTGCAGGCTTTGCTGCTGCCTTCAGCCTCGACAGCACCCTTTCCCACTTGGCGCCACGCCAGGCACAAAAACGGCCTATGGCTGGAGATGGGTCCCCCGCCCAGAGAGCCAGCAGGGAAAATTATGCCTTGTTCTAAAGCTCTTTGGGAACTGCTTGCGTAGCCCCACAGACCTGGGGGCTGCAGGCTTTCCTGCTGCCTTCAGCCTCAAAGCCACCCTTTCCCACTTGGCGCCGCGCCAGGCACAAAAATGGCTTATGGCTGGAGATGGGTCCCATGCCCAAAGAGCCAGCAGGGAAAACTATGCCTTGTTCTAAAGCTCTTTGGGAACCGCTTGCTTGGCCCCACAGACCTGGGGGCTGCAGGCTTTGCTGCTGCCTTCAGCCTCAAAACCACCCTTTCCCACTTGGCGCCGGGCCAGGCACAAAAATGGCCATACGGCTGGAGATGGGTCCCCCGCCCAAAGAGCCAGCAGGGAAAACTATGCCTTATTCTAAAGCTCTTTGGGAACCGCTTGCGTAGCCGCACAGACCTGGGGGCTGCGGGCTTTCCTGCTGCCTTCAGCGTCAAAACCACCCTTTACCACTACGCACCGCGCCAGGCACAAAAATGGCCATACGGCTGGAAATGGGTCCCCCGTCCAAAGAGCCAGCAGGGAAAACTATGCCTTGTTCTAAAGCTCTTTGGGAACCGCTTGCGTAGCCCCACAGACCTGGGGGCTGCAGGCTTTCCTGCTGCCTTCAGCCTCAAAGCCACCCTTTCCCACTTGGCGCCCTATCAGGCACAAAAATGGCCATACGGCTGGAGATGGGTCCCCCGCCCAAAGAGCCAGCAGGGAAAACTATGCCTTGTTCTAAAGCTCTTTGGGAACCGCTTGCGTAGCCCCACAGACCTGGGGGCTGCGGGCTCTCCTGCTGCCTTCAGCCTCGACAACACCCTTTCCCACTTGGCGCCGCGCCAGGCACAAAAATGGCTTATGGCTGGAGATGGGTCTCCCCCCCAAAGAGCCAGCAGGGAAAACTATGCCTTGTTCTAAAGCTCTTTGGGAACCACTTGGGTAGCCCCACAGACCTGGGGGCTGTGGGCTTTCCTGCTGCCTTCAGCCTCGACACCACCCTTTCCCACTGGGCGCCGGGCCAGGCACAAAAATGGCCATACGGCTGGAGATGGGTCCCCCGCCCAAAGAGCCAGCAGGGAAAACTATGCCTTGTTCTAAAGCTCTTTGGGAACCGCTTGCTTGGCCCCACAGACCTGGGGGCTGCAGGCTTTCCTGCTGCCTTCAGCCTCAAAGCCACCCTTTCCCACTACGCACCGCGCCAGGCACAAAAATGGCCTATGGCTGGAGATGGGTCCCATGCCCAAAGACCCAGCAAGGAAAACTATGCCTTGTTCTAAAGCTCTTTGGGAACCGCTTGCGTAGCCCCACAGACCTGGGGGCTGCAGGCTTTGCTGCTGCCTTCAGCCTCAAAGCCACCCTTTCCCACTTGGCGTCGCGCTAGGCTCAAAAATGGCCTATGGCTGGAGATGGGTCCCCCGCCCAGAGAGCCAGCAGGGAAAACTATGCCTTGTTCTAAAGCTCTTTGGGAACCGCTTGCGTAGCCCCACAGACCTGGGGGCTGCGGGCTCTCCTGCTGCCTTCAGCCTCAAAGCCACCCTTTCCCACTTGGCGCCGCATCAGGCACAAAAATGGCCTATGGCAGGAGATGGGTCCCATGCCCAAAGAGCCAGCAAGGAAAACTATGCCTTGTTCTAAAGCTCTTTGGGAACCGCTTGCTTGGCCCCACAGACCTGGGGGCTGCAGGCTTTCCTGCTGCCTTCAGCCTCAAAGCCACCCTTTCCCACTTGGCACTCCATCAGGCAAAAAAATGGCCTATGGCTGGAGATCGGTCCCATGCCCAAAGACCCAGCAAGGAAAACTATGCCTTGTTCCAAAGCTCTTTGGGAACCGCTTGCGTAGCCCCACAGACATGGGGCCTGCAGGCTTTGCTGCTGCCTTCAGCCTCAAAGCCACCCTTTCCCACTTGGCGCCGCGCTAGGCACAAAAATGGTCTATGGCTGGAGATGGGTCCCCCGCCCAGAGAGCCAGCAGGGAAAACTATGCCTTGTTCTAAAGCTCTTTGGGAACCACTTGCGTAGCCCTACAGACCTGGGGGCTGCGGGCTTTGCTGCTGCCTTCAGCCTCGACACCACCCTTTCCCACTTGGCGCCGTGCCAGGCACAAAAATGGCCATACGGCTGGAGATGGGTCCCCCGTCCAAAGAGCCAGCAGGGAAAACTATGCCTTGTTCTAAAGCTCTTTGGGAACCGCTTGCGTAGCCCCACAGACCTGGGGGCTGCGGGCTTTCCTGCTGCCTTCAGCCTCGACACCACCCTTTCCCACTTGGCGCCGCGCTAGGCACAAAAATGGCCATACGGCTGGAGATGGGTCCCCCGCCCAAAGAGCCAGCAGGGAAAACTATGCCTTGTTCTAAAGCTCTTTGGGAACCGCTTGCGTAGCCCCACAGACCTGGGGGCTGCGGGTTTTCCTGCTGCCTTCAGCCTCAAAGCCACCCTTTCCCACTTGGCGCCGCATCAGGCACAAAAATGGCCTATGGCTGGAGATGGGTCCAATGCCCAAAGGCCCAGCAAGGAAAACTATGCCTTGTTCTAAAGCTCTTTGGGAACCACTTGCGTAGCCCCACAGACGTGGGGCCTGCAGGCTTTCCTGCTGCCTTCAGCCTCAAAGCCACCCTTTCCCGCTTCGCGCCGGGCCAAGCACAAAAATGGCCATACGGCTATAGATGGGTCCCCCGCCCAAAGAGCCAGCAGGGAAAACTATGCCTTGTTCTAAAGCTCTTTGGGAACCGCTTGCTTGGCCCCACAGACCTGGGGGCTGCAGGCTTTCCTGCTGCCTTCAGCCTCAAAACCACCCTTTCCCACTACGCACCGCGCCAGGCACAAAAATGGACATATGGCTGGAGATGGGTCCCCCGCCCAAAGAGCCAGCAGGGAAAACTATGCCTTGTTCTAAAGCTCTTTGGGAACCGCTTGCGTAGCCCCACAGACCTGGGGGCTGCGGGCTTTGCTGCTGCCTTCAGCCTCGACAACACCCTTTCCCACTTGGCGCCGCGCCAGGCACAAAAATGGCCTATGGCTGGAGATGGGTCTCCCCCCCAAAGAGCCAGCAGGGAAAACTATGCCTTGTTCTAAAGCTCTTTGGGAACCACTTGCGTAGCCCAACAGACCTGGGGGCTGTGGGCTTTCCTGCTGCCTTCAGCCTCGACACCACCCTTTCCCACTTGGCGCCGCGCCAAGCACAAAAATGGCCATACGGCTGGAGATGGGTCCCCCGCCCAAAGAGCCAGCAGGGAAAACTATGCCTTGTTCTAAAGCTCTTTGGGAACCGCTTGCGTAGCCCCACAGACCTGGGGGCTGTGGGCTTTCCTGCTGCCTTCAGCCTCAAAGCCACCCTTTCCCGCTTCGCGCCGGGCCAGGCACAAAAATGGCCATACGGCTATAGATGGGTCCCCCGCCCAAAGAGCCAGCAGGGAAAACTATGCCTTGTTCTAAAGCTCTTTGGGAACCGCTTGCTTGGCCCCACAGACCTGGGGGCTGCAGGCTTTCCTGCTGCCTTCAGCCTCAAAACCACCCTTTCCCACTACGCACCGCGCCAGGCACAAAAATGGACATATGGCTGGAGATGGGTCCCCCGCCCAAAGAGCCAGCAGGGAAAACTATGCCTTGTTCTAAAGCTCTTTGGGAACCGCTTGCGTAGCCCCACAGACCTGGGGGCTGCGGGCTTTCCTGCTGCCTTCAGCCTCGACAACACCCTTTCCCACTTGGCGCCGCGCCAGGCACAAAAATGGCCTATGGCTGGAGATGGGTCTCCCCCCCAAAGAGCCAGCAGGGAAAACTATGCCTTGTTCTAAAGCTCTTTGGGAACCACTTGCGTAGCCCCACAGACGTGGGGCCTGCAGGCTTTCCTGCTGCCTTCAGCCTCAAAGCCACCCTTTCCCGCTTCGCGCCGGGCCAGGCACAAAAATGGACATATGGCTGGAGATGGGTCCCCCGCCCAGAGAGCCAGCAGGGAAAACTATGCCTTGTTCTAAAGCTCTTTGGGAACCACTTGCGTAGCCCCACAGACCTGGGGGCTGCGGGCTTTCCTGCTGCCTTCAGCCTCAAAGCCACCCTTTCCCACTACGTACCGCGCCAGGCACAAAAATGGCCATACGGCTGGAGATGGGTCCCCCGCCCAGAGAGCCAGCAGGGAAAACTATGCCTTGTTCTAAAGCTCTTTGGGAACCGCTTGCGTAGCCCCACAGACCTGGGGGCTGCAGGCTTTCCTGCTGCCTTCAGCCTCAAAGCCACCCTTTCCCACTTGGCGTCGCGCTAGGCACAAAAATGGCCTATGGCTGGAGATGGGTCCCCCGCCCAGAGAGCCAGCAAGGAAAATTATGCCTTGTTCTAAAGCTCTTTGGGAACCGCTTGCATAGCCCCACAGACCTGGGGGCTGCAGGCTTTCCTGCTGCCTTCAGCCTCAAAACCACCCTTTCCCACTTGGCGCCCCATCAGGCACAAAAATGGCCATACGGCTGGAGATGGGTCCCCCGCCCGAAGAGCCAGCAAGAAAAATTATGCCTTGTTCTAAAGCTCTTTGGGAACCGCTTGCGTAACCGCACAGACCTGGGGGCTGCGGGCTCTCCTGCTGCCTTCAGCCTCAAAGCCACCCTTTCCCACTTGGCGCCGCGCCAGGCACAAAAATGGCCTATGGCTGGAGATGGGTCCCATGCCCAAAGAGCCAGCAAGGAAAACTATGCCTTGTTCTAAAGCTCTTTGGGAACCGCTTGCGTAGCCCCACAGACCTGGGGGCTGCAGGCTTTCCTGCTGACTTCAGCCTCAAAGCCACCCTTTCCAACTTGGCACTCCATCAGGCAAAAAAATGGCCTATGGCTGGAGATCGGTCCCATACCCAAAGACCCAGCAAGGAAAACTATGCCTTGTTCTAAAGCTCTTTGGGAACCGCTTGCGTAGCCCCACAGACCTGGGGGCTGTGGGCTTTCCTGCTGCCTTCAGCCTCGACACCACCCTTTCCCACTTGGCGCCGCGCCAAGCACAAAAATGGCCATACGGCTGGAGATGGGTCCCCCGCCCAAAGAGCCAGCAGGGAAAACTATGCCTTGTTCTAAAGCTCTTTGGGAACCGCTTGCGTAGCCCCACAGACCTGGGGGCTGTGGGCTTTGCTGCTGCCTTCAGCCTCAAAGCCACCCTTTCCCACTACGCACCGCGCCAGGCACAAAAATGGCCAAATGGCTGGAGATGGGTCCCATGCCCAAAGACCCAGCAGGGAAAACTATGCCTTGTTCTAAAGCTCTTTGGGAACCGCTTGCGTAGCCCCACAGACCTGGGGGCTGCGGGCTCTCCTGCTGCCTTCAGCCTCGACACCACCCTTTCCCACTTGGCGCCGCGCCAAGCACAAAAATGGCCATACGGCTGGAGATGGGTCCCCCGCCCAAAGAGCCAGCAGGGAAAACTATGCCTTGTTCTAAAGCTCTTTGGGAACCGCTTGCTTGGCCCCACAGACCTGGGGGCTGCAGGCTTTCCTGCTGCCTTCAGCCTCAAAACCACCCTTTCCCACTACGCACCGCGCCAGGCACAAAAATGGACATATGGCTGGAGATGGGTCCCCCGCCCAAAGAGCCAGCAGGGAAAACTATGCCTTGTTCTAAAGCTCTTTGGGAACCGCTTGCGTAGCCCCACAGACCTGGGGGCTGCGGGCTTTCCTGCTGCCTTCAGCCTCGACAACACCCTTTCCCACTTGGCGCCGCGCCAGGCACAAAAATGGCCTATGGCTGGAGATGGGTCTCCCCCCCAAAGAGCCAGCAGGGAAAACTATGCCTTGTTCTAAAGCTCTTTGGGAACCACTTGCGTAGCCCCACAGACGTGGGGCCTGCAGGCTTTCCTGCTGCCTTCAGCCTCAAAGCCACCCTTTCCCGCTTCGCGCCGGGCCAGGCACAAAAATGGACATATGGCTGGAGATGGGTCCCCCGCCCAGAGAGCCAGCAGGGAAAACTATGCCTTGTTCTAAAGCTCTTTGGGAACCACTTGCGTAGCCCCACAGACCTGGGGGCTGCGGGCTTTCCTGCTGCCTTCAGCCTCAAAGCCACCCTTTCCCACTACGTACCGCGCCAGGCACAAAAATGGCCATACGGCTGGAGATGGGTCCCCCGCCCAGAGAGCCAGCAGGGAAAACTATGCCTTGTTCTAAAGCTCTTTGGGAACCGCTTGCGTAGCCCCACAGACCTGGGGGCTGCAGGCTTTCCTGCTGCCTTCAGCCTCAAAGCCACCCTTTCCCACTTGGCGTCGCGCTAGGCACAAAAATGGCCTATGGCTGGAGATGGGTCCCCCGCCCAGAGAGCCAGCAAGGAAAATTATGCCTTGTTCTAAAGCTCTTTGGGAACCGCTTGCATAGCCCCACAGACCTGGGGGCTGCAGGCTTTCCTGCTGCCTTCAGCCTCAAAACCACCCTTTCCCACTTGGCGCCCCATCAGGCACAAAAATGGCCATACGGCTGGAGATGGGTCCCCCGCCCGAAGAGCCAGCAAGAAAAATTATGCCTTGTTCTAAAGCTCTTTGGGAACCGCTTGCGTAACCGCACAGACCTGGGGGCTGCGGGCTCTCCTGCTGCCTTCAGCCTCAAAGCCACCCTTTCCCACTTGGCGCCGCGCCAGGCACAAAAATGGCCTATGGCTGGAGATGGGTCCCATGCCCAAAGAGCCAGCAAGGAAAACTATGCCTTGTTCTAAAGCTCTTTGGGAACCGCTTGCGTAGCCCCACAGACCTGGGGGCTGCAGGCTTTCCTGCTGACTTCAGCCTCAAAGCCACCCTTTCCAACTTGGCACTCCATCAGGCAAAAAAATGGCCTATGGCTGGAGATCGGTCCCATACCCAAAGACCCAGCAAGGAAAACTATGCCTTGTTCTAAAGCTCTTTGGGAACCGCTTGCGTAGCCCCACAGACCTGGGGGCTGTGGGCTTTCCTGCTGCCTTCAGCCTCGACACCACCCTTTCCCACTTGGCGCCGCGCCAAGCACAAAAATGGCCATACGGCTGGAGATGGGTCCCCCGCCCAAAGAGCCAGCAGGGAAAACTATGCCTTGTTCTAAAGCTCTTTGGGAACCGCTTGCGTAGCCCCACAGACCTGGGGGCTGTGGGCTTTGCTGCTGCCTTCAGCCTCAAAGCCACCCTTTCCCACTACGCACCGCGCCAGGCACAAAAATGGCCAAATGGCTGGAGATGGGTCCCATGCCCAAAGACCCAGCAGGGAAAACTATGCCTTGTTCTAAAGCTCTTTGGGAACCGCTTGCGTAGCCCCACAGACCTGGGGGCTGCGGGCTCTCCTGCTGCCTTCAGCCTCGACACCACCCTTTCCCACTTGGCGCCGCGCCAAGCACAATAATGGCCATACGGCTGGAGATGGGTCCCCCGCCCAAAGAGCCAGCAGGGAAAACTATGCCTTGTTCTAAAGCTCTTTGGGAACCGCTTGCGTAGCCCCACAGACCTGGGGGCTGCAGGCTTTCCTGCTGCCTTCAGCCTCAAAGCCACCCTTTCCCACTTGGCGTCGCGCTAGGCACAAAAATGGCCTATGGCTGGAGATGGGTCCCCCGCCCAGAGAGCCAGCAAGGAAAATTATGCCTTGTTCTAAAGCTCTTTGGGAACCGCTTGCATAGCCCCACAGACCTGGGGGCTGCAGGCTTTCCTGCTGCCTTCAGCCTCAAAACCACCCTTTCCCACTTGGCGCCCCATCAGGCACAAAAATGGCCATACGGCTGGAGATGGGTCCCCCGCCCGAAGAGCCAGCAAGAAAAATTATGCCTTGTTCTAAAGCTCTTTGGGAACCGCTTGCGTAACCGCACAGACCTGGGGGCTGCGGGCTCTCCTGCTGCCTTCAGCCTCAAAGCCACCCTTTCCCACTTGGCGCCGCGCCAGGCACAAAAATGGCCTATGGCTGGAGATGGGTCCCATGCCCAAAGAGCCAGCAAGGAAAACTATGCCTTGTTCTAAAGCTCTTTGGGAACCGCTTGCGTAGCCCCACAGACCTGGGGGCTGCAGGCTTTCCTGCTGACTTCAGCCTCAAAGCCACCCTTTCCAACTTGGCACTCCATCAGGCAAAAAAATGGCCTATGGCTGGAGATCGGTCCCATACCCAAAGACCCAGCAAGGAAAACTATGCCTTGTTCTAAAGCTCTTTGGGAACCGCTTGCGTAGCCCCACAGACCTGGGGGCTGTGGGCTTTCCTGCTGCCTTCAGCCTCGACACCACCCTTTCCCACTTGGCGCCGCGCCAAGCACAAAAATGGCCATACGGCTGGAGATGGTTCCCCCGCCCAAAGAGCCAGCAGGGAAAACTATGCCTTGTTCTAAAGCTCTTTGGGAACCGCTTGCGTAGCCCCACAGACCTGGGGGCTGTGGGCTTTGCTGCTGCCTTCAGCCTCAAAGCCACCCTTTCCCACTACGCACCGCGCCAGGCACAAAAATGGCCAAATGGCTGGAGATGGGTCCCATGCCCAAAGACCCAGCAAGGAAAACTATGCCTTGTTCTAAAGCTCTTTGGGAACCGCTTGCGTAGCCCCACAGACCTGGGGACTGCAGGCTTTGCTGCTGCCTTCAGCCTCAAAGCCACCCTTTCCCACTTGGCGTCGCGCTAGGCAGAAATTGGCCATACGGCTGGAGATGGGTCCCCCGCCCAAAGAGCCAGCAGGGAAAACTATGCCTTGTTCTAAAGCTCTTTGGGAACCGCTTGCATAGCCCCACAGACCTGGGGGCTGCAGGCTTTCCTGCTGCCTTCAGACTCGACACCACCCTTTCCCACTTGGCGCCGCGCCAGGCACAAAAATGGCCATACGGCTGGAGATGGGTCCCCCGCCCAAAGAGCCAGCAGGGAAAATTATGCCTTGTTCTAAAGCTCTTTGGGAACCGCTTGCGTAGCCCCACAGACCTGGGGGCTGCAGGCTTTCCTGCTGCCTTCAGACTCGACACCACCCTTTCCCACTTGGCACCGCGCCAGGCAGAAAAATGGCCTATGGCTGGAGAGGGGTCCCATGCCCAAAGAGCCAGCAGGGAAAACTATGCCTTGTTCTAAAGCTCTTTGGGAACCGCTTGCGTAGCCACACAGACCTTAGGGCTGCAGGCTTTGCTCCTGCCTTCAGCCTCAAAGCCACCCTTTCCCACTTGGCACCGCGCCAGGCACAAAAATGGCCATACGGCTGGAGATGGTTCCCCCGCCCAAAGAGCCAGCAGGGAAAACTATGCCTTGTTCTAAAGCTCTTTGGGAACCGCTTGCGTAGCCCCACAGACCTGGGGGCTGCGGGCTTTCCTGCTGCCTTCAGCCTCGACACCACCCTTTCCCACTTGGCGCCACGCTAGGCACAAAAATGGCCATACGGCTGGAGATGGGTCCCATGCCCAAAGAGCCAGCAGGGAAAACTATGCCTTGTTCTAAAGCTCTTTGGGAACCGCTTGCGTAGCCCCACAGACCTGGGGGCTGCGGGCTTTCCTGCTGCCTTCAGCCTCAAAACCACCCTTTCCCACTTGGCGCTGCGCCAGGCACAAAAATGGCCTATGGCTGGAGATGGGTCCCATGCCCAAAGAGCCAGCAGGGAAAACTATGCCTTGTTCTAAAGCTCTTTGGGAACCTCTTGCATAGCCCCACAGACCTGGGGGCTGCAGGCTTTCCTGCTGCCTTCAGCCTCAAAGCCACCCTTTCCCACTTGGCGCCGGGCCAGGCACAAAAATTGCCATACGGCTGGAGATGGGTCCCATGCCAAAAGAGCCAGCAGGGAAAACTATGCCTTGTTCTAAAGCTCTTTGGGAACCGCTTGCGTAGCCCCACAGACCTGGGGGCTGCGGGCTTTCCTGCTGCCTTCAGCCTCAAAACCACCCTTTCCCACTACGCACCGCGCCAGGCACAAAAATGGCCATACGACTGGAGATGGGTCCCCCGCCCAAAGAGCCAGCAGGGAAAACTATGCCTTGTTCTAAAGCTCTTTGGGAACCGCTTGCGTAGCCCCACAGACCTGGGGCCTGCAGGCTTTCCTGCTGCCTTCAGCGTCAAAACCAGCCTTTCCCACTTGGCGCCGCGCCAGGCTCAAAAATGGCCATACGGCTGGAGATGGGTCCCCCGCCCAAAGAGCCAGCAGGGAAAACTATGCCTTGTTCTAAAGCTCTTTGGGAACCGCTTGCGTAGCCCCACAGACCTGGGGGCTGCGGGCTTTCCTGCTGCCTTCAGCGTCAAAACCACCCTTTCCCACTTGGCGCCGCATCAGGCACAAAAATGGCCTATGGCTGGAGATGGGTCCCATGCCCAAAGAGCCATCACGGAAAACTATGCCTTGTTCTAAAGCTCTTTGGGAACCGCTTGCGTAGCCCCACAGACCTGGGGGCTGCGGGCTTTCCTGCTGCCTTCAGCCTCAAAGCCACCCTTTCCTACTTGGCGTCGCGCCAGGCACAAAAATGGCCTATGGCTGGAGATGGGTCCCATGCCCAAAGAGCCATCAGGGAAAACTATGCCTTGTTCTAAAGCTCTTTGGGAACCGCTTGCTTGGCCCCACAGACCTGGGGGCTGCAGGCTTTCCTGCTGCCTTCAGCCTCAAAACCACCCTTTCCCACTACGCACCGCGCCAGGCACAAAAATGGACATACGGCTGGAGATGGGTCGCCCGCCCAAGGAGCCAGCAGGGAAAACTATGCCTTGTTCTAAAGCTCTTTGGGAACCGCTTGCTTGGCCCCACAGACCTGGGGGCTGCAGGCTCTCGTGCTGCCTTCAGCCTCGACAACACCCTTTCCCACTTGGCGCCGCTCTAGGCACAAAAATGGCCTATGGCTGGAGATATGTCTCCCCCCAAAAGGGCCAGCAGGGAAAACTATGCCTTGTTCTAAAGCTCTTTGGGAACCGCTTGCGTAGCCCCACAGACCTGGGGTCTGCGGGCTTACCTGCTGCCTTCAGCCTCAAAGCCACCCTTTCCCGCTTGGCGCCCCATCAGGCACAAAAATGGCCTATGGCTGGAGATGGGTCCCATGCCCTAAGAGCCAGCAGGGAAAACTATGCCTTGTTCTAAAGCTCTTTGGGAACCGCTTGCGCAGGCCCAGAGACCTGGGGGCTGCAGGCTTTCCTGCTGCCTTCAGCCTCAAAGCCACCCTTTCCCACTTGGCGCCCCATCAGGCACAAAAATGGCCTATGGCTGGAGATGGGTCCCATGCCCTAAGAGCCAGCAGGGAAAACTATGCCTTGTTCTAAAGCTCTTTGGGAACCGCTTGCGTAGCCCCACAGACCTGGGGGCTGCGGGCTTTCCTGCTGCCTTCAGCCTCGACACCACCCTTTCCCACTTGGCGCCGCGCTAGGCACAAAAATGGTCTATGGCTGGAGATGGGTCCCCCGCCCAAGGAGCCAGCAGGGAAATCTAGGCCTTGTTCTAAAGCACTTTGGGAACCGCTTCCATAGCCCCACAGACCTGGGGGCTGTGGGCTTTCCTGCTGCCTTCAGACTCGACACCACCCTTCCCCAATTGGCGCCGCGCCAGGCTAAAAATGGCCATATGGCTGGAGATGGGTCCCCCGCCCAAGGAGCCAGCAGGGAAAACTATGCCTTGTTCTAAAGCTCTTTGGGAACCGCTTGCGTAGCCCCACAGACCTGGGGGCTGCAGGCTTTCCTGCTACCTTCAGCCTCAAAGCCACCCTTTCCCACTTGGCGTCGCGCCAGGCACAAAAATGGCCTATGGCTGGAGATGGGTCCCATGCCCAAAGAGCCAGCAGGGAAAACTATGCCTTGTTCTAAAGCTCTTTGGGAACCGCTTGCGTAGCCCCACAGACCTGGGGGCTGCGGGCTTTCCTGCTGCCTTCAGCCTCGACACAACCCTTTCCCACTTGGCGCCGCGCCAGGCACAAAAATGGCCATACGGCTGGAGATGGGTCCCCCACCCAAAGAGCCAGCAGGGAAAACTATGCCTTGTTCTAAAGCTCTTTGGGAACCGCTTGCGTAGCCCCACAGACCTGGGGGCTGCGGGCTTTCCTGCTGCCTTCAGACTCAAATCCACCCTTTCCCACTACGCACCGCGCCAGGCATAAAAATAGCCATACGACTGGAGATGGGTCCCCCGCCCAAAGAGCCAGCAGGGAAAACTATGCCTTGTTCTAAAGCTCTTTGGGAACCGCTTGCGTAGCCCCACAGACCTGGGGGCTGCGGGCTTTCCTGCTGCCTTCAGCCTCAAAGCCACCCTTTCCCACTACGCACCGCGCCAGGCATAAAAATAGCCATACGACTGGAGATGGGTCCCCCGCCCAAAGAGCCAGCAGGGAAAACTATGCCTTGTTCTAAAGCTCTTTGGGAACCGCTTGCGTAGCCCCACAGACCTGGGGGCTGTGGGCTTTCCTGCTGCCTTCAGCCTCGACACCTCCCTTTCCCACTTGGTGCCGCGCCAGGCACAAAAATGGCCATACGGCTGGAGATGGGTCCCCCGCCCAAAGAGCCAGCAGGGAAAACTATGCCTTGTTCTAAAGCTCTTTGGGAACCGCTTGCGTAGCCCCACAGACCTGGGGGCTGCAGGCTTTGCTGCTGCCTTCAGCCTCGACAGCACCCTTTCCCACTTGGCAATGCGCCAGGCACAAAAATGGCCATACGGCTGGATATGGGTCCCCCGCCCAGAGAGCCAGCAGGGAAAACTATGCCTTGTTCTAAAGCTCTTTGGGAACCGCTTGCGTAGCCGCACAGACCTGGGGGCTGCGGGCTTTCCTGCTGCCTTCAGCGTCAAAACCACCCTTTCCCAATACGCACCGCGCCAGGCACAAAAATGGCCATACGGCTGGAAATGGGTCCCCCGTCCAAAGAGCCAGCAGGGAAAACTATGCCTTGTTCTAAAGCTCTTTGGGAACCGCTTGCGTAGCCGCACAGACCTGGGGGCTGCAGGCTTTCCTGCTGCCTTCAGCCTCAAAGCCACCCTTTCCCACTTGGCGCCCTATCAGGCACAAAAATGGCCTATGGCTGGAGATGGGTCCCATGCCCAAAGAGCCAGCAGGGAAAACTATGCCTTGTTCTAAAGCTCTTTGGGAACCGCTTGCGTAGCCCCACAGACCTGGGGGCTGCAGGCTTTCCTGCTGCCTTCAGCCTCAAAACCACCCTTTCCCACTACGCACCGCGCTAGGCACAAATTGGCCATACGGCTGGAGATGGGTCCCCCGCCCAAAGAGCCAGCAGGGAAAACTATGCCTTGTTCTAAAGCTCTTTGGGAACCACTTGCGTAGCCGCACAGACCTGGGGGCTGCAGGCTTTGCTGCTGCCTTCAGCCTCGACAGCACCCTTTCCCACTTGGCGTCGCGCTAGGCACAAAAATGGCCTATGGCTGGAGATGGGTCCCATGCCCTAAGAGCCAGCTGGGAAAACTATGCCTTGTTCTAAAGCTCTTTGGGAACCGCTTGCGTAGTCCCACAGACCTGGGGGCTGCGGGCTTTCCTGCTGCCTTCAGCCTCAAAGCCACCCTTTCCCACTTGGCACCGCGCTAGGCATAGAAATAGCCATACGACTGCAGATGGGTCCCCCGCCCAAAGAGCCAGCAGGGAAAACCATGCCTTGTTCTAAAGCTCTTTGGGAACCGCTTGCATAGCCCCACAGACCTGGGGGCTGCAGGCTTTGCTGCTGCCTTCAGCCTCGACACCACCCTTTCCCACTTGGCGCCGCGCCAGGCACAAAAACGGCCTATGGCTGGAGATGGGTCCCCCGCCCAGAGAGCCAGCAGGGAAAATTATGCCTTGTTCTAAAGCTCTTTGGGAACTGCTTGCGTAGCCCCACAGACCTGGGGGCTGCAGGCTTTCCTGCTGCCTTCAGCCTCAAAGCCACCCTTTCCCACTTGGCGCCGCGCCAGGCACAAAAATGGCTTATGGCTGGAGATGGGTCCCATGCCCAAAGAGCCAGCAGGGAAAACTATGCCTTGTTCTAAAGCTCTTTGGGAACCGCTTGCTTGGCCCCACAGACCTGGGGGCTGCAGGCTTTGCTGCTGCCTTCAGCCTCAAAACCACCCTTTCCCACTTGGCGCCGGGCCAGGCACAAAAATGGCCATACGGCTGGAGATGGGTCCCCCGCCCAAAGAGCCAGCAGGGAAAACTATGCCTTGTTCTAAAGCTCTTTGGGAACCGCTTGCGTAGCCGCACAGACCTGGGGGCTGCGGGCTTTCCTGCTGCCTTCAGCGTCAAAACCACCCTTTACCACTACGCACCGCGCCAGGCACAAAAATGGCCATACGGCTGGAAATGGGTCCCCCGTCCAAAGAGCCAGCAGGGAAAACTATGCCTTGTTCTAAAGCTCTTTGGGAACCGCTTGCGTAGCCGCACAGACCTGGGGGCTGCAGGCTTTCCTGCTGCCTTCAGCCTCAAAGCCACCCTTTCCCACTTGGCGACCTATCAGGCACAAAAATGGCCTATGGGTGGAGATGGGTCCCATGCCCAAAGAGCCAGCAGGGAAAACTATGCCTTGTTCTAAAGCTCTTTGGGAACCGCTTGCTTGGCCCCACAGACCTGGGGGCTGCAGGCTTTCCTGCTGCCTTCAGCCTCAAAGCCACCCTTTCCCACTTGGCGCCCTATCAGGCACAAAAATGGCCATACGGCTGGAGATGGGTCCCCCGCCCAAAGAGCCAGCAGGGAAAACTATGCCTTGTTCTAAAGCTCTTTGGGAACCGCTTGCGTAGCCCCACAGACCTGGGGGCTGCGGGCTCTCCTGCTGCCTTCAGCCTCGACAACACCCTTTCCCACTTGGCGCCGGGCCAGGCACAAAAATGGCCATACGGCTGGAGATGGGTCCCCCGCCCAAAGAGCCAGCAGGGAAAACTATGCCTTGTTCTAAAGCTCTTTGGGAACCGCTTGCGTAGCCCCACAGACCTGGGGGCTGCGGGCTTTCCTGCTGCCTTCAGACTCAAATCCACCCTTTCCCACTACGCACCGCGCCAGGCATAAAAATAGCCATACGACTGGAGATGGGTCCCCCGCCCAAAGAGCCAGCAGGGAAAACTATGCCTTGTTCTAAAGCTCTTTGGGAACCGCTTGCGTAGCCCCACAGACCTGGGGGCTGCGGGCTTTCCTGCTGCCTTCAGCCTCAAAGCCACCCTTTCCCACTACGCACCGCGCCAGGCATAAAAATAGCCATACGACTGGAGATGGGTCCCCCGCCCAAAGAGCCAGCAGGGAAAACTATGCCTTGTTCTAAAGCTCTTTGGGAACCGCTTGCGTAGCCCCACAGACCTGGGGGCTGTGGGCTTTCCTGCTGCCTTCAGCCTCGACACCTCCCTTTCCCACTTGGTGCCGCGCCAGGCACAAAAATGGCCATACGGCTGGAGATGGGTCCCCCGCCCAAAGAGCCAGCAGGGAAAACTATGCCTTGTTCTAAAGCTCTTTGGGAACCGCTTGCGTAGCCCCACAGACCTGGGGGCTGCAGGCTTTGCTGCTGCCTTCAGCCTCGACAGCACCCTTTCCCACTTGGCAATGCGCCAGGCACAAAAATGGCCATACGGCTGGATATGGGTCCCCCGCCCAGAGAGCCAGCAGGGAAAACTATGCCTTGTTCTAAAGCTCTTTGGGAACCGCTTGCGTAGCCGCACAGACCTGGGGGCTGCGGGCTTTCCTGCTGCCTTCAGCGTCAAAACCACCCTTTCCCAATACGCACCGCGCCAGGCACAAAAATGGCCATACGGCTGGAAATGGGTCCCCCGTCCAAAGAGCCAGCAGGGAAAACTATGCCTTGTTCTAAAGCTCTTTGGGAACCGCTTGCGTAGCCGCACAGACCTGGGGGCTGCAGGCTTTCCTGCTGCCTTCAGCCTCAAAGCCACCCTTTCCCACTTGGCGCCCTATCAGGCACAAAAATGGCCTATGGCTGGAGATGGGTCCCATGCCCAAAGAGCCAGCAGGGAAAACTATGCCTTGTTCTAAAGCTCTTTGGGAACCGCTTGCGTAGCCCCACAGACCTGGGGGCTGCAGGCTTTCCTGCTGCCTTCAGCCTCAAAACCACCCTTTCCCACTACGCACCGCGCTAGGCACAAATTGGCCATACGGCTGGAGATGGGTCCCCCGCCCAAAGAGCCAGCAGGGAAAACTATGCCTTGTTCTAAAGCTCTTTGGGAACCACTTGCGTAGCCGCACAGACCTGGGGGCTGCAGGCTTTGCTGCTGCCTTCAGCCTCGACAGCACCCTTTCCCACTTGGCGTCGCGCTAGGCACAAAAATGGCCTATGGCTGGAGATGGGTCCCATGCCCTAAGAGCCAGCTGGGAAAACTATGCCTTGTTCTAAAGCTCTTTGGGAACCGCTTGCGTAGTCCCACAGACCTGGGGGCTGCGGGCTTTCCTGCTGCCTTCAGCCTCAAAGCCACCCTTTCCCACTTGGCACCGCGCTAGGCATAGAAATAGCCATACGACTGCAGATGGGTCCCCCGCCCAAAGAGCCAGCAGGGAAAACCATGCCTTGTTCTAAAGCTCTTTGGGAACCGCTTGCATAGCCCCACAGACCTGGGGGCTGCAGGCTTTGCTGCTGCCTTCAGCCTCGACACCACCCTTTCCCACTTGGCGCCGCGCCAGGCACAAAAACGGCCTATGGCTGGAGATGGGTCCCCCGCCCAGAGAGCCAGCAGGGAAAATTATGCCTTGTTCTAAAGCTCTTTGGGAACTGCTTGCGTAGCCCCACAGACCTGGGGGCTGCAGGCTTTCCTGCTGCCTTCAGCCTCAAAGCCACCCTTTCCCACTTGGCGCCGCGCCAGGCACAAAAATGGCTTATGGCTGGAGATGGGTCCCATGCCCAAAGAGCCAGCAGGGAAAACTATGCCTTGTTCTAAAGCTCTTTGGGAACCGCTTGCTTGGCCCCACAGACCTGGGGGCTGCAGGCTTTGCTGCTGCCTTCAGCCTCAAAACCACCCTTTCCCACTTGGCGCCGGGCCAGGCACAAAAATGGCCATACGGCTGGAGATGGGTCCCCCGCCCAAAGAGCCAGCAGGGAAAACTATGCCTTGTTCTAAAGCTCTTTGGGAACCGCTTGCGTAGCCGCACAGACCTGGGGGCTGCGGGCTTTCCTGCTGCCTTCAGCGTCAAAACCACCCTTTACCACTACGCACCGCGCCAGGCACAAAAATGGCCATACGGCTGGAAATGGGTCCCCCGTCCAAAGAGCCAGCAGGGAAAACTATGCCTTGTTCTAAAGCTCTTTGGGAACCGCTTGCGTAGCCGCACAGACCTGGGGGCTGCAGGCTTTCCTGCTGCCTTCAGCCTCAAAGCCACCCTTTCCCACTTGGCGACCTATCAGGCACAAAAATGGCCTATGGGTGGAGATGGGTCCCATGCCCAAAGAGCCAGCAGGGAAAACTATGCCTTGTTCTAAAGCTCTTTGGGAACCGCTTGCTTGGCCCCACAGACCTGGGGGCTGCAGGCTTTCCTGCTGCCTTCAGCCTCAAAGCCACCCTTTCCCACTTGGCGCCCTATCAGGCACAAAAATGGCCATACGGCTGGAGATGGGTCCCCCGCCCAAAGAGCCAGCAGGGAAAACTATGCCTTGTTCTAAAGCTCTTTGGGAACCGCTTGCGTAGCCCCACAGACCTGGGGGCTGCGGGCTCTCCTGCTGCCTTCAGCCTCGACAACACCCTTTCCCACTTGGCGCCGGGCCAGGCACAAAAATGGCCATACGGCTGGAGATGGGTCCCCCGCCCAAAGAGCCAGCAGGGAAAACTATGCCTTGTTCTAAAGCTCTTTGGGAACCGCTTGCTTGGCCCCACAGACCTGGGGGCTGCAGGCTTTCCTGCTGCCTTCAGCCTCAAAGCCACCCTTTCCCACTACGCACCGCGCCAGGCACAAAAATGGCCTATGGCTGGAGATGGGTCCCATGCCCAAAGACCCAGCAAGGAAAACTATGCCTTGTTCTAAAGCTCTTTGGGAACCGCTTGCGTAGCCCCACAGACCTGGGGGCTGCAGGCTTTGCTGCTGCCTTCAGCCTCAAAGCCACCCTTTCCCACTTGGCGTCGCGCTAGGCTCAAAAATGGCCTATGGCTGGAGATGGGTCCCCCGCCCAGAGAGCCAGCAGGGAAAATTATGCCTTGTTCTAAAGCTCTTTGGGAACCGCTTGCGTAGCCGCACAGACCTGGGGGCTGCGGGCTCTCCTGCTGCCTTCAGCCTCAAAGCCACCCTTTCCCACTTGGCGCCGCATCAGGCACAAAAATGGCCTATGGCAGGAGATGGGTCCCATGCCCAAAGAGCCAGCAAGGAAAACTATGCCTTGTTCTAAAGCTCTTTGGGAACCGCTTGCTTGGCCCCACAGACCTGGGGGCTGCAGGCTTTCCTGCTGCCTTCAGCCTCAAAGCCACCCTTTCCCACTTGGCACTCCATCAGGCAAAAAAATGGCCTATGGCTGGAGATCGGTCCCATGCCCAAAGACCCAGCAAGGAAAACTATGCCTTGTTCTAAAGCTCTTTGGGAACCGCTTGCGTAGCCCCACAGACGTGGGGCCTGCAGGCTTTGCTGCTGCCTTCAGCCTCAAAGCCACCCTTTCCCACTTGGCGCCGCGCTAGGCACAAAAATGGTCTATGGCTGGAGATGGGTCCCCCGCCCAGAGAGCCAGCAGGGAAAACTATGCCTTGTTCTAAAGCTCTTTGGGAACCACTTGCGTAGCCCTACAGACCTGGGGGCTGCGGGCTTTGCTGCTGCCTTCAGCCTCGACACCACCCTTTCCCACTTGGCGCCGTGCCAGGCACAAAAATGGCCATACGGCTGGAGATGGGTCCCCCGTCCAAAGAGCCAGCAGGGAAAACTATGCCTTGTTCTAAAGCTCTTTGGGAACCGCTTGCGTAGCCCCACAGACCTGGGGGCTGCGGGCTTTCCTGCTGCCTTCAGCCTCGACACCACCCTTTCCCACTTGGCGCCGCGCTAGGCACAAAAATGGCCATACGGCTGGAGATGGGTCCCCCGCCCAAAGAGCCAGCAGGGAAAACTATGCCTTGTTCTAAAGCTCTTTGGGAACCGCTTGCGTAGCCCCACAGACCTGGGGGCTGCGGGTTTTCCTGCTGCCTTCAGCCTCAAAGCCACCCTTTCCCACTTGGCGCCGCATCAGGCACAAAAATGGCCTATGGCTGGAGATGGGTCCAATGCCCAAAGGCCCAGCAAGGAAAACTATGCCTTGTTCTAAAGCTCTTTGGGAACCACTTGCGTAGCCCCACAGACGTGGGGCCTGCAGGCTTTCCTGCTGCCTTCAGCCTCAAAGCCACCCTTTCCCGCTTCGCGCCGGGCCAGGCACAAAAATGGCCATACGGCTATAGATGGGTCCCCCGCCCAAAGAGCCAGCAGGGAAAACTATGCCTTGTTCTAAAGCTCTTTGGGAACCGCTTGCTTGGCCCCACAGACCTGGGGGCTGCAGGCTTTCCTGCTGCCTTCAGCCTCAAAACCACCCTTTCCCACTACGCACCGCGCCAGGCACAAAAATGGACATATGGCTGGAGATGGGTCCCCCGCCCAAAGAGCCAGCAGGGAAAACTATGCCTTGTTCTAAAGCTCTTTGGGAACCGCTTGCGTAGCCCCACAGACCTGGGGGCTGCGGGCTTTGCTGCTGCCTTCAGCCTCGACAACACCCTTTCCCACTTGGCACCGCGCCAGGCACAAAAATGGCCTATGGCTGGAGATGGGTCTCCCCCCCAAAGAGCCAGCAGGGAAAACTATGCCTTGTTCTAAAGCTCTTTGGGAACCACTTGCGTAGCCCCACAGACCTGGGGGCTGTGGGCTTTCCTGCTGCCTTCAGCCTCGACACCACCCTTTCCCACTTGGCGCCGCGCTAGGCACAAAAATGGCCATACGGCTGGAGATGGGTCCCCCGCCCAAAGAGCCAGCAGGGAAAACTATGCCTTGTTCTAAAGCTCTTTGGGAACCGCTTGCGTAGCCCCACAGACCTGGGGGTTGTGGGCTTTCCTGCTGCCTTCAGCCTCAAAGCCACCCTTTCCCGCTTCGCGCCGGGCCAGGCACAAAAATGGCCATACGGCTATAGATGGGTCCCCCGCCCAAAGAGCCAGCAGGGAAAACTATGCCTTGTTCTAAAGCTCTTTGGGAACCGCTTGCGTAGCCCCACAGACCTGGGGGCTGCAGGCTTTCCTGCTGCCTTCAGCCTCAAAGCCACCCTTTCCCACTTGGCGTCGCGCTAGGCACAAAAATGGCCTATGGCTGGAGATGGGTCCCCCGCCCAGAGAGCCAGCAAGGAAAATTATGCCTTGTTCTAAAGCTCTTTGGGAACCGCTTGCATAGCCCCACAGACCTGGGGGCTGCAGGCTTTCCTGCTGCCTTCATCCTCAAAACCACCCTTTCCCACTTGGCGCCCCATCAGGCACAAAAATGGCCATACGGCTGGAGATGGGTCCCCCGCCCGAAGAGCCAGCAAGAAAAATTATGCCTTGTTCTAAAGCTCTTTGGGAACCGCTTGCGTAACCGCACAGACCTGGGGGCTGCGGGCTCTCCTGCTGCCTTCAGCCTCAAAGCCACCCTTTCCCACTTGGCGCCGCGCCAGGCACAAAAATGGCCTATGGCTGGAGATGGGTCCCATGCCCAAAGAGCCAGCAAGGAAAACTATGCCTTGTTCTAAAGCTCTTTGGGAACCGCTTGCGTAGCCCCACACACCTGGGGGCTGCGGGCTTTCCTGCTGACTTCAGCCTCAAAGCCACCCTTTCCCACTTGGCGCCGCATCAGGCACAAAAATGGCCTATGGCTGGAGATCGGTCCCATACCCAAAGACCCAGCAAGGAAAACTATGCCTTGTTCTAAAGCTCTTTGGGAACCACTTGCGTAGCCCCACAGACGTGGGGCCTGCAGGCTTTCCTGCTGCCTTCAGCCTCAAAGCCACCCTTTCCCGCTTCGCGCCGGGCCAGGCACAAAAATGGCCATACGGCTATAGATGGGTCCCCCGCCCAAAGAGCCAGCAGGGAAAACTATGCCTTGTTCTAAAGCTCTTTGGGAACCGCTTGCTTGGCCCCACAGACCTGGGGGCTGCAGGCTTTCCTGCTGCCTTCAGCCTCAAAACCACCCTTTCCCACTACGCACCGCGCCAGGCACAAAAATGGACATATGGCTGGAGATGGGTCCCCCGCCCAAAGAGCCAGCAGGGAAAACTATGCCTTGTTCTAAAGCTCTTTGGGAACCGCTTGCGTAGCCCCACAGACCTGGGGGCTGCGGGCTTTGCTGCTGCCTTCAGCCTCGACAACACCCTTTCCCACTTGGCACCGCGCCAGGCACAAAAATGGCCTATGGCTGGAGATGGGTCTCCCCCCCAAAGAGCCAGCAGGGAAAACTATGCCTTGTTCTAAAGCTCTTTGGGAACCACTTGCGTAGCCCCACAGACCTGGGGGCTGTGGGCTTTCCTGCTGCCTTCAGCCTCGACACCACCCTTTCCCACTTGGCGCCGCGCTAGGCACAAAAATGGCCATACGGCTGGAGATGGGTCCCCCGCCCAAAGAGCCAGCAGGGAAAACTATGCCTTGTTCTAAAGCTCTTTGGGAACCGCTTGCGTAGCCCCACAGACCTGGGGGTTGTGGGCTTTCCTGCTGCCTTCAGCCTCAAAGCCACCCTTTCCCGCTTCGCGCCGGGCCAGGCACAAAAATGGCCATACGGCTATAGATGGGTCCCCCGCCCAAAGAGCCAGCAGGGAAAACTATGCCTTGTTCTAAAGCTCTTTGGGAACCGCTTGCGTAGCCCCACAGACCTGGGGGCTGCAGGCTTTCCTGCTGCCTTCAGCCTCAAAGCCACCCTTTCCCACTTGGCGTCGCGCTAGGCACAAAAATGGCCTATGGCTGGAGATGGGTCCCCCGCCCAGAGAGCCAGCAAGGAAAATTATGCCTTGTTCTAAAGCTCTTTGGGAACCGCTTGCATAGCCCCACAGACCTGGGGGCTGCAGGCTTTCCTGCTGCCTTCATCCTCAAAACCACCCTTTCCCACTTGGCGCCCCATCAGGCACAAAAATGGCCATACGGCTGGAGATGGGTCCCCCGCCCGAAGAGCCAGCAAGAAAAATTATGCCTTGTTCTAAAGCTCTTTGGGAACCGCTTGCGTAACCGCACAGACCTGGGGGCTGCGGGCTCTCCTGCTGCCTTCAGCCTCAAAGCCACCCTTTCCCACTTGGCGCCGCGCCAGGCACAAAAATGGCCTATGGCTGGAGATGGGTCCCATGCCCAAAGAGCCAGCAAGGAAAACTATGCCTTGTTCTAAAGCTCTTTGGGAACCGCTTGCGTAGCCCCACACACCTGGGGGCTGCGGGCTTTCCTGCTGACTTCAGCCTCAAAGCCACCCTTTCCAACTTGGCACTCCATCAGGCAAAAAAATGGCCTATGGCTGGAGATCGGTCCCATACCCAAAGACCCAGCAAGGAAAACTATGCCTTGTTCTAAAGCTCTTTGGGAACCGCTTGCGTAGCCCCACAGACCTGGGGGCTGTGGGCTTTCCTGCTGCCTTCAGCCTCGACACCACCCTTTCCCACTTGGCGCCGCGCCAAGCACAAAAATGGCCATACGGCTGGAGATGGGTCCCCCGCCCAAAGAGCCAGCAGGGAAAACTATGCCTTGTTCTAAAGCTCTTTGGGAACCGCTTGCGTAGCCCCACAGACCTGGGGGCTGTGGGCTTTGCTGCTGCCTTCAGCCTCAAAGCCACCCTTTCCCACTACGCACCGCGCCAGGCACAAAAATGGCCAAATGGCTGGAGATGGGTCCCATGCCCAAAGACCCAGCAGGGAAAACTATGCCTTGTTCTAAAGCTCTTTGGGAACCGCTTGCGTAGCCCCACAGACCTGGGGGCTGCGGGCTCTCCTGCTGCCTTCAGCCTCAAAGCCACCCTTTCCCGCTTCGCGCCGGGCCAGGCACAAAAATGGCCATACGGCTATAGATGGGTCCCCCGCCCAAAGAGCCAGCAGGGAAAACTATGCCTTGTTCTAAAGCTCTTTGGGAACCGCTTGCTTGGCCCCACAGACCTGGGGGCTGCAGGCTTTCCTGCTGCCTTCAGCCTCAAAACCACCCTTTCCCACTACGCACCGCGCCAGGCACAAAAATGGACATATGGCTGGAGATGGGTCCCCCGCCCAAAGAGCCAGCAGGGAAAACTATGCCTTGTTCTAAAGCTCTTTGGGAACCGCTTGCATAGCCCCACAGACCTGGGGGCTGCAGGCTTTCCTGCTGCCTTCAGACTCGACACCACCCTTTCCCACTTGGCGCCGCGCCAGGCACAAAAATGGCCATACGGCTGGAGATGGGTCCCCCGCCCAAAGTACAAGCAGGGAAAATTATGCCTTGTTCTAAAGCTCTTTGGGAACCGCTTGCGTAGCCCCACAGACCTGGGGGCTGCAGGCTTTCCTGCTGCCTTCAGACTCGACACCACCCTTTCCCACTTGGCACCGCGCCAGGCAGAAAAATGGCCTATGGCTGGAGAGGGGTCCCATGCCCAAAGAGCCAGCAGGGAAAACTATGCCTTGTTCTAAAGCTCTTTGGGAACCGCTTGCGTAGCCACACAGACCTTAGGGCTGCAGGCTTTGCTCCTGCCTTCAGCCTCAAAGCCACCCTTTCCCACTTGGCACCGCGCCAGGCACAAAAATGGCCATACGGCTGGAGATGGTTCCCCCGCCCAAAGAGCCAGCAGGGAAAACTATGCCTTGTTCTAAAGCTCTTTGGGAACCGCTTGCGTAGCCCCACAGACCTGGGGGCTGCGGGCTTTCCTGCTGCCTTCAGCCTCGACACCACCCTTTCCCACTTGGCGCCACGCTAGGCACAAAAATGGCCATACGGCTGGAGATGGGTCCCATGCCCAAAGAGCCAGCAGGGAAAACTATGCCTTGTTCTAAAGCTCTTTGGGAACCGCTTGCGTAGCCCCACAGACCTGGGGGCTGCGGGCTTTCCTGCTGCCTTCAGCCTCAAAACCACCCTTTCCCACTTGGCGCTGCGCCAGGCACAAAAATGGCCTATGGCTGGAGATGGGTCCCATGCCCAAAGAGCCAGCAGGGAAAACTATGCCTTGTTCTAAAGCTCTTTGGGAACCTCTTGCATAGCCCCACAGACCTGGGGGCTGCAGGCTTTCCTGCTGCCTTCAGCCTCAAAGCCACCCTTTCCCACTTGGCGCCGGGCCAGGCACAAAAATTGCCATACGGCTGGAGATGGGTCCCATGCCAAAAGAGCCAGCAGGGAAAACTATGCCTTGTTCTAAAGCTCTTTGGGAACCGCTTGCGTAGCCCCACAGACCTGGGGGCTGCGGGCTTTCCTGCTGCCTTCAGCCTCAAAACCACCCTTTCCCACTACGCACCGCGCCAGGCACAAAAATGGCCATACGACTGGAGATGGGTCCCCCGCCCAAAGAGCCAGCAGGGAAAACTATGCCTTGTTCTAAAGCTCTTTGGGAACCGCTTGCGTAGCCCCACAGACCTGGGGCCTGCAGGCTTTCCTGCTGCCTTCAGCGTCAAAACCAGCCTTTCCCACTTGGCGCCGCGCCAGGCTCAAAAATGGCCATACGGCTGGAGATGGGTCCCCCGCCCAAAGAGCCAGCAGGGAAAACTATGCCTTGTTCTAAAGCTCTTTGGGAACCGCTTGCGTAGCCCCACAGACCTGGGGGCTGCGGGCTTTCCTGCTGCCTTCAGCGTCAAAACCACCCTTTCCCACTTGGCGCCGCATCAGGCACAAAAATGGCCTATGGCTGGAGATGGGTCCCATGCCCAAAGAGCCATCACGGAAAACTATGCCTTGTTCTAAAGCTCTTTGGGAACCGCTTGCGTAGCCCCACAGACCTGGGGGCTGCGGGCTTTCCTGCTGCCTTCAGCCTCAAAGCCACCCTTTCCTACTTGGCGTCGCGCCAGGCACAAAAATGGCCTATGGCTGGAGATGGGTCCCATGCCCAAAGAGCCATCAGGGAAAACTATGCCTTGTTCTAAAGCTCTTTGGGAACCGCTTGCTTGGCCCCACAGACCTGGGGGCTGCAGGCTTTCCTGCTGCCTTCAGCCTCAAAACCACCCTTTCCCACTACGCACCGCGCCAGGCACAAAAATGGACATACGGCTGGAGATGGGTCGCCCGCCCAAGGAGCCAGCAGGGAAAACTATGCCTTGTTCTAAAGCTCTTTGGGAACCGCTTGCTTGGCCCCACAGACCTGGGGGCTGCAGGCTCTCGTGCTGCCTTCAGCCTCGACAACACCCTTTCCCACTTGGCGCCGCTCTAGGCACAAAAATGGCCTATGGCTGGAGATATGTCTCCCCCCAAAAGGGCCAGCAGGGAAAACTATGCCTTGTTCTAAAGCTCTTTGGGAACCGCTTGCGTAGCCCCACAGACCTGGGGTCTGCGGGCTTACCTGCTGCCTTCAGCCTCAAAGCCACCCTTTCCCGCTTGGCGCCCCATCAGGCACAAAAATGGCCTATGGCTGGAGATGGGTCCCATGCCCTAAGAGCCAGCAGGGAAAACTATGCCTTGTTCTAAAGCTCTTTGGGAACCGCTTGCGTAGGCCCACAGACCTGGGGGCTGCAGGCTTTCCTGCTGCCTTCAGCCTCAAAGCCACCCTTTCCCACTTGGCGCCCCATCAGGCACAAAAATGGCCTATGGCTGGAGATGGGTCCCATGCCCTAAGAGCCAGCAGGGAAAACTATGCCTTGTTCTAAAGCTCTTTGGGAACCGCTTGCGTAGCCCCACAGACCTGGGGGCTGCGGGCTTTCCTGCTGCCTTCAGCCTCGACACCACCCTTTCCCACTTGGCGCCGCGCTAGGCACAAAAATGGTCTATGGCTGGAGATGGGTCCCCCGCCCAAGGAGCCAGCAGGGAAATCTAGGCCTTGTTCTAAAGCACTTTGGGAACCGCTTCCATAGCCCCACAGACCTGGGGGCTGTGGGCTTTCCTGCTGCCTTCAGACTCGACACCACCCTTCCCCACTTGGCGCCGCGCCAGGCTAAAAATGGCCATATGGCTGGAGATGGGTCCCCCGCCCAAGGAGCCAGCAGGGAAAACTATGCCTTGTTCTAAAGCTCTTTGGGAACCGCTTGCGTAGCCCCACAGACCTGGGGGCTGCAGGCTTTCCTGCTACCTTCAGCCTCAAAGCCACCCTTTCCCACTTGGCGTCGCGCCAGGCACAAAAATGGCCTATGGCTGGAGATGGGTCCCATGCCCAAAGAGCCAGCAGGGAAAACTATGCCTTGTTCTAAAGCTCTTTGGGAACCGCTTGCGTAGCCCCACAGACCTGGGGGCTGCGGGCTTTCCTGCTGCCTTCAGCCTCGACACAACCCTTTCCCACTTGGCGCCGCGCCAGGCACAAAAATGGCCATACGGCTGGAGATGGGTCCCCCACCCAAAGAGCCAGCAGGGAAAACTATGCCTTGTTCTAAAGCTCTTTGGGAACCGCTTGCGTAGCCCCACAGACCTGGGGGCTGCGGGCTTTCCTGCTGCCTTCAGACTCAAATCCACCCTTTCCCACTACGCACCGCGCCAGGCATAAAAATAGCCATACGACTGGAGATGGGTCCCCCGCCCAAAGAGCCAGCAGGGAAAACTATGCCTTGTTCTAAAGCTCTTTGGGAACCGCTTGCGTAGCCCCACAGACCTGGGGGCTGCGGGCTTTCCTGCTGCCTTCAGCCTCAAAGCCACCCTTTCCCACTACGCACCGCGCCAGGCATAAAAATAGCCATACGACTGGAGATGGGTCCCCCGCCCAAAGAGCCAGCAGGGAAAACCATGCCTTGTTCTAAAGCTCTTTGGGAACCGCTTGCGTAGCCCCACAGACCTGGGGGCTGTGGGCTTTCCTGCTGCCTTCAGCCTCGACACCTCCCTTTCCCACTTGGCGCCGCGCCAGGCACAAAAATGGCCATACGGCTGGAGATGGTTCCCCCGCCCAAAGAGCCAGCAGGGAAAACTATGCCTTGTTCTAAAGCTCTTTGGGAACCGCTTGCGTAGCCCCACAGACCTGGGGGCTGCAGGCTTTGCTGCTGCCTTCAGCCTCGACAGCACCCTTTCCCACTTGGCAATGCGCCAGGCACAAAAATGGCCATACGGCTGGATATGGGTCCCCCGCCCAGAGAGCCAGCAGGGAAAACTATGCCTTGTTCTAAAGCTCTTTGGGAACCGCTTGCGTAGCCCCACAGACCTGGGGGCTGCGGGCTTTCCTGCTGCCTTCACACTCGACACCACTCTTTCCCACTTGGCGCCGCGCCAGGCACAAAAATGGCCATACGGCTGGAGATGGGTCCCCCGCCCAAAGAGCCAGCAGGGAAAACTATGCCTTGTTCTAAATCTCTTTGGGAACCGCTTGCGTAGCCCCACAGACCTGGGGGCTGCGGGCTTTCCTGCTGCCTTCAGCCTCGACACCACCCTTTCCCACTTGGCGCCGCGCTAGGCACAAAAATGGTCTATGGCTGGAGATGGGTCCCCCGCCCAAAGAGCCAGCAGGGAAATCTTGGCCTTGTTCTAAAGCACTTTGGGAACAGCTTGCGTAGCCCCACAGACCTGGGGGCTGCGGGCTTTCCTGCTGCCTTCAGCCTCAAAGCCACCCTTTCCCACTTGGCGCCGCATCAGGCACAAAAATGGCCATACGGCTGGAGATGTGTCCCCCGCCCTAAGAGCCAGCAGGGAAAACTATGCCTTGTTCTAAAGCTCTTTGGGAACCGCTTGCGTAGCCCCACAGACCTGGGGGATGCGGGCTTTCCTGCTGCCTTCAGCCTCGACACCACCCTTTCCCACTTGGCGCCGCGCCAGGCACAAAAATGGTCTATGGCTGGAGATGGGTCCCCCGCCCAAGGAGCCAGCAGGGAAATCTAGGCCTTGTTCTAAAGCACTTTGGGAACCGCTTCCATAGCCCCACAGACCTGGGGGCTGTGGGCTTTCCTGCTGCCTTCAGACTCGACACCACCCTTCCCCACTTGGCGCCGCGCCAGGCTAAAAATGGCCATATGGCTGGAGATGGGTCCCCCGCCCAAGGAGCCAGCAGGGAAAACTATGCCTTGTTCTAAAGCTCTTTGGGAACCGCTTGCGTAGCCCCACAGACCTGGGGGCTGCAGGCTTTCCTGCTACCTTCAGCCTCAAAGCCACCCTTTCCCACTTGGCGTCGCGCCAGGCACAAAAATGGCCTATGGCTGGAGATATGTCTCCCCCCAAAAGAGCCAGCAGGGAAAACTATGCCTTGTTCTAAAGCTCTTTGGGAACCGCTTGCGTAGCCCCACAGACCTGGGGGCTGCAGGCTTTGCTGCTGCCTTCAGCCTTGAAGCCACCCTTTCCCACTTGGCGCCACGCCAGGCACAAAAATGGCCTATGGCTGGAGATGGATCCCCCGCCCAGAGAGCCAGCAGGGAAAATTATGCCTTGTTCTAAAGCTCTTTGGGAACCGCTTGCGTAGCCCCACAGACCTGGGGGCTGCAGGCTTTCCTGCTGCCTTCACCCTCAAAAACACCCTTTCCCACTACGCACCGCGCCAGGCATAAAAATTGCCATACGACTGGAGATGGGTCCCCCGCCCAAAGAGCCAGCAGGGAAAACTATGCCTTGTTCTAAAGCTCTTTGGGAACCGCTTGCGTAGCCCCACAGACCTTAGGGCTGCGGGCTTTCCTGCTGCCTTCAGACTCGACACCACCCTTTCCCACTTGACACCGCGCCAGGCACAAAAATGGCCATACGGCTGGAGATGGGTCCCCCGCCCAAAGAGCCAGCAGGGAAAACTATGCCTTGTTCTAAAGCTCTTTGGGAACCTCTTGCGTAGCCCCACAGACCTGGGTGCTGCGGGCTTTCCTGCTGCCTTCAGCGTCAAAACCACCCTTTCCCACTTGGCGCCGCGCCAGGCACAAAAATGGCCATACGGCTGGAGATGGGTCCCCCGCCCGAAGAGCCAGCAAGAAAAATTATGCCTTGTTCTAAAGCTCTTTGGGAACCGCTTGCGTAACCGCACAGACCTGGAGGCTGCGGGCTTTCCTGCTGACTTCAGCCTCAAAGCCACCCTTTCCAACTTGGCACTCCATCAGGCAAAAAAATGGCCTATGGCTGGAGATCGGTCCCATACCCAAAGACCCAGCAAGGAAAACTATGCCTTGTTCTAAAGCTCTTTGGGAACCGCTTGCGTAGCCCCACAGACCTGGGGGCTGTGGGCTTTCCTGCTGCCTTCAGCCTCAAAGCCACCCTTTCCCACTTGGCGCCGCGCCAAGCAAAAAAATGGCCATACGGCTGGAGATGGGTCCCCCGCCCAAAGAGCCAGCAGGGAAAACTATGCCTTGTTCTAAAGCTCTTTGGGAACCGCTTGCGTAGCCCCACAGACCTGGGGGCTGTGGGCTTTGCTGCTGCCTTCAGCCTCAAAGCCACCCTTTCCCACTACGCACCGCGCCAGGCACAAAAATGGCCAAATGGCTGGAGATGGGTCCCATGCCCAAAGACCCAGCAGGGAAAACTATGCCTTGTTCTAAAGCTCTTTGGGAACCGCTTGCGTAGCCCCACAGACCTGGGGGCTGCGGGCTCTCCTGCTGCCTTCAGCCTCAAAGCCACCCTTTCCCGCTTCGCGCCGGGCCAGGCACAAAAATGGCCATACGGCTATAGATGGGTCCCCCGCCCAAAGAGCCAGCAGGGAAAACTATGCCTTGTTCTAAAGCTCTTTGGGAACCGCTTGCTTGGCCCCACAGACCTGGGGGCTGCAGGCTTTCCTGCTGCCTTCAGCCTCAAAACCACCCTTTCCCACTACGCACCGCGCCAGGCACAAAAATGGACATATGGCTGGAGATGGGTCCCCCGCCCAAAGAGCCAGCAGGGAAAACTATGCCTTGTTCTAAAGCTCTTTGGGAACCGCTTGTGTAGCCCCACAGACCTGGGGGCTGCGGGCTCTCCTGCTGCCTTCAGCCTCGACAACACCCTTTCCCACTTGGCGCCGCGCCAGGCACAAAAATGGACATATGGCTGGAGATGGGTCCCCCGCCCAAAGAGCCAGCAGGGAAAACTATGCCTTGTTCTAAAGCTCTTTGGGAACCGCTTGCGTAGCCCCACAGACCTGGGGGCTGCAGGCTTTCCTGCTGCCTTCAGCCTCAAAGCCACCCTTTCCCACTTGGCGTCGCGCTAGGCACAAAAATGGCCTATGGCTGGAGATGGGTCCCCCGCCCAAAGAGCCAGCAGGGAAAACTATGCCTTGTTCTAAAGCTCTTTGGGAACCGCTTGCATAGCCCCACAGACCTGGGGGCTGCAGGCTTTCCTGCTGCCTTCAGCCTCAAAACCACCCTTTCCCACTTGGCGCCCCATCAGGCACAAAAATGGCCATACGGCTGGAGATGGGTCCCCCGCCCGAAGAGCCAGCAAGAAAAATTATGCCTTGTTCTAAAGCTCTTTGGGAACCGCTTGCGTAACCGCACAGACCTGGGGGCTGCGGGCTCTCCTGCTGCCTTCAGCCTCAAAGCCACCCTTTCCCACTTGGCGCCGCGCCAGGCACAAAAATGGCCTATGGCTGGAGATGGGTCCCATGCCCAAAGAGCCAGCAAGGAAAACTATGCTTTGTTCTAAAGCTCTTTGGGAACCGCTTGCGTAGCCCCACAGACCTGGGGGCTGCAGGCTTTCCTGCTGACTTCAGCCTCAAAGCCACCCTTTCCAACTTGGCACTCCATCAGGCAAAAAAATGGCCTATGGCTGGAGATCGGTCCCATACCCAAAGACCCAGCAAGGAAAACTATGCCTTGTTCTAAAGCTCTTTGGGAACCGCTTGCGTAGCCCCACAGACCTGGGGGCTGTGGGCTTTCCTGCTGCCTTCAGCCTCGACACCACCCTTTCCCACTTGGCGCCGCGCCAAGCACAAAAATGGCCATACGGCTGGAGATGGGTCCCCCGCCCAAAGAGCCAGCAGGGAAAACTATGCCTTGTTCTAAAGCTCTTTGGGAACCGCTTGCGTAGCCCCACAGACCTGGGGGCTGTGGGCTTTGCTGCTGCCTTCAGCCTCAAAGCCACCCTTTCCCACTACGCACCGCGCCAGGCACAAAAATGGCCAAATGGCTGGAGATGGGTCCCATGCCCAAAGACCCAGCAAGGAAAACTATGCCTTGTTCTAAAGCTCTTTGGGAACCGCTTGCGTAGCCCCACAGACCTGGGGGCTGCAGGCTTTGCTGCTGCCTTCAGCCTCAAAGCCACCCTTTCCCACTTGGCGTCGCGCTAGGCACAAATTGGCCATACGGCTGGAGATGGGTCCCCCGCCCAAAGAGCCAGCAGGGAAAACTATGCCTTGTTCTAAAGCTCTTTGGGAACCGCTTGCATAGCCCCACAGACCTGGGGGCTGCAGGCTTTCCTGCTGCCTTCAGACTCGACACCACCCTTTCCCACTTGGCGCCGCGCCAGGCACAAATATGGCCATACGGCTGGAGATGGGTCCCCCGCCCAAAGTACAAGCAGGGAAAATTATGCCTTGTTCTAAAGCTCTTTGGGAACCGCTTGCGTAGCCCCACAGACCTGGGGGCTGCAGGCTTTCCTGCTGCCTTCAGACTCGACACCACCCTTTCCCACTTGGCACCGCGCCAGGCAGAAAAATGGCCTATGGCTGGAGAGGGGTCCCATGCCCAAAGAGCCAGCAGGGAAAACTATGCCTTGTTCTAAAGCTCTTTGGGAACCGCTTGCGTAGCCACACAGACCTTAGGGCTGCAGGCTTTGCTCCTGCCTTCAGCCTCAAAGCCACCCTTTCCCACTTGGCACCGCGCCTGGCACAAAAATGGCCTATGGCTGGAGATGGGTCCCATGCCCAAAGAGCCAGCAGGGAAAACTATGCCTTGTTCTAAAGCTCTTTGGGAACCTCTTGCATAGCCCCACAGACCTGGGGGCTGCGGGCTTTCCTGCTGCCTTCAGCCTCAAAGCCACCCTTTCCCACTTGGCGCCGGGCCAGGCACAAAAATTGCCATACGGCTGGAGATGGGTCCCATGCCAAAAGAGCCAGCAGGGAAAACTATGCCTTGTTCTAAAGCTCTTTGGGAACCGCTTGCGTAGCCCCACAGACCTGGGGGCTGCGGGCTTTCCTGCTGCCTTCAGCCTCAAAACCACCCTTTCCCACTGCGCACCGCGCCAGGCACAAAAATGGCCATACGACTGGAGATGGGTCCCCCGCCCAAAGAGCCAGCAGGGAAAACTATGCCTTGTTCTAAAGCTCTTTGGGAACCGCTTGCGTAGCCCCACAGACCTGGGGCCTGCAGGCTTTCCTGCTGCCTTCAGCGTCAAAACCACCCTTTCCCACTTGGCGCCGCGCCAGGCTCAAAAATGGCCATACGGCTGGAGATGGGTCCCCCGCCCAAAGAGCCAGCAGGGAAAACTATGCCTTGTTCTAAAGCTCTTTGGGAACCGCTTGCGTAGCCACACAGACCTGGGGGCTGCGGGCTCTCCTGCTGCCTTCAGCCTCAAAGCCACCCTTTCCCGCTTCGCGCCGGGCCAGGCACAAAAATGGCCTATGGCTGGAGATGGGTCCCATGCCCAAAGAGCCATCAGGGAAAACTATGCCTTGTTCTAAAGCTCTTTGGGAACCGCTTGCTTGGCCCCACAGACCTGGGGGCTGCAGGCTTTCCTGCTGCCTTCAGCCTCAAAACCACCCTTTCCCACTACGCACCGCGCCAGGCACAAAAATGGACATACGGCTGGAGATGGGTCGCCCGCCCAAGGAGCCAGCAGGGAAAACTATGCCTTGTTTTAAAGCTCTTTGGGAACCGCTTGCTTGGCCCCACAGACCTGGGGGCTGCGGGCTTTCCTGCTGCCTTCAGCCTCGACACCACCCTTTCCCACTTGGCGCCGCGCTAGGCACAAAAATGGTCTATGGCTGGAGATGGGTCCCCCGCCCAAGGAGCCAGCAGGGAAATCTAGGCCTTGTTCTAAAGCACTTTGGGAACCGCTTCCATAGCCCCACAGACCTGGGGGCTGTGGGCTTTCCTGCTGCCTTCAGACTCGACACCACCCTTCCCCACTTGGCGCCGCGCCAGGCTAAAAATGGCCATATGGCTGGAGATGGGTCCCCCGCCCAAGGAGCCAGCAGGGAAAACTATGCCTTGTTCTAAAGCTCTTTGGGAACCGCTTGCGTAGCCCCACAGACCTGGGGGCTGCAGGCTTTCCTGCTACCTTCAGCCTCAAAGCCACCCTTTCCCACTTGGCGTCGCGCCAGGCACAAAAATGGCCTATGGCTGGAGATGGGTCCCATGCCCAAAGAGCCAGCAGGGAAAACTATGCCTTGTTCTAAAGCTCTTTGGGAACCGCTTGCGTAGCCCCACAGACCTGGGGGCTGCGGGCTTTCCTGCTGCCTTCAGCCTCGACACCACCCTTTCCCACTTGGCGCCGCGCCAGGCACAAAAATGGCCATACGACTGGAGATGGGTCCCCCGCCCAAAGAGCCAGCAGGGAAAACTATGCCTTGTTCTAAAGCTCTTTGGGAACCGCTTGCGTAGCCCCACAGACCTGGGGGCTGCGGGCTTTCCTGCTGCCTTCAGCCTCAAAGCCACCCTTTCCCACTACGCACCGCGCCAGGCATAAAAATAGCCATACGACTGGAGATGGGTCCCCCGCCCAAAGAGCCAGCAGGGAAAACTATGCCTTGTTCTAAAGCTCTTTGGGAACCGCTTGCGTAGCCCCACAGACCTGGGGGCTGTGGGCTTTCCTGCTGCCTTCAGCCTCGACACCTCCCTTTCCCACTTGGCGCCGCGCCAGGCACAAAAATGGCCATACGGCTGGAGATGGGTCCCCCGCCCAAAGAGCCAGCAGGGAAAACTATGCCTTGTTCTAAAGCTCTTTGGGAACCGCTTGCGTAGCCCCACAGACCTGGGGGCTGCAGGCTTTGCTGCTGCCTTCAGCCTCGACAGCACCCTTTCCCACTTGGCAATGCGCCAGGCACAAAAATGGCCATACGGCTGGATATGGGTCCCCCGCCCAGAGAGCCAGCAGGGAAAACTATGCCTTGTTCTAAAGCTCTTTGGGAACCGCTTGCGTAGCCCCACAGACCTGGGGGCTGCGGGCTTTCCTGCTGCCTTCACACTCGACACCACCCTTTCCCACTTGGCGCCGCGCCAGGCACAAAAATGGCCATACGGCTGGAGATGGGTCCCCCGCCCAAAGAGCCAGCAGGGAAAACTATGCCTTGTTCTAAATCTCTTTGGGAACCGCTTGCGTAGCCCCACAGACCTGGGGGCTGCGGGCTTTCCTGCTGCCTTCAGCCTCGACAGCACCCTTTCCCACTTGGCGCCGCGCTAGGCACAAAAATGGTCTATGGCTGGAGATGGGTCCCCCGCCCAAAGAGCCAGCAGGGAAATCTTGGCCTTGTTCTAAAGCACTTTGGGAACAGCTTGCGTAGCCCCACAGACCTGGGGGCTGCGGGCTTTCCTGCTGCCTTCAGCCTCAAAGCCACCCTTTCCCACTTGGCGCCGCATCAGGCACAAAAATGGCCATACGGCTGGAGATGTGTCCCCCGCCCTAAGAGCCAGCAGGGAAAACTATGCCTTGTTCTAAAGCTCTTTGGGAACCGCTTGCGTAGCCCCACAGACCTGGGGGCTGCGGGCTTTCCTGCTGCCTTCAGCCTCAAAGCCACCCTTTCCCACTTGGCGCCGCGCCAGGCACAAAAATGGCCTATGGCTGGAGATGGGTCCCATGCCCAAAGAGCCAGTAGGGAAAACTATGCCTTGTTCTAAAGCTCTTTGGGAACCGCTTGCTTGGCCCCACAGACCTGGGGGCTGCGGGCTTTCCTGCTGCCTTCAGCCTCAAAACCACCCTTTCCCACTTGGCGCCGCGCCAGGCACAAAAATGGCCTATGGCTGGAGATGGGTCACCCGCCCAAGGAGCCAGCAGGGGAAACTATGCCTTGTTCTAAAGCTCTTTGGGAACCGCTTGCTTGGCCCCACAGACCTTGGGGCTGCAGGCTTTCCTGCTGCCTTCAGCCTCGACAACACCCTTTCCCACTTGGCGCCGCGCTAGGCACAAAAATGGCCTATGGCTGGAGATATGTCTCCCCCCAAAAGAGCCAGCAGGGAAAACTATGCCTTGTTCTAAAGCTCTTTGGGAACCGCTTGCGTAGCCCCACAGACCTGGGGGCTGCAGGCTTTCCTGCTGCCTTCAGCCTCGACACCACCCTTTCCCACTTGGCGCCACGCCAGGCTCAAAAATGGCCATACGGCTGGAGATGGGTCCCCCGTCCAAAGAGCCAGCAGGGAAAACTATGCCTTGTTCTAAAGCTCTTTGGGAACCACTTGCGTAGCCCCACAGACCTGGGGGCTGCAGGCTTTGCTGCTGCCTTCAGCCTTGAAGCCACCCTTTCCCACTTGGCGCCACGCCAGGCACAAAAATGGCCTATGGCTGGAGATGGATCCCCCGCCCAGAGAGCCAGGAGGGAAAATTATGCCTTGTTCTAAAGCTCTTTGGGAACTGCTTGCGTAGCCCCACAGACCTGGGGGCTGCAGGCTTTCCTGCTGCCTTCACCCTCAAAAACACCCTTTCCCACTACGCACCGCGCCAGGCATAAAAATAGCCATACGACTGGAGATGGGTCCCCCGCCCAAAGAGCCAGCAGGGAAAACTATGCCTTGTTCTAAAGCTCTTTGGGAACCGCTTGCGTAGCCCCACAGACCTTAGGGCTGCGGGCTTTCCTGCTGCCTTCAGACTCGACACCACCCTTTCCCACTTGACACCGCGCCAGGCACAAAAATGGCCATACGGCTGGAGATGGGTCCCCCGCCCAAAGAGCCAGCAGGGAAAACTATGCCTTGTTCTAAAGCTCTTTGGGAACCTCTTGCGTAGCCCCACAGACCTGGGTGCTGCGGGCTTTCCTGCTGCCTTCAGCGTCAAAACCACCCTTTCCCACTTGGCGCCGCGCCAGGCACAAAAATGGCCATACGGCTGGAGATGGGTCCCCCGCCCAGAGAGCCAGCAGGGAAAACTATGCCTTGTTCTAAAGCTCTTTGGGAACCGCTTGCGTAGCCCCACAGACCTGGGGCTGCAGGCTTTCCTGCTGCCTTCAGCCTCAAAGCCACCCTTTCCCACTTGGCGCCGTGCCAGGCTCAAAAATGGCCATACGGCTGGAGATGGGTCCCCCGCTCAAAGAGCCTGCAGGGAAAACTTTGTCTACAGTCAGTCAAGGTCGACGTACTCAACACTGATAAGAAAGATCACATGTGTTCTTGTGGTGAGGGATATCAAGTGGAAATCCTTCTCGCGGAGTGATCAAGCGATTTAAACTTTTCATCATAATCCAAAATCTAACATGCAAAACAATTGTCTAAGCAAAGCACAATACAGTGAGTATTAGTAAAACAACAACAGAGTGAAGCATCTTGTTATAACGTCCTGTAACTGTCGGTGACCTTCCAAAAAGAGTATCTCCCCATCTATGTCCTCCGCCTCTCTTCACTCTTTCCAACGCTTGGTGTATTTCTTCAACCTGATGATGGACGGTAATCAAAGTTGTCTGTCTATTTTCTTGGGCCTCTTTCAAGAGTCGCTTCAATTCATTGTGTTTTAGCAGCTTCTTCACCAGGGAGAGATTCATTCCGATAGGGGCAGGCAACAATCTCGAATCAACGTATAATTAGGTTGTAGCAATTGAAAAGACGTAACAGGAGCTTAATAATTGAAGTCGCATCCCGTAACTTTGTGTTAGTAAAGTTCAAACACAAAGATTTGAGTGATTACTATGTCATCTCTGAATACAAGACTACAGGGAGACCTCATGCTAACGCACCCTTTCCCAATCTAGACAAGCACAGTCTCTGGGGTTTCATCGGGATGTGTCTCAAAGTGACAAACATTCTGGTTGGTGTCAAGACAAAGGTCTTGTGCTTTGAGAGTATTACTCTCACAAATGAATCCTTGTTGGTCTCGTGAAACGCATGCGTCAACATCAGCAGTTTGCCATTTAGTCTCATTTTGTCGTGCCCAACCTCTGTGCTGTGTTGGATAGAGTAGAGCTCCTTGGTGATTCAACCCCAGTGCGATGATTGGGTATATGGTGGATACTGAGGCATTGCGTATCGTTAAGACAAAAGCTGTGGCTTTGCTCTCAGTGGGATCGTAGGTGAAATTAACCAGATACCACCTGGACTGAAATTTTTTCTCAAATTCAATTGCGTTATCCCATATTACTTTTCGAATTTCGGTGGGCAAGGTGCCTTCTTCACCTTCCCTTATGATTGCGGCTGTCATAGATTGCATCCACAATTGGGCTTGGATACAACTAAGAGCCAAGGAAACATTGGTTTGGGTTGTACCAAGTGCATCTGTGATCAGCTGATGGTCTTTTTCACCCGTTTCTTCCCATTGAGGCAATATATTCGATAAAAGCCGTTGGTGGTTTCCCAATGCTAATAGAGAGGACCGTAGGGGATGTCTTAATTTGTCCAGATCAGTAGCGGTTGTGACTAGTTTGTTGGCAAGTATCTCAGCATCTATACTATTCAAGACTCCCAGGCCTGTTCCTAAGATACCAGTCGCATCCCTCTTCCGTCCGTGTGAAGTGGCAAGAGTTCGTTTGCGTAACCATGCTGACCATTCTGCATAAGATGTACTCAGGAATGGTAAGCAGGTGGGTTTGATCGCAGAGATTTTAATCTGCATTGACAATTCTGCTCGTTTGAGGGAATATGTGGGATTAAACAGTACCTGTTGTTGACCTGTGTGTGTTTAATAACGTAAGGGCCAATGTTGAAAATGTAAGGAGTTAGTCTAATGGAGGGCTTAGAAAAGAGAGAGGTGTTTTTTTTTTTTTTCCTCTTAGAAGAGAGAGCCTTTGAGAGTTTGTGGGGTGTAGGTTCTGGATTCATTTCAGCAAGTTCAGGTGTATTTGAGTCAATCATAAATTCAAATAACAATTCTGTGCCCTTGTAGCCCCAAATACAGTACACTACTGTAGGTTTGATGAAAGTGAAATTGTGCCAGCAATCTGAATTTGGCTCCATAATTTTGTAACAATCAGTGTTGTATTTGTCCGCTTTGGTAGAGTCTACATAGATGGTTTTAATTACAGTTGGCCTGTGGTGATTAGACCCGTTGATAAATCGGCAACCAATGTGTGTTCTTGTGGAATAATTACTAAATTGGCCAAGAATACAAAAATACAGCATTGTTCACACATTAAGGAAAGTCATAAAATCAAGAGGCTTCTGAGGTAGAATACAGCCGCAGCTAGCACACGAAGAATGCAACAGCTGGGATTCCCTGTACAAGGTTGTTTGCGAAACTACACGAGGGATGGAACGGAACGCGCTTGTTCCGTGGCCTTCCCTTGTGACGAATAGCAGATATGGGGACGAGATGGTACTACGGAACTGATAAGCGGCCTACACGCCACCCGAGCCAACATTTCGTCAAATGTTGATGAAATGCTGTCCTTTTGTGTGAACTTTGCTCACCACAATGTACCAAAACACACCTCCATCCCGGAGGCTATCCGCCCCCGAGGTGTGAACACTCCTCCTTGAGTACATTAATCATAATAAAAGTACATATGACTAAAGTCACTCAAACTCCACTTTGAAGTTAAAAAAATAATATAAAAATAGCCCAAGAGAGGGGGGAATGTCTGGGAAGACACCATCGCGAAGAATCCCACCGCTGTTTTCTGGGATCAGTCGACGGGCTGAGCCTTTCTTCCTCCCCATAAGGACGCCTTTGGGTAAGACTTCGATTACACCGAGTGCTTTCTCGGGGACTCTAGAAATTTCTCTAGAGAATCTCTACCCTACATTTATAGCCAGGCTGTATCGTTTATAATTTTGTCGCGCGTTTGTCTATTTAACAATGTCTTTATTTGCACGTGCTTTGCAGACAGTGTATTTATCACCGGCAATCCTAAAGAACCTGTATATCTGTTGTTTAAATAAACTGCACTGTTTCAGTAGCTAGTCGTTTCGCTTTCTCACTGAAGGCGACCAAAACTTGAGAGAGGCCGTGCTGGTTCAGGAGCACGACTAGACTGAAGGTGCAGCCCACTATTAGTGTCTCCAAATCGTAATAGTTTAACACATATTAAACGCAATTGGGCTGATAGTGCTGAATTGGGCATCACTCAGAATTGAAACCCAGCCGCACCTGGCCTCCCACCTCGGTGAGGAGTGTTAGAACGCAAGGGGGTTTATCTTCTGCCAAAACCGCTTGGCCCCGTTTCACGCAACAGAATTTGGCGTAGTCGGCAGGATTGCCATGGATAAACTGCTGCAAAAATATGATTGTGCCCCTTCCCAGGCTGGGAAGGAGTGGGCCCAAAAATTTTGGAAGGATGAAGAGAAAGTGGTGGAACGTCTTGAAGAGCGTCGGGTTTCACAGAAGCTCAGAGCGGGGAAAGGCAAGGGTGTGATTTGTGCTGTGTTAGGCGCCTGTTTATCTTGTGCACAACAAGAAGCTAGAGAAACCCCCGCTCCTAATCTGATTTCAGCTGTAGAATATGCAACCCTGAAATCGGAGAATGAGGTGCTGAAGTCATCATTAGCCTTGCAAAAGGAGACAGGAGAAAGATTAAGAACTCAAGTCGATAAGCTTGTGAGTGAGAATGAATGTTTAGGAAACCGGAATGCTCAACTTGGGAGTGAAAATCGCCAACTTAAAATGTTATTGGAAAGGGTGATCGGGCTCTTAGATAAAATGCAGCCCTCGACCCAGGTCCAACAGATTCGTAAGTTAATGTGTTATCCAAATTCCGGAACCCTGACCGGAGATTTTTTTGTCTAATAGTGAGGATGACGAAGAAGATGAGGAGGAAAGGACTTTTACTTTGAAATCCCAAGTTTTTCCTTTACGTCCTCTGGTTAAAACTGAAACTGCAGTTGATGATGGTGATGAAATTCACACCACTGTGCGTACCGTTCCATGGACACCAACCGAGTTAACAAAAATAAGGGAGAAATATTCGAGGCGACCAGAAGAGTCAGCTGTTGAGTACGTGTGGCGAGTTTCTTCTGAAGGGGGGGCAGAATTATGCTGAGTGAGGAAGAAGCAGGAGACTCTTGGGGACCAGGAGTGTTTTTAACCACTATGCCTGGGGATCATAATTATTCCCTAACCGCTCGAGCAGCCTATTGGGCAGGGGGTATGGATCCGCGAGAGAGGGGGGAGCCGTTAGAGATTAGAGCTACAGGCTACTCTGATCTGTTTGCGGCTGTACGGAAAGCAGCTTGTCTGCAAGCCATGTATGACAGAGAGGAATTTCGGAAATCCCCAATGTCAGCCCCTATCGACCCGGATCGATTAGCCCCTCTCATCCGTGGTCTTCCCGATTGCCTGAAACCGTTCCTTGTTCGCACTCAAGATCGTATACGGGATGCTCGGGGTGCTCATGGGCGGGGCCGTCGTCACTACATGCCCACCTGGAATGTACAGGAAATAGATCAATATGGGCGCCGAATGGGCTGGGCCAGCCAAACTAGTGAGAAATCCTCCGAACACCCGCGAAAGGTTCGCCAAGTCCAAACTCACACTCAAAACCCTAAATCAGAGGGAAGGTTTAAGCCTGATAAGGACCAGAATGAGTTGTGGCGTAAAGCCCTACAATTAGGGGTGCCCCGACAATTCTTGCACGGTGACCCTACGGGAGATCTCCGTACGCTAGTCCAATCTCTACCTAGAAAGAATAATGCGGCTGGGGAGAAAAGTCTAACCAGAGAATCCCCAAGCCGTGAGAAAACTGTGCCTTCTGCACCGGAACGTAACTTGATTGATTTGACAGAGTCCCAGCCAAAACACTCCTATCCCCGGGGAGGGCAGTGAGCCACCCTGTCCGGCAGGTACTAGCAATCCAATGGCGCTCTCATAAAGACTCCGAACCCGTTATTGTCATTCCTGTTGGACCCCGGAAGATATGGGTAAATTTTATTATTGATACCGGAGCCCAAATGTCTGCAATCACTAACGAAACGGCACAACTTCTAGGTATAAATCCCACCCGACGCAGAGTCAACTTCACAGGAATTGATGGTGTGGTAAAAACATGCCCCACTGCAAAAATTAACCTCTGGTTGCCGGGAGAGCAGCGAATGACCAGGGCAGAAGTGTTAGTGGGTGCCTCACGTACTAACCTCCTAGGATTTGACGTACTGCGTGGGCGAATGTGGAAACTCCCAGATGGAGATGGAACTGTGTGGAGTTTTGCAGGACGCAAAAAAGGATTAGACACAGTTCAATTGGGGCTATTAGAAACAGCTATACTTTTACCTCCTTCTAAAATTACCAACGTCCGACAGTACCCACTGCCTGCAGCTGCACTTGCAGGAGCAGACGGGGTGGTATCAGATTTAGAAAAAAGAAACATCATTAAGAGGACTCACGCGCCTTATAATTCACCGGTGTGGCCAGTAAAGAAACCAAAAAGGCAATGGCGTTTCACAGTAGATTACGGAAAATTAAACGCCAACACTGCACCCCTGACCGCTGCGGTTCCGAATATCGCGGAAATTGTGGCAATGATAAAAGGAGCTGCCCATGCTTGGGTGGCTGCCTTAGATGTTAAAGACATATTTTTTTTATGATTCTCCTCCTTGAGCAGGACAAAGCGCAGTTTGCATTCACATGGAAAGGAGTCCAATATACCTTTAACCGCTTTCCGCAAGGATACAAACATTCCCCCACTATTGCCCATAATGCTTTGGCTAAAGTGCTATCAGAGATTCCTGTTTCACAGGGATGTACAGTATACCAATATATTGACGACATCTTAATAGGGGGAGAGAGCCAAGAAAGTGTACAAGACATGATGCAAAACATCCGAAAAACATTATCAGATTTGGGATTGGAAATTCCCGACTCAAAGTGTCAGGGACCCGCACAGGAAGTTAAATTCCTGGGGGTCTGGTGGATTAAGGGAGCTGCTTCTGTCCCTCAGGATACCCTGAAAAAATAGAGCATGGCCAGAATCCATCCAGCGTGAAGGAGTTACAGCAAGTCCTGGGAACTTTAAGTTATTGGTGTAAACACATCGCTGGCTTTTCCATCATTGCTCGCCCCTTCATAGCTTGCCAAAAAAGGGTAAATCCTGGGAGTGGACTGAACAACATACTAATGCACTAGAATTGCTAATAAAAGAGCTAAGGTTATTCCAACAACTTGGCCCCATACATCCAACTGACCCTGTCCATGTAGAATGGGGGCTCAGTGAACATGGTTCCCGTTGTAATTTATGGCAAAAGGGACCAGCAGGACCGGAGAGACCATTAGAATTTAGCTCTCACGCCTTTAATGATACTGAGAGCAGCTATTCAGACCTGGAGAAGGGTTTACTGTCCCTGGTGCGAGCATTGCAACGAGCAGAGCAGATAAGGAGAGAACAGAGTGTGATCTTTCCTGGGACCTTTTCGCCTCCCAGATGTGGTCCTTAAAGGGACACCACCACCAGCCGGCATTGCCCAGAAACCCACAGTTCGAAAGTGGTATGCTTATTTAGAAGGCATTAATGATATCATGCCAGTCTCTGAAGGTAGTATCAAAGTATCCATGCTCCAGAAGGACAGAGATGGTGCCCTATTGTTCCAATCCCCACCAAACAGACCATCTCCAATCCAAGAAGCACCTCCTCTGAAAGAAGGCAGTGATCTTACAGGAGTGTGGTTTACTGGTGTGTCATCTCACCGTGAGAACAGCAAGTGGAAATACAAGGCCGTAGCACTGGAAGTAGCAACGGGGGAAAGAGCAATTGAAACAGGAGAAGGTAGGGCACAAGTAGGGGAACTCAGAGCCGTCCTACTAGCTGCACAACATGGGGCTACTTACATTTACACTGACTCATATGCTGTTTTTAAAGGAGCCACTGAATGGCTAGGACACTGGGCAGCCAATGATTGGCAGGTGAATAGAGTCCCAATCTGGGAGACAGACAGTTGGAAGCAACTGTTGGAAATAGGAGGACAGAGACCATTGCACATTGGTTGGGTAAAAGGCCACGATCGTTCAAACTCGATCACTGCTCAGTTCAACCAACAGGTAGATAGCCTCACGCTGCTAAAACAAATTGACACTGTAGATGATGGTCGGGAATGGTTACATATTAAGCCTGGCCATACAGGCCGTGCTGATCTGTATCAGGAAGGTCTAGCCCGGGGGTGGCCTGTGTCAGTTAAGCTGTGCGAACAAGTAGTAACTGCCTGGTCACAATGTCGCCTACGACTCAGCAAAGATCATCCGAGTAAGGCGCCTCCCTTACACATTCAGGACAAGAAAGCGTTGTGGCATTCATGACAGATTGATTATATTGGGCCCTTGAGATCATCAGGTGGGAAAAGATATGTCCTAGTCGGAGTGGAGATTATCTCCAGCCTCAGTATGGCCACCGGCTTCAAATCAGCTGCTGGGGACAACACAGTGAAAGGCCTAACAGGGTGGTTCAGCACACTTCCCCTTCCCGAGGAAATCCAAAGTAATAACGGATCACACTTTACCGCTACAGTGGTACAAGATTGGGCCAAAGAAGAAGGGATTCGATGGGTATTTCATACTCCCTATTATCCCCAGGCTAATGGCATTGTTGAATGCACCAACGGATTGGTTAAGCGTTTTGCAAAAACTCATAAATCATAAGGGAAGGTGAAGAAGGCACCTTGCCCACCGAAATTCGAAAAGTAATATGGGATAACGCAATTGAATTTGAGAGAAAATTTCAATCCTGGTGGTATCTGGTTAATTTCACCTACGATCCCACTGAGAGCAAAGCCACAGCTTTTGTCTTAACGATACGCAATGCCTCAGTATCCACCATATACCCAATCATCGCACTGGGGTTGAATCACCAAGGAGCTCTACTCTATCCAACACAGCACAGAGGTTGGGCACGACAAAATGAGACTAAATGGCAAACTGCTGATGTTGACGCATGCGTTTCACGAGACCAACAAGGATTCATTTGTGAGAGTAATACTCTCAAAGCACAAGACCTTTGTCTTGACACCAACCAGAATGCTTGTCACTTTGAGACACATCCCGATGAAACCCCAGAGACTGTACTTGACTATATTGGGAAAGGGTGCGTTAGCATGAGGTCTCCCTGTAGTCTTGTATTATAGACGAGAAAGGCTTGAGACCATGGCCACTCTGGGTCTCTTTGACTACAAACAACAGGGAATAAAAAGGTGAAACTGAATAGCATCAATTCCATCTGCCAATTCGTCATTTTAGAATTTGGGCCTCCAAATAGCCATACATCATAAAAGTAGTATTATTGCCAGGTTCAATGTCAGGATTCCCCGGAGACATTCAAAGGTAGCGTAGGCCAATCCGTCTGTACAGCTCATCCAAGGTTCCTGGAAGACATAAAGGAAAAGAAAATCTGCTCGGTCTTATTCGACCGACGGGGTTAAAAAGAAGGTGCGGTCCACCGGGTGCTGATCCGGTGTATCTTCCCTGAACAATCCTTGGCTTCCCATGCATAGGGATTTTTGGGAGTAGCTAGCACCATTGGCACCGTCCCATTTTGAGGCATTTTCACTAGCACAGGTAGTCCAGGGTGAAATCTTCCGGGGTATTTTCCCGGTTCATTGGCAGCCTTTGGCGAGATAATATTGGCAGGCACACAGAAAGCTTTCATTTTAGGACAGCCGTCTCCACTCCATTTGTTATTTAGTTGATAGATGGCATCATCCAATCGCAAATGCCAACCAGGTTCATGACTTTTTGCAAAACGCTTAACCAATCTATTGGTGCGTTCAACAATGCCATTAGCTTGGGGATAATAGGGAGTATGAAATACCCATCGAATCCCTTCTTCCTTGGCCCAATCTTCTACCACCGAAGCGGTAAAGTGTGAAACGTTTTCACTCTGGATTTCGTTGGGAAGGGGAAGTGTGCTGAACCACCCTGTTAGGCCTTTCACTGTGTTGTCCCTGGTAGCTGGTTTGAAACTGCTGGCCATACTGAGGCTGGAGATAATCTCCACTCCTACCAGGACATATCTTTTCCCACCTGATGATCTCAAGGGCCCAATATAATCAAGCTGCCATGAATGCCACAACGCTTTCTTGTCCCGCATGTGTAAGGGAGGCGCCTTACTCGGATGATCTTTGCTGAGTCGTAGGCGACATTGTGAACAGGCAGTTACTATTTGTTCGCACAGCTTAACCGACACAAGCCACCCACCTTCCCGACACAGGTCAGGACGGCCTGTGCGGCCACGTTTAACATGTAACGATTCAAGTAAGCGTTCCCATTCCCGACCATCATCTACAATGTCAATTTGTTGTAGCCGCGTGAGGCCATCTACCTGTTGGTTGAACTGAGCAGTCATCGAGTTTGAACGATCGTGGCCTTTTACCCAAGCAATGTGCAATGGTCTCTGTCCTCCTATTTCCAACAGTTGCTTCCAATTATCTGTCTCCCAAACTGGGACTCTATTCACCTGCCAATCGTTGGCTGCCCAGTGTCCTAGCCATTCAGTGGCTCCTTTAAAAACAGCATATGACTCAGCGTAAAAGGAGGTGGCTCCATGTTGTGCAGCTAGTAGGACAGCTCTGAGTTCCCCTACCCTCCCCTGTTTCAATCGCCCTTTCTCCCATTGTTACTTCCAGTGCTACGGCCTTATATTTCCACTTATTTTTTTAACGGTGAGATGACGCACCAGTAAACCACACTCCTCTAAGATCACTGCTGTCCCTCAAAGGAGGTGCTTCTTGGATCGGAGATGGTCTGTTTGGTGGGGATTGGAACAATAGGGCACCATCTATATCCTTTGGTATCCTTGTGAAGTAGCCTTGGATACTTTAACACTGCCTTCAGAGACTGGCTTGATTTCATTAATGCCTTCTAAATAAGCATACCACTTTCGAACTGTAGGTCTCTGGGCAATGCCAGCTGGTGGTGGTGTCCCTTTAAGGACCACATCTGGGAGGCGAAAAGGTCCCAGGAAAGATCACACTCTGTTCTCTTCTTATCTGCTCTGCTCGTTGCAACGCTCGCACCAGGGACAGTAAACCCTTCTCCAGGTCTGAATAGCTGCTCTCAGTATCATTGAAGGAGTGGGAGCAAAATTCTAATGGTCTCTCCGGTCCTGCTGGTCCCTTCTGCCATAAATTACAACGGGAACCATGTTCACTGAACGCCCATTCTACATGGACAGGGTCAGTTGGATGCATAGGACCAAGCTGTTGGAATAACCTTAGCTCCTTTATTAGTAATTGCAGAGCATTAGTGTGTTGTTCAGTCCACACCCAGGATTTACCCTTTTTTGGCAAGCTATGAAGGGGGCGAGCAATGATGGAAAAGCCAGGGATGTGTTTACGCCAATAACTTAAAGTTCCCAGGACCTGCTGTAACTCCTTCACGCTGGATGGATTCTGGCCATGCTCTATTTTTTCCAGGGTATCCTGAGGGACAGAAGCAGCTCCCTTAATCCACCAGACCCCCAGGAATTTAACTTCCCGTGCGGGTCCCTGACACTTTGAGTCGGGAATTTCCAATCCTAAATCAAGTAATGTTTTTCGGATGTTTTCCATCATGTCTTGTACACTTTCTTGGTTCTCTCCCCTATTAAGATGTCATCAATAATATATTGGTATACTGTACATCCCTGTGAAACAGGAATCTCTGATAGCACTTTAGCTAAAGCACTATGGGCAATAGTGGGGGAATGATTGTATCCTTGCGGAAAGCGGTTAAAGGTATATTGGACTCCTTTCCATGTGAATGCAAACTGCGCTTTCTCCTGCTCAGGGAGGGGAATCATAAAAAAATATGTCTTTAAAATCTAAGGCAACCCTCCAAGCATGGGCAGCTCCTTTTATCATTGTCACAATTTCCGCGATATTCGGAACCGCAGCGTTCAGGGGTGCAGTGTTGGCGTTTAATTTTCCGTAATCTACTGTGAAACGCCATTGCCTTTTTGGTTTCTTTACTGGCCACACCGGTGAAAAATAAGGCGAGTGAATCCTCTTAATGATGTCCCTTTTTTCTAAATCTGATACCAATCTGTCTGCTCCTGCAACAGCAGTTGCAGGCAGTGGATACTACAGGACACCAGAGATTTTAGAGGGAGGGAAAAGTATGGAAGTTTCCAATAGACTCAATTTCACTGTGTCTATTACTTTTTCAAATCCTGCAAAACTTCACACTGTGGAGACATCATTAAGAAAAGTCATTAAGAAACCCTCGGACGGCAGGCTTTCGTGACGCCTTCAGCCTCAAAACCACCCTTTCCCACTTGGCGCCGCGCCAGGCACAAAAATGGCCATACGGCTGGAGATGGGTCCCCCGCCCAAAGAGCCAGCAGGGAAAACTATGCCTTGTTCTAAAGCTCTTTGGGAACCGCTTGCGTAGCCCCACAGACCCGGGGGTTGTGGGGTTTCTTGCTGCCTTCAGCCTCAAAACCACCCTTTCCCACTTGGCGCCGGGCGAGGCACAAAAATGGCCATACGGCTGGAGATGGGTCCCACGCCCAAGGAGCCAGCAGGGAAAACTATGCCTTGTTCTAAAGCTCTTTGGGAACCGCTTGCGTAGCCCCACAGACCTGGGGGCTGCAGGCTTTCCTGCTGCCTTCAGCCTCAACAGCACACTTTCCCACTTGGCGTCGCGCCAGGCACAAAAATGGCCTATGGCTGGAGATGGGTCCCCTGCCCAAAGAGCCAGCAGGGAAAACTATGCCTTGTTCTAAAGCTCTTTGGGAACCGCTTGCATAGCCCCACAGACCTGGGGGCTGCAGGCTTTGCTCCTGCCTTCATCCTCAAAACCACCCTTTCCCACTTGGCGCCGCGCCAGGCACAAAAATAGCCATACGGCTGGAGATGGGTCCCCGGCCCAAAGGGCCAGCAGGGAAAACTATGCCTTGTTCTAAAGCTCTTTGGGAACCGCTTGCGTAGCCCCACAGACCTGGGGGCTGCGGGCTTTACTGCTGCCTTCAGACTCGACACCACCCATTCCCACTTGGCGCTGCGCCAGGCACAAAAATGGCCATACGGCTGGAGATGGGTCATCTGCCCAAGGAGCCAGCAGGGAAAACTATGCCTTGTTCTAAAGCTCTTTGGGAACCGCTTGCTTGGCCCCTGAGACCTGGGGGCTGCAGGCTTTCTTATGCCTTCAGCCTCGACAGAACACTTTCCCACTTGGCACCGCGTCAGGCACAAAAATGGCCTATGGCTGGAGATGGGTCCCATGCCCTAAGAGCCAGCTGGGAAAACTATGCCTTGTTCTAAAGCTCTTTGGGAACCGCTTGCGTAACCCCACAAACCTGGAGCTCCGGACTTTCCTGCTACCTTCAGCCTCGACACCATCCTTTCACACTTGGCCCCGCGCCAGGCACAAAAATGGCCATACGGCTGGAGATGGGTCCCATGCCCAAAGAGCCAGCAGGGAAAACTATGCCTTGTTGTAAAGCTCTTTGGGAACCGCTTGCGTAGCCCCACAGACCTGGGGGCTGCAGGCTTTCCTGCTGCCTTCAGCCTCAAAGCCACCCTTTCCCACTTGGCACCGCGCCAGGCACAAAAATGGCCATACGGCTGGAGATGGGTCCCCTGCCAAAAGAGCCAGCAGGGAAAATTATGCCTTGTTCTAAAGCTCTTTGGGAACTGCTTGCGTAGCCCCACAGACCTGGAGGCTGCGGGCTTTCCTGCTGCCTTCAACCTCAACAACACCCTTTCCCACTACGTGCCTCGCCACGCACACAAATAGCCATACGGCTGGAGATGGGTCCCCCGCCCAAAGAGCCAGCAGGGAAAACTATGCCTTGTTCTAAAGCTCTTTGGGAACCACTTGCATAGCCCCACAGACCTGGGGGCTGCAGGCTTTGCTCCTGCCTTCATCCTCAAAACCACCCTTTCCCACTTGGCACCGCGTCAGTCACAAAAATGGCCTATGGCTGGAGATGGGTCCCCTGCCCCAGGAGCCAGCAGGGAAAACTATGCCTTGTTCTAAAGCTCTTTGGGAACCGCTTGCGTAGCCCCACAGACCTGGGGGCTGCGGGCTTTCCTGCTGCCTTCAGCCTCGACACCACCCTTTCCCACTTGGCGCCGCGCCAGGCTCAAGAATGGCCATACGGCTGGAGATGGGTCCCCCGCCCAAAGAGCCAGCAGGGAAAACTATGCCTTGTTCTAAAGCTCTTTGTGAACAGCTTGGATAGCCCCACAGACCTGGAGGCTGCAGGCTCTCCTGCTGCCTTCAGCCTCGACAGCACCCTTTTCCACTTGGCGCCGCGCCAGGCACAAAAATGGCCTATGGCTGGAGATGGGTCCCATGCCCAAAGAGCCAGCAGGGAAAACTATGCCTTGTTCTAAAGCTCTTTGGGAACCGCTTGCGTAGCCCTACAGACCTGGGGGCTGCGGGCTTTGCTGCTGCCTTCAGCCTCGACACCACCCTTTCCCACTTGGCGCCGCGCCAGGCACAAAAATGGCCATACGGCTGGAGATGGGTCCCCCGCCCAAAGAGCCAGCAGGGAAAACTATGCCTTGTTCTAAAGCTCTTTGGGAACCGCTTGCATAGCCCCACAGACCTGGGGGCTGCAGGCTTTCCTGCTGCCTTCAGCCTCGACACCACCCTTTCCCACTTGGCGCCGCGCCAGGCACAAAAATGGCCATACAGCTGGAGATGGGTTCCCCGCTGAAGGAGCCAGCAGGGAAAACTATGCCTTGTTCTAAAGCTCTTTGGGAACCACTTGCGTAGCCCCACAGACCTGGGGGCTGTGGGCTTTCCTGCTGCCTTCAGCCTCGACACCACCCTTTCCCACTTGGCACTGTGCCAGGCACAAAAATGGCCTATGGCTGGAGATGGGTCCCCCGCCCAAAGAGCCAGCAGGGAAAACTATGCCTTGTTCTAAAGCTCTTTGGGAACCGCTTGCGTAGCCGCACAGACCTGGGGGCTGCGGGCTTTGCTGCTGCCTTCAGCCTCGACACCACCCTTTCCCACTTGGCGCCGCGCCAGGCACAAAAATGGCCATACGGCTGGAGATGGGTCCCCCGCCCAAAGAGCCAGCAGGGAAAACTATGCCTTGTTCTAAAGCTCTTTGGGAACCGCTTGCATAGCCCCACAGACCTGGGGGCTGCAGGCTTTCCTGCTGCCTTCAGCCTCGACACCACCCTTTCCCACTTGGCGCCGCGCCAGGCACAAAAATGGCCATACAGCTGGAGATGGGTTCCCCGCTGAAGGAGCCAGCAGGGAAAACTATGCCTTGTTCTAAAGCTCTTTGGGAACCACTTGCGTAGCCCCACAGACCTGGGGGCTGTGGGCTTTCCTGCTGCCTTCAGCCTCGACACCACCCTTTCCCACTTGGCACTGTGCCAGGCACAAAAATGGCCTATGGCTGGAGATGGGTCCCCCGCCCAAAGAGCCAGCAGGGAAAACTATGCCTTTTTCCAAAGCTCTTTGGGAACCGCTTGCGTAGCCCCACAGACCTGTGGGCTGTGGGCTTTCCTGCTGCCTTCAGCCTCGACACCACCCTTTCCCACTTGGCGCCACGCCAGGCACAAAAATGGCCTATGGCTGGAGATGGGTCCCCCGCCCAAAGAGCCAGCAAGGAAAACTATGCCTTGTTCTAAAGCTCTTTGGGAACCGCTTCCGTAGCCCCACAGAGCTGGGGTCTGCGGGCTTTCCTGCTGCCTTCAGCCTCAAAGCCACCCTTTCCCACTTGGCGTCGCGCCAGGCACAAAAATGGCCTATGGCTGGAGATGGGTCCCCTGCCAAAAGAGCCAGCAGGGAAAACTATGCCTTGTTCTAAAGCTCTTTGGGAACCGCTTGCGTAGCCCCACAGACCTGGGGGCTGCGGGCTTTCCTGCTGCCTTCAACCTCAAAGACACCCTTTCCCACTTCACGTCGCGCCAGGCACAAAAATGGCCTATGGCTGGAGATGGGTCCCATGCCCAAAGAGCCAGCAGGGAAAACTATGCCTTGTTCTAAAGCTCTTTGGGAACCGCTTGCGTAGCCCCACAGACCTTGGGGCTGCGGGCTTTGATGATGCCTTCAGCCTCAAAGCCACCCTTTCCCACTTGGCGCCGCGCCAGGCACAAAAATGGCCATACAGCTGGAGAGGGGTCCCCTGCCAAAAGAGCCAGCAGGGAAAACTATGCCTTGTTCTAAAGCTCTTTGGGAACCGCTTGCGTAGCCCCACAGACCTGGGGGCTGCGGGCTTTCCTGCTGCCTTCAGCCTCAAAACCACCCTTTCCCACTACGCACCGCGCCAGGCACAAAAATGGCCATACGGCTGGAGATGGGTCCCCCGCCCAAAGAGCAAGCAGGGAAAACTATGCCTTGTTCTAAAGCTCTTTGGGAACCGCTTGGATAGCCCCACAGACCTGGGGGCTGCAGGCTCTCCTGCTGCCTTCAGCCTCGACACCACCCTTTCCCACTTGGCACCACGCCAGGCACAAAAATGGCCGATGTCTGGAGATGGGTCCCATGCCCAAAGAGCCAGCAGGGAAAACTATGCCTTGTTCTAAAGCTCTTTGGGAACCGCTTGCGTAGCCCCACAGACCTGGGGGCTGCGGGCTTTCCTGCTGCCTTCAGCCTCAAAGCCACCCTTTCCCACTTGGCGCCGCGCCAGGCACAAAAATGGCCATACGGCTGGAGATGGGTCCCCCGCCCAAAGAGCCAGCAGGGAAAACTATGCCTTGTTCTAAAGCTCTTTGGGAACCGCTTGCATACTCCCACAGACCTGGGGGCTGCAGGCTTTGCTGCTGCCTTCAGCCTCAAAGCCACCCTTTCCCACTTGGCACTGCGCCAGGCACAAAAATGGCCTATGGCTGGAGATGGGTCCCCCGCCCAAAGAGCCAGCAGGGAAAACTATGCCTTGTTCCAAAGCTCTTTGGGAACCGCTTGCGTAGCCCCACAGACCTGGGGGCTGCAGGCTTTCCTGCTGCCTTCAGCCTCAAAGCCACCCTTTCCCACTTGGCGCCGCGCCAGGCACAAAAATGGCCATACGGCTGGAGATGGGTCCCCCGCCCAAAGAGCCAGCAGGGAAAACTATGCCTTGTTCTAAAGCTCTTTGGGAACCGCTTGCATAGTCCCACAGACCTGGGGGCTGCAGGCTTTGCTGCTGCCTTCAGCCTCGACACCACCCTTTCCCACTTGGCGTCGCGCTAGGCACAAAAATGGCCATATGTCTGCAGATGGGTCCCCCGCCCAAAGAGCCAGCAGGGAAAACTATGCCTTGTTCTAAAGCTCTTTGGGAACCGCTTGCGTAGCCCCACAGACCTGGGGGCTGCGGGCTTTCCTGCTGCCTTCAGCCTCGACACCACCCTTTCCCACTTGGCGCCGCGCCAGGCACAAAAATGGCCATACGGCAGGAGATGGGTTCCCCACCGAAAGAGCAAGCAGGGAAAACTATGCCTTGTTCTAAAGCTCTTTGGGAACCGCTTACGTAGCGCCACAGACCTGGGGGCTGTGGGCTTTCCTGCTGCCTTCAGCCTCGACACCACCCTTTCCCACTTGGCGCCGGGCCAGTCACAAAAATGGCCATACGGCTGGAGATGGGTCCCCCGCCCAAAGAGCCAGCAGGGAAAACTAGGCCTTGTTCCAAAGCTCTTTGGGAACCGCTTGCGTAGCCCCACAGACCTGGGGGCTGCGGGCTTTCCTGCTGCCTTCAGCCTCGACACCACCCTTTCCCACTTGGCGCCGCGCCAGGCACAAAAATGGCCATACGGCTGGAGATGGGTCCCCTGCCCAAAGAGCCAGCAGGGAAAACTATGCCTTGTTCTAAAGCTCTTTGGGAACCGCTTGCTTAGCCCCACAGACCTGGGGGCTGCAGGCTTTCCTGCTGCCTTCACCCTCAAAGCCACCCTTTCCCACTTGGCGCCGCGCCAGGCACAAAAATGGCCTATGGCTGGAGATGGGTCCCCCGCCCAAAGAGCCAGCAGGGAAAACTATGCCTTGTTCTAAAGCTCTTTGGGAACCGCTTGCGTAGCCCCACAGACCTGGGGGCTGCGGGCTTTCCTGCTGCCTTCAACCTCAAAACCACCCTTTCCCACTTGGCGCCGGGACAGGCACAAAAATGGCCATACGGCTGGAGATGGGTTCCCTGCCAAAAGAGCCAGCAGGGAAAACTATGCCTTGTTCTAAAGCTCTTTGGGAACCGCTTGCTTAGCCCCACAGACCTGGGGGCTGCAGGCTTTCCTGCTGCCTTCAGCCTCAAAGCCACCCTTTCCCACTTGGCGCCGCGCCAGGCACAAAAATGGCCTATGGCTGGAGATGGGTCCCCCGCCCAAAGAGCCAGCAGGGAAAACTATGCCTTGTTCTAAAGCTCTTTGGGAACCGCTTGCGTAGCCCCACAGACCTGGGGGCTGCGGACTTTCCTGCTGCCTTCAACCTCAACAACACCCTTTCCCACTTGGCGCCGGGCCAGGCACAAAAATGGCCATACGGCTGGAGATGGGTTCCCTGCCGAAAGAGCCAGCAGGGAAAACTATGCCTTGTTCTAAAGCTCTTTGGGAACCGCTTCCGTAGCCCCACAGACCTGGGGGCTGGAGCCTTTGCTGCTGCCTTCAGCCTCAAAACCACCCTTTCCCACTTGGCGCCGCGCCAGGCACAAAAATGGCCATACGGCTGGAGATGGGTCCCCCGCCCAGAGAGCCAGCAGGGAAAACTATGCCTTGTTCTAAAGCTCTTTGGGAACCGCTTGCGTAGCCCCACAGACCTGTGGGCTGCAGGCTTTCCTGCTGCCTTCAGGCTAAAAGCCACCCTTTCCCACTTGGCGCTGCGCCAGGCACAAAAATGGCCTATGGCTGGAGATGGGTCCCCCGCCCAAAGAGCCAGCAGGGAAAACTATGCCTTGTTCTAAAGCTCTTTGGGAACCGCTTCCATAGGCCCACAGACCTGGGGGCTGCAGGCTTTGCTGCTGCCTTCAGCCTCAAAGCCACCCTTTCCCACTTGGCGTCGCGCTAGGCACAAAAATGGCCATACGGCTGGAGATGGGTCCCCCGCCCAAACAGCCAGCAGGGAAAACTATGCCTTGTTCTTAAGCTCTTTGGGAGCTGCTTGCGTAGCCCCACAGACCTGGTGGCTGTGGGCCTTCCTGCTGCCTTCAACCTCGACACCACCCTTTCCCACTTGGCCCCTGGCCAGGCACAAAAATGGCCATACGGCTGGAGATGGGTCTCCCGCCCAAAGAGCCAGCAGGGAAAACTATGCCTTGTTCTAAAGCTCTTTGGGAACCGCTTGCGTAGCCCCACACACCTGGGGGCTGCGGGCTTTCCTGCTGCCTTCAGCCTCGACACCACCCTTTCCCACTTGGCGCCGCATCAGCCACAAAAATGGCCTATGGCAGGAGATGGGTCCCCCGCCCAAAGAGCCAGCAGGGAAAACTATGCCTTGTTCTAAAGCTCTTTGGGAAACGCTTGCGTAGCCCCACAGACCTTGGGGGCTGCAAGCTTTGCTGCTGCCTTCAGCCTCAAAGCCACCCTTGCCCACTTGGCGCCGCGCTAGGCACAAAAATGGCCTATGGCTGGAGATGAGTCCCATGCCCAGAGAGCCAGCAAGGAAAACTATGCCTTGTTCTAAAGCTCTTTGGGAACCGCTTGCGTAGCCGCACAGACCTGGGGGCTGCAGGCTTTCCTGCTGCCTTCAGCCTCAAAGCCACCCTTTCCCACTTGGCGCCCCATCAGGCACAAAAATGGCCTATGGCTGGAGATGGGTCCCCCGCCCAAAGAGCCAGCAGGGAAAACTATGCCTTGTTCTAAAGCTCTTTGGGAACCGCTTGCTTGGCCCCACAGACCTGGGGGCTGCAGGCTTTCCTGCTGCCTTCAGCCTCAAAACCACCCTTTCCCACTACGCACCGCGCCAGGCACAAAAATGGACATATGGCTGGAGATGGGTCCCCCCCCCAAAGAGCCAGCAGGGAAAACTATGCCTTGTTCTAAAGCTCTTTGGGAACCGCTTGCGTAGCCCCACAGACCTGGGGGCTGTGGGCTTTCCTGCTGCCTTCAGCCTCGACACCACCCTTTCCCACTTGGCGCCGCGCAAAGCACAAAAATGGCCATACGGCTGGAGATGTGTCCCCCGCCCAAAGAGCCAGCAGGGAAAACTATGCCTTGTTCTAAAGCTCTTTGGGAACCGCTTGCGTAGCCCCACAGACCTGGGGGCTGTGGGCTTTCCTGCTGCCTTCAGCCTCAAAGCCACCCTTTCCCGCTTCGCGCCGGGCCAGGCACAAAAATGGCCATACGGCTATAGATGGGTCCCCCGCCCAAAGAGCCAGCAGGGAAAACTATGCCTTGTTCTAAAGCTCTTTGGGAACCGCTTGCGTAGCCCCACAGACCTGGGGGCTGCAGGCTTTCCTGCTGCCTTCAGCCTCAAAGCCACCCTTTCCCACTTGGCGTCGCGCTAGGCACAAAAATGGCCTATGGCTGGAGATGGGTCCCCCGCCCAGAGAGCCAGCAAGGAAAATTATGCCTTGTTCTAAAGCTCTTTGGGAACCGCTTGCATAGCCCCACAGACCTGGGGGCTGCAGGCTTTCCTGCTGCCTTCATCCTCAAAACCACCCTTTCCCACTTGGCGCCCCATCAGGCACAAAAATGGCCATACGGCTGGAGATGGGTCCCCCGCCCGAAGAGCCAGCAAGAAAAATTATGCCTTGTTCTAAAGCTCTTTGGGAACCGCTTGCGTAACCGCACAGACCTGGGGGCTGCGGGCTCTCCTGCTGCCTTCAGCCTCAAAGCCACCCTTTCCCACTTGGCGCCGCGCCAGGCACAAAAATGGCCTATGGCTGGAGATGGGTCCCATGCCCAAAGAGCCAGCAAGGAAAACTATGCCTTGTTCTAAAGCTCTTTGGGAACCGCTTGCGTAGCCCCACACACCTGGGGGCTGCAGGCTTTCCTGCTGACTTCAGCCTCAAAGCCACCCTTTCCAACTTGGCACTCCATCAGGCAAAAAAATGGCCTATGGCTGGAGATCGGTCCCATACCCAAAGACCCAGCAAGGAAAACTATGCCTTGTTCTAAAGCTCTTTGGGAACCGCTTGCGTAGCCCCACAGACCTGGGGGCTGTGGGCTTTCCTGCTGCCTTCAGCCTCGACACCACCCTTTCCCACTTGGTGCCGCGCCAAGCACAAAAATGGCCATACGGCTGGAGATGGGTCCCCCGCCCAAAGAGCCAGCAGGGAAAACTATGCCTTGTTCTAAAGCTCTTTGGGAACCGCTTGCGTAGCCCCACAGACCTGGGGGCTGTGGGCTTTGCTGCTGCCTTCAGCCTCAAAGCCACCCTTTCCCACTACGCACCGCGCCAGACATAAAAATGGCCAAATGGCTGGAGATGGGTCCCATGCCCAAAGACCCAGCAGGGAAAACTATGCCTTGTTCTAAAGCTCTTTGGGAACCGCTTGCGTAGCCCCACAGACCTGGGGGCTGCGGGCTCTCCTGCTGCCTTCAGCCTCAAAGCCACCCTTTCCCGCTTCGCGCCGGGCCAGGCACAAAAATGGCCATACGGCTGTAGATGGGTCCTCCGCCCAAAGAGCCAGCAGGGAAAACTATGCCTTGTTCTAAAGCTCTTTGGGAACCGCTTGCTTGGCCCCACAGACCTGGGGGCTGCAGGCTTTCCTGCTGCCTTCAGCCTCAAAACCACCCTTTCCCACTACGCACCGCGCCAGGCACAAAAATGGACATATGGCTGGAGATGGGTCCCCCGCCCAAAGAGCCAGCAGGGAAAACTATGCCTTGTTCTAAAGCTCTTTGGGAAACGCTTGCGTAGCCCCACAGACCTTGGGGGCTGCAAGCTTTGCTGCTGCCTTCAGCCTCAAAGCCACCCTTGCCCACTTGGCGCCGCGCTAGGCACAAAAATGGCCTATGGCTGGAGATGAGTCCCATGCCCAGAGAGCCAGCAAGGAAAACTATGCCTTGTTCTAAAGCTCTTTGGGAACCGCTTGCGTAGCCGCACAGACCTGGGGGCTGCAGGCTTTCCTGCTGCCTTCAGCCTCAAAGCCACCCTTTCCCACTTGGCGCCCCATCAGGCACAAAAATGGCCTATGGCTGGAGATGGGTCCCCCGCCCAAAGAGCCAGCAGGGAAAACTATGCCTTGTTCTAAAGCTCTTTGGGAACCGCTTGCTTGGCCCCACAGACCTGGGGGCTGCAGGCTTTCCTGCTGCCTTCAGCCTCAAAACCACCCTTTCCCACTACGCACCGCGCCAGGCACAAAAATGGACATATGGCTGGAGATGGGTCCCCCCCCCAAAGAGCCAGCAGGGAAAACTATGCCTTGTTCTAAAGCTCTTTGGGAACCGCTTGCGTAGCCCCACAGACCTGGGGGCTGTGGGCTTTCCTGCTGCCTTCAGCCTCGACACCACCCTTTCCCACTTGGCGCCGCGCCAAGCACAAAAATGGCCATACGGCTGGAGATGTGTCCCCCGCCCAAAGAGCCAGCAGGGAAAACTATGCCTTGTTCTAAAGCTCTTTGGGAACCGCTTGCGTAGCCCCACAGACCTGGGGGCTGTGGGCTTTCCTGCTGCCTTCAGCCTCAAAGCCACCCTTTCCCGCTTCGCGCCGGGCCAGGCACAAAAATGGCCATACGGCTATAGATGGGTCCCCCGCCCAAAGAGCCAGCAGGGAAAACTATGCCTTGTTCTAAAGCTCTTTGGGAACCGCTTGCGTAGCCCCACAGACCTGGGGGCTGCAGGCTTTCCTGCTGCCTTCAGCCTCAAAGCCACCCTTTCCCACTTGGCGTCGCGCTAGGCACAAAAATGGCCTATGGCTGGAGATGGGTCCCCCGCCCAGAGAGCCAGCAAGGAAAATTATGCCTTGTTCTAAAGCTCTTTGGGAACCGCTTGCATAGCCCCACAGACCTGGGGGCTGCAGGCTTTCCTGCTGCCTTCATCCTCAAAACCACCCTTTCCCACTTGGCGCCCCATCAGGCACAAAAATGGCCATACGGCTGGAGATGGGTCCCCCGCCCGAAGAGCCAGCAAGAAAAATTATGCCTTGTTCTAAAGCTCTTTGGGAACCGCTTGCGTAACCGCACAGACCTGGGGGCTGCGGGCTCTCCTGCTGCCTTCAGCCTCAAAGCCACCCTTTCCCACTTGGCGCCGCGCCAGGCACAAAAATGGCCTATGGCTGGAGATGGGTCCCATGCCCAAAGAGCCAGCAAGGAAAACTATGCCTTGTTCTAAAGCTCTTTGGGAACCGCTTGCGTAGCCCCACAGACCTGGGGGCTGTGGGCTTTCCTGCTGCCTTCAGCCTCGACACCACCCTTTCCCACTTGGCGCCGCGCCAAGCACAAAAATGGCCATACGGCTGGAGATGGGTCCCCCGCCCAAAGAGCCAGCAGGGAAAACTATGCCTTGTTCTAAAGCTCTTTGGGAACCGCTTGCGTAGCCCCACAGACCTGGGGGCTGTGGGCTTTGCTGCTGCCTTCAGCCTCAAAGCCACCCTTTCCCACTACGCACCGCGCCAGGCATAAAAATGGCCAAATGGCTGGAGATGGGTCCCATGCCCAAAGACCCAGCAGGGAAAACTATGCCTTGTTCTAAAGCTCTTTGGGAACCGCTTGCGTAGCCCCACAGACCTGGGGGCTGCGGGCTCTCCTGCTGCCTTCAGCCTCAAAGCCACCCTTTCCCGCTTCGCGCCGGGCCAGGCACAAAAATGGCCATACGGCTATAGATGGGTCCTCCGCCCAAAGAGCCAGCAGGGAAAACTATGCCTTGTTCTAAAGCTCTTTGGGAACCGCTTGCTTGGCCCCACAGACCTGGGGGCTGCAGGCTTTCCTGCTGCCTTCAGCCTCAAAACCACCCTTTCCCACTACGCACCGCGCCAGGCACAAAAATGGACATATGGCTGGAGATGGGTCCCCCGCCCAAACAGCCAGCAGGGAAAACTATGCCTTGTTCTAAAGCTCTTTGGGAACCGCTTGCGTAGCCCCACAGACCTGGGGGCTGCAGGCTTTCCTGCTGCCTTCAGCCTCAAAGCCACCCTTTCCCACTTGGCGTCGCGCTAGGCACAAAAATGGCCTATGGCTGGAGATGGGTCCCCCGCCCAGAGAGCCAGCAAGGAAAATTATGCCTTGTTCTAAAGCTCTTTGGGAACCGCTTGCATAGCCCCACAGACCTGGGGGCTGTGGGCTTTCCTGCTGCCTTCAGCCTCAAAACCACCCTTTCCCACTTGGCGCCCCATCAGGCACAAAAATGGCCATACGGCTGGAGATGGGTCCCCCGCCCGAAGAGCCAGCAAGAAAAATTATGCCTTGTTCTAAAGCTCTTTGGGAACCGCTTGCGTAACCGCACAGACCTGGGGGTGCGGGCTCTCCTGCTGCCTTCAGCCTCAAAGCCACCCTTTCCCACTTGGCGCCGCGCCAGGCACAAAAATGGCCTATGGCTGGAGATGGGTCCCATGCCCAAAGAGCCAGCAAGGAAAACTATGCCTTGTTCTAAAGCTCTTTGGGAACCGCTTGCGTAGCCCCTCAGACCTGGGGGCTGCAGGCTTTCCTGCTGACTTCAGCCTCAAAGCCACCCTTTCCAACTTGGCACTCCATCAGGCAAAAAAATGGCCTATGGCTGGAGATCGGTCCCATACCCAAAGACCCAGCAAGGAAAACTATGCCTTGTTCTAAAGCTCTTTGGGAACCGCTTGCGTAGCCCCACAGACCTGGGGGCTGTGGGCTTTCCTGCTGCCTTCAGCCTCGACACCACCCTTTCCCACTTGGCGCCGCGCCAAGCACAAAAATGGCCATACGGCTGGAGATGGGTCCCCCGCCCAAAGAGCCAGCAGGGAAAACTATGCCTTGTTCTAAAGCTCTTTGGGAACCGCTTGCGTAGCCCCACAGACCTGGGGGCTGTGGGCTTTGCTGCTGCCTTCAGCCTCAAAGCCACCCTTTCCCACTACGCACCGCGCCAGGCACAAAAATGGCCAAATGGCTGGAGATGGGTCCCATGCCCAAAGACCCAGCAGGGAAAACTATGCCTTGTTCTAAAGCTCTTTGGGAACCGCTTGCGTAGCCCCACAGACCTGGGGGCTGCGGGCTCTCCTGCTGCCTTCAGCCTCAAAGCCACCCTTTCCCGCTTCGCGCCGGGCCAGGCACAAAAATGGCCATACGGCTGGAGATGGGTCCCCCGCCCAAAGAGCCAGCAGGGAAAACTATGCCTTGTTCTAAAGCTCTTTGGGAACCGCTTGCGTAGCCCCACAGACCTGGGGGCTGCGGGCTCTCCTGCTGCCTTCAGCCTCAAAGCCACCCTTTCCCGCTTCGCGCCGGGCCAGGCACAAAAATGGCCATACGGCTGGAGATGGGTCCCCCGCCCAAAGAGCCAGCAGGGAAAACTATGCCTTGTTCTAAAGCTCTTTGGGAACCGCTTGCGTAGCCCCACAGACCTGGGGGCTGCGGGCTCTCCTGCTGCCTTCAGCCTCGACAACACCCTTTCCCACTTGGCGCCGCGCCAGGCACAAAAATGGCCTATGGCTGGAGATGGGTCTCCCCCCCAAAGAGCCAGCAGGGAAAACTATGCCTTGTTCTAAAGCTCTTTGGGAACCACTTGCGTAGCCCCACAGACCTGGGGGCTGTGGGCTTTCCTGCTGCCTTCAGCCTCGACACCACCCTTTCCCACTTGGCGCCGCGCCAAGCACAAAAATGGCCATACGGCTGGAGATGGGTCCCCCGCCCAAAGAGCCAGCAGGGAAAACTATGCCTTGTTCTAAAGCTCTTTGGGAACCGCTTGCGTAGCCCCACAGACCTGGGGGCTGCAGGCTTTCCTGCTGCCTTCAGCCTCAAAGCCACCCTTTCCCACTTGGCGTCGCGCTAGGCACAAAAATGGCCTATGGCTGGAGATGGGTCCCCCGCCCAGAGAGCCAGCAAGGAAAATTATGCCTTGTTCTAAAGCTCTTTGGGAACCGCTTGCATAGCCCCACAGACCTGGGGGCTGCAGGCTTTCCTGCTGCCTTCAGCCTCAAAACCACCCTTTCCCACTTGGCGCCCCATCAGGCACAAAAATGGCCATACGGCTGGAGATGGGTCCCCCGCCCGAAGAGCCAGCAAGAAAAATTATGCCTTGTTCTAAAGCTCTTTGGGAACCGCTTGCGTAACCGCACAGACCTGGGGGCTGCGGGCTCTCCTGCTGCCTTCAGCCTCAAAGCCACCCTTTCCCACTTGGCGCCGCGCCAGGCACAAAAATGGCCTATGGCTGGAGATGGGTCCCATGCCCAAAGAGCCAGCAAGGAAAACTATGCCTTGTTCTAAAGCTCTTTGGGAACCGCTTGCGTAGCCCCACAGACCTGGGGGCTGCAGGCTTTCCTGCTGACTTCAGCCTCAAAGCCACCCTTTCCAACTTGGCACTCCATCAGGCAAAAAAATGGCCTATGGCTGGAGATCGGTCCCATACCCAAAGACCCAGCAAGGAAAACTATGCCTTGTTCTAAAGCTCTTTGGGAACCGCTTGCGTAGCCCCACAGACCTGGGGGCTGTGGGCTTTGCTGCTGCCTTCAGCCTCAAAGCCACCCTTTCCCACTACGCACCGCGCCAGGCACAAAAATGGCCAAATGGCTGGAGATGGGTCCCATGCCCAAAGACCCAGCAAGGAAAACTATGCCTTGTTCTAAAGCTCTTTGGGAACCGCTTGTGTAGCCCCACAGACCTGGGGGCTGCAGGCTTTGCTGCTGCCTTCAGCCTCAAAGCCACCCTTTCCCACTTGGCGTCGCGCCAGGCAGAAAAATGGCCTATGGCTGGAGAGGGGTCCCATGCCCAAAGAGCCAGCAGGGAAAACTATGCCTTGTTCTAAAGCTCTTTGGGAACCGCTTGCGTAGCCACACAGACCTTAGGGCTGCAGGCTTTGCTCCTGCCTTCAGCCTCAAAGCCACCCTTTCCCACTTGGCACCGCGCCAGGCACAAAAATGGCCATACGGCTGGAGATGGTTCCCCCGCCCAAAGAGCCAGCAGGGAAAACTATGCCTTGTTCTAAAGCTCTTTGGGAACCGCTTGCGTAGCCCCACAGACCTGGGGGCTGCGGGCTTTCCTGCTGCCTTCAGCCTCGACACCACCCTTTCCCACTTGGCGCCACGCTAGGCACAAAAATGGCCATACGGCTGGAGATGGGTCCCATGCCCAAAGAGCCAGCAGGGAAAACTATGCCTTGTTCTAAAGCTCTTTGGGAACCGCTTGCGTAGCCCCACAGACCTGGGGGCTGCGGGCTTTCCTGCTGCCTTCAGCCTCAAAACCACCCTTTCCCACTTGGCGCTGCGCCAGGCACAAAAATGGCCTATGGCTGGAGATGGGTCCCATGCCCAAAGAGCCAGCAGGGAAAACTATGCCTTGTTCTAAAGCTCTTTGGGAACCTCTTGCATAGCCCCACAGACCTGGGGGCTGCAGGCTTTCCTGCTGCCTTCAGCCTCAAAGCCACCCTTTCCCACTTGGCGCCGGGCCAGGCACAAAAATTGCCATACGGCTGGAGATGGGTCCCATGCCAAAAGAGCCAGCAGGGAAAACTATGCCTTGTTCTAAAGCTCTTTGGGAACCGCTTGCGTAGCCCCACAGACCTGGGGGCTGCGGGCTTTCCTGCTGCCTTCAGCCTCAAAACCACCCTTTCCCACTACGCACCGCGCCAGGCACAAAAATGGCCATACGACTGGAGATGGGTCCCCCGCCCAAAGAGCCAGCAGGGAAAACTATGCCTTGTTCTAAAGCTCTTTGGGAACCGCTTGCGTAGCCCCACAGACCTGGGGCCTGCAGGCTTTCCTGCTGCCTTCAGCGTCAAAACCACCCTTTCCCACTTGGCGCCGCGCCAGGCTCAAAAATGGCCATACGGCTGGAGATGGGTCCCCCGCCCAAAGAGCCAGCAGGGAAAACTATGCCTTGTTCTAAAGCTCTTTGGGAACCGCTTGCGTAGCCCCACAGACCTGGGGGCTGCGGGCTTTCCTGCTGCCTTCAGCGTCAAAACCAGCCTTTCCCACTTGGCGCCGCATCAGGCACAAAAATGGCCTATGGCTGGAGATGGGTCCCATGCCCAAAGAGCCATCACGGAAAACTATGCCTTGTTCTAAAGCTCTTTGGGAACCGCTTGCGTAGCCCCACAGACCTGGGGGCTGCGGGCTTTCCTGCTGCCTTCAGCCTCAAAGCCACCCTTTCCTACTTGGCGTCGCGCCAGGCACAAAAATGGCCTATGGCTGGAGATGGGTCCCATGCCCAAAGAGCCATCAGGGAAAACTATGCCTTGTTCTAAAGCTCTTTGGGAACCGCTTGCTTGGCCCCACAGACCTGGGGGCTGCAGGCTTTCCTGCTGCCTTCAGCCTCAAAACCACCCTTTCCCACTACGCACCGCGCCAGGCACAAAAATGGACATACGGCTGGAGATGGGTCGCCCGCCCAAGGAGCCAGCAGGGAAAACTATGCCTTGTTCTAAAGCTCTTTGGGAACCGCTTGCTTGGCCCCACAGACCTGGGGGCTGCAGGCTCTCGTGCTGCCTTCAGCCTCGACAACACCCTTTCCCACTTGGCGCCGCTCTAGGCACAAAAATGGCCTATGGCTGGAGATATGTCTCCCCCCAAAAGGGCCAGCAGGGAAAACTATGCCTTGTTCTAAAGCTCTTTGGGAACCGCTTGCGTAGCCCCACAGACCTGGGGTCTGCGGGCTTACCTGCTGCCTTCAGCCTCAAAGCCACCCTTTCCTGCTTGGCGCCCCATCAGGCACAAAAATGGCCTATGGCTGGAGATGGGTCCCATGCCCTAAGAGCCAGCAGGGAAAACTATGCCTTGTTCTAAAGCTCTTTGGGAACCGCTTGCGTAGGCCCACAGACCTGGGGGCTGCAGGCTTTCCTGCTGCCTTCAGCCTCAAAGCCACCCTTTCCCACTTGGCGCCCCATCAGGCACAAAAATGGCCTATGGCTGGAGATGGGTCCCATGCCCTAAGAGCCAGCAGGGAAAACTATGCCTTGTTCTAAAGCTCTTTGGGAACCGCTTGCGTAGCCCCACAGACCTGGGGGCTGCGGGCTTTCCTGCTGCCTTCAGCCTCGACACCACCCTTTCCCACTTGGCGCCGCGCTAGGCACAAAAATGGTCTATGGCTGGAGATGGGTCCCCCGCCCAAGGAGCCAGCAGGGAAATCTAGGCCTTGTTCTAAAGCACTTTGGGAACCGCTTCCATAGCCCCACAGACCTGGGGGCTGTGGGCTTTCCTGCTGCCTTCAGACTCGACACCACCCTTCCCCACTTGGCGCCGCGCCAGGCTAAAAATGGCCATATGGCTGGAGATGGGTCCCCCGCCCAAGGAGCCAGCAGGGAAAACTATGCCTTGTTCTAAAGCTCTTTGGGAACCGCTTGCGTAGCCCCACAGACCTGGGGGCTGCAGGCTTTCCTGCTACCTTCAGCCTCAAAGCCACCCTTTCCCACTTGGCGTCGCGCCAGGCACAAAAATGGCCTATGGCTGGAGATGGGTCCCATGCCCAAAGAGCCAGCAGGGAAAACTATGCCTTGTTCTAAAGCTCTTTGGGAACCGCTTGCGTAGCCCCACAGACCTGGGGGCTGCGGGCTTTCCTGCTGCCTTCAGCCTCGACACAACCCTTTCCCACTTGGCGCCGCGCCAGGCACAAAAATGGCCATACGGCTGGAGATGGGTCCCCCACCCAAAGAGCCAGCAGGGAAAACTATGCCTTGTTCTAAAGCTCTTTGGGAACCGCTTGCGTAGCCCCACAGACCTGGGGGCTGCGGGCTTTCCTGCTGCCTTCAGACTCAAATCCACCCTTTCCCACTACGCACCGCGCCAGGCATAAAAATAGCCATACGACTGGAGATGGGTCCCCCGCCCAAAGAGCCAGCAGGGAAAACTATGCCTTGTTCTAAAGCTCTTTGGGAACCGCTTGCGTAGCCCCACAGACCTGGGGGCTGCAGGCTTTGCTGCTGCCTTCAGCCTCAAAGCCACCCTTTCCCACTACGCACCGCGCCAGGCATAAAAATAGCCATACGACTGGAGATGGGTCCCCCGCCCAAAGAGCCAGCAGGGAAAACTATGCCTTGTTCTAAAGCTCTTTGGGAACCGCTTGCGTAGCCCCACAGACCTGGGGGCTGTGGGCTTTCCTGCTGCCTTCAGCCTCGACACCTCCCTTTCCCACTTGGCGCCGCGCCAGGCACAAAAATGGCCATACGGCTGGAGATGGGTCCCCCGCCCAAAGAGCCAGCAGGGAAAACTATGCCTTGTTCTAAAGCTCTTTGGGAACCGCTTGCGTAGCCCCACAGACCTGGGGGCTGCAGGCTTTGCTGCTGCCTTCAGCCTCGACAGCACCCTTTCCCACTTGGCAATGCGCCAGGCACAAAAATGGCCATAAGGCTGGATATGGGTCCCCCGCCCAGAGAGCCAGCAGGGAAAACTATGCCTTGTTCTAAAGCTCTTTGGGAACCGCTTGCGTAGCCCCACAGACCTGGGGGCTGCGGGCTTTCCTGCTGCCTTCACACTCGACACCACTCTTTCCCACTTGGCGCCGCGCCAGGCACAAAAATGGCCATACGGCTGGAGATGGGTCCCCCGCCCAAAGAGCCAGCAGGGAAAACTATGCCTTGTTCTAAATCTCTTTGGGAACCGCTTGCTTGGCCCCACAGACGTGGGGGCTGCGGGCTTTCCTGCTGCCTTCAGCCTCGACACCACCCTTTCCCACTTGGCGCCGCGCTAGGCACAAAAATGGTCTATGGCTGGAGATGGGTCCCCCGCCCAAAGAGCCAGCAGGGAAATCTTGGCCTTGTTCTAAAGCACTTTGGGAACAGCTTGCGTAGCCCCACAGACCTGGGGGCTGCGGGCTTTCCTGCTGCCTTCAGCCTCAAAGCCACCCTTTCCCACTTGGCGCCGCATCAGGCACAAAAATGGCCATACGGCTGGAGATGTGTCCCCCGCCCTAAGAGCCAGCAGGGAAAACTATGCCTTGTTCTAAAGCTCTTTGGGAACCGCTTGCGTAGCCCCACAGACCTGGGGGATGCGGGCTTTCCTGCTGCCTTCAGCCTCGACACCACCCTTTCCCACTTGGCGCCGCGCCAGGCACAAAAATGGTCTATGGCTGGAGATGGGTCCCCCGCCCAAGGAGCCAGCAGGGAAATCTAGGCCTTGTTCTAAAGCACTTTGGGAACCGCTTCCATAGCCCCACAGACCTGGGGGCTGTGGGCTTTCCTGCTGCCTTCAGACTCGACACCACCCTTCGCCACTTGGCGCCGCGCCAGGCTAAAAATGGCCATATGGCTGGAGATGGGTCCCCCGCCCAAGGAGGCAGCAGGGAAAACTATGCCTTGTTCTAAAGCTCTTTGGGAACCGCTTGCGTAGCCCCACAGACCTGGGGGCTGCAGGCTTTCCTGCTACCTTCAGCCTCAAAGCCACCCTTTCCCACTTGGCGTCGCGCCAGGCACAAAAATGGCCTATGGCTGGAGATGGGTCCCATGCCCAAAGAGCCAGCAGGGAAAACTATGCCTTGTTCTAAAGCTCTTTGGGAACCGCTTGCGTAGCCCCACAGACCTGGGGGCTGCGGGCTTTCCTGCTGCCTTCAGCCTCGACACAACCCTTTCCCACTTGGCGCCGCGCCAGGCACAAAAATGGCCATACGGCTGGAGATGGGTCCCCCACCCAAAGAGCCAGCAGGGAAAACTATGCCTTGTTCTAAAGCTCTTTGGGAACCGCTTGCGTAGCCCCACAGACCTGGGGGCTGCGGGCTTTCCTGCTGCCTTCAGACTCAAATCCACCCTTTCCCACTACGCACCGCGCCAGGCATAAAAATAGCCATACGACTGGAGATGGGTCCCCCGCCCAAAGAGCCAGCAGGGAAAACTATGCCTTGTTCTAAAGCTCTTTGGGAACCGCTTGCGTAGCCCCACAGACCTGGGGGCTGCGGGCTTTCCTGCTGCCTTCAGCCTCAAAGCCACCCTTTCCCACTACGCACCGCGCCAGGCATAAAAATAGCCATACGACTGGAGATGGGTCCCCCGCCCAAAGAGCCAGCAGGGAAAACTATGCCTTGTTCTAAAGCTCTTTGGGAACCGCTTGCGTAGCCCCACAGACCTGGGGGCTGTGGGCTTTCCTGCTGCCTTCAGCCTCGACACCTCCCTTTCCCACTTGGCGCCGCGCCAGGCACAAAAATGGCCATACGGCTGGAGATGGGTCCCCCGCCCAAAGAGCCAGCAGGGAAAACTATGCCTTGTTCTAAAGCTCTTTGGGAACCGCTTGCGTAGCCCCACAGACCTGGGGGCTGCAGGCTTTGCTGCTGCCTTCAGCCTCGACAGCACCCTTTCCCACTTGGCAATGCGCCAGGCACAAAAATGGCCATACGGCTGGATATGGGTCCCCCGCCCAGAGAGCCAGCAGGGAAAACTATGCCTTGTTCTAAAGCTCTTTGGGAACCGCTTGCGTAGCCCCACAGACCTGGGGGCTGCGGGCTTTCCTGCTGCCTTCACACTCGACACCACTCTTTCCCACTTGGCGCCGCGCCAGGCACAAAAATGGCCATACGGCTGGAGATGGGTCCCCCGCCCAAAGAGCCAGCAGGGAAAACTATGCCTTGTTCTAAAGCTCTTTGGGAACCGCTTGCGTAGCCCCACAGACCTGGGGGCTGTGGGCTTTGCTGCTGCCTTCAGCCTCAAAGCCACCCTTTCCCACTTGGCGCCGCGCTAGGCACAAAAATGGTCTATGGCTGGAGATGGGTCCCCCGCCCAAAGAGCCAGCAGGGAAATCTTGGCCTTGTTCTAAAGCACTTTGGGAACAGCTTGCGTAGCCCCACAGACCTGGGGGATGCGGGCTTTCCTGCTGCCTTCAGCCTCGACACCACCCTTTCCCACTTGGCGCCGCGCCAGGCACAAAAATGGCCTATGGCTGGAGATGGGTCCCATGCCCAAAGAGCCAGTAGGGAAAACTATGCCTTGTTCTAAAGCTCTTTGGGAACCGCTTGCTTGGCCCCACAGACGTGGGGGCTGCGGGCTTTCCTGCTGCCTTCAGCCTCAAAACCACCCTTTCCCACTTGGCGCCGCGCCAGGCACAAAAATGGCCTATGGCTGGAGATGGGTCACCCGCCCAAGGAGCCAGCAGGGGAAACTATGCCTTGTTCTAAAGCTCTTTGGGAACCGCTTGCTTGGCCCCGCAGACCTTGGGGCTGCAGGCTTTCCTGCTGCCTTCAGCCTCGACAACACCCTTTCCCACTTGGCGCCGCGCTAGGCACAAAAATGGCCTATGGCTGGAGATATGTCTCCCCCCAAAAGAGCCAGCAGGGAAAACTATGCCTTGTTCTAAAGCTCTTTGGGAACCGCTTGCGTAGCCCCACAGACCTGGGGGCTGCAGGCTTTCCTGCTGCCTTCAGCCTCGACACCACCCTTTCCCACTTGGCGCCACGCCAGGCTCAAAAATGGCCATACGGCTGGAGATGGGTTCCCCGCCCAAAGAGCCAGCAGGGAAAACTATGCCTTGTTCTAAAGCTCTTTGGGAACCACTTGCGTAGCCCCACAGACCTGGGGGCTGCAGGCTTTGCTGCTGCCTTCAGCCTTGAAGCCACCCTTTCCCACTTGGCGCCACGCCAGGCACAAAAATGGCCTATGGCTGGAGATGGATCCCCCGCCCAGAGAGCCAGGAGGGAAAATTATGCCTTGTTCTAAAGCTCTTTGGGAACCGCTTGCGTAGCCCCACAGACCTGGGGGCTGCAGGCTTTCCTGCTGCCTTCACCCTCAAAAACACCCTTTCCCACTACGCACCGCGCCAGGCATAAAAATTGCCATACGACTGGAGATGGGTCCCCCGCCCAAAGAGCCAGCAGGGAAAACTATGCCTTGTTCTAAAGCTCTTTGGGAACCGCTTGCGTAGCCCCACAGACCTTAGGGCTGCGGGCTTTCCTGCTGCCTTCAGACTCGACACCACCCTTTCCCACTTGACACCGCGCCAGGCACAAAAATGGCCATACGGCTGGAGATGGGTCCCCCGCCCAAAGAGCCAGCAGGGAAAACTATGCCTTGTTCTAAAGCTCTTTGGGAACCTCTTGCGTAGCCCCACAGACCTGGGTGCTCCGGGCTTTCCTGCTGCCTTCAGCGTCAAAACCACCCTTTCCCACTTGGCGCCGCGCCAGGCACAAAAATGGCCATACGGCTGGAGATGGGTCCCCCGCCCGAAGAGCCAGCAAGAAAAATTATGCCTTGTTCTAAAGCTCTTTGGGAACCGCTTGCGTAACCGCACAGACCTGGGGGCTGCGGGCTTTCCTGCTGACTTCAGCCTCAAAGCCACCCTTTCCAACTTGGCACTCCATCAGGCAAAAAAATGGCCTATGTCTGGAGATCGGTCCCATACCCAAAGACCCAGCAAGGAAAACTATGCCTTGTTCTAAAGCTCTTTGGGAACCGCTTGCGTAGCCCCACAGACCTGGGGGCTGTGGGCTTTCCTGCTGCCTTCAGCCTCAAAGCCACCCTTTCCCACTTGGCGCCGCGCCAAGCACAAAAATGGCCATACGGCTGGAGATGGGTCCCCCGCCCAAAGAGCCAGCAGGGAAAACTATGCCTTGTTCTAAAGCTCTTTGGGAACCGCTTGCGTAGCCCCACAGACCTGGGGGCTGTGGGCTTTGCTGCTGCCTTCAGCCTCAAAGCCACCCTTTCCCACTACGCACCGCGCCAGGAACAAAAATGGCCAAATGGCTGGAGATGGGTCCCATGCCCAAAGACCCAGCAGGGAAAACTATGCCTTGTTCTAAAGCTCTTTGGGAACCGCTTGCGTAGCCCCACAGACCTGGGGGCTGCGGGCTCTCCTGCTGCCTTCAGCCTCAAAGCCACCCTTTCCCGCTTCGCGCCGGGCCAGGCACAAAAATGGCCATACGGCTATAGATGGGTCCCCCGCCCAAAGAGCCAGCAGGGAAAACTATGCCTTGTTCTAAAGCTCTTTGGGAACCGCTTGCTTGGCCCCACAGACCTGGGGGCTGCAGGCTTTCCTGCTGCCTTCAGCCTCAAAACCACCCTTTCCCACTACGCACCGCGCCAGGCACAAATATGGACATATGGCTGGAGATGGGTCCCCCGCCCAAAGAGCCAGCAGGGAAAACTATGCCTTGTTCTAAAGCTCTTTGGGAACCGCTTGCGTAGCCCCACAGACCTGGGGGCTGCGGGCTCTCCTGCTGCCTTCAGCCTCGACACCACCCTTTCCCACTTGGCGCCGCGCCAAGCACAAAAATGGCCATACGGCTGGAGATGGGTCCCCCGCCCAAAGAGCCAGCAGGGAAAACTATGCCTTGTTCTAAAGCTCTTTGGGAACCGCTTGCGTAGCCCCACAGACCTGGGGGCTGCAGGCTTTCCTGCTGCCTTCAGCCTCAAAGCCACCCTTTCCCACTTGGCGTCGCGCTAGGCACAAAAATGGCCTATGGCTGGAGATGGGTCCCCCGCCCAGAGAGCCAGCAAGGAAAATTATGCCTTGTTCTAAAGCTCTTTGGGAACCGCTTGCATAGCCCCACAGACCTGGGGGCTGCAGGCTTTCCTGCTGCCTTCAGCCTCAAAACCACCCTTTCCCACTTGGCGCCCCATCAGGCACAAAAATGGCCATACGGCTGGAGATGGGTCCCCCGCCCGAAGAGCCAGCAAGAAAAATTATGCCTTGTTCTAAAGCTCTTTGGGAACCGCTTGCGTAACCGCACAGACCTGGGGGCTGCGGGCTCTCCTGCTGCCTTCAGCCTCAAAGCCACCCTTTCCCACTTGGCGCCGCGCCAGGCACAAAAATGGCCTATGGCTGGAGATGGGTCCCATGCCCAAAGAGCCAGCAAGGAAAACTATGCCTTGTTCTAAAGCTCTTTGGGAACCGCTTGCGTAGCCCCACAGACCTGGGGGCTGCAGGCTTTCCTGCTGACTTCAGCCTCAAAGCCACCCTTTCCAACTTGGCACTCCATCAGGCAAAAAAATGGCCTATGGCTGGAGATCGGTCCCATACCCAAAGACCCAGCAAGGAAAACTATGCCTTGTTCTAAAGCTCTTTGGGAACCGCTTGCGTAGCCCCACAGACCTGGGGGCTGTGGGCTTTCCTGCTGCCTTCAGCCTCGACACCACCCTTTCCCACTTGGCGCCGCGCCAAGCACAAAAATGGCCATACGGCTGGAGATGGGTCCCCCGCCCAAAGAGCCAGCAGGGAAAACTATGCCTTGTTCTAAAGCTCTTTGGGAACCGCTTGCGTAGCCCCACAGACCTGGGGGCTGTGGGCTTTGCTGCTGCCTTCAGCCTCAAAGCCACCCTTTCCCACTACGCACCGCGCCAGGCACAAAAATGGCCAAATGGCTGGAGATGGGTCCCATGCCCAAAGACCCAGCAAGGAAAACTATGCCTTGTTCTAAAGCTCTTTGGGAACCGCTTGCGTAGCCCCACAGACCTGGGGGCTGCAGGCTTTGCTGCTGCCTTCAGCCTCAAAGCCACCCTTTCCCACTTGGCGTCGCGCTAGGCACAAATTGGCCATACGGCTGGAGATGGGTCCCCCGCCCAAAGAGCCAGCAGGGAAAACTATGCCTTGTTCTAAAGCTCTTTGGGAACCGCTTGCATAGCCCCACAGACCTGGGGGCTGCAGGCTTTCCTGCTGCCTTCAGACTCGACACCACCCTTTCCCACTTGGCACCGCGCCAGGCAGAAAAATGGCCTATGGCTGGAGAGGGGTCCCATGCCCAAAGAGCCAGCAGGGAAAACTATGCCTTGTTCTAAAGCTCTTTGGGAACCGCTTGCGTAGCCACACAGACCTTAGGGCTGCAGGCTTTGCTCCTGCCTTCAGCCTCAAAGCAACCCTTTCCCACTTGGCGCCGCGCCAGGCACAAAAATGGCCATACGGCTGGAGATGTTTCCCCCGCCCAAAGAGCCAGCAGGGAAAACTATGCCTTGTTCTAAAGCTCTTTGGGAACCGCTTGCGTAGCCCCACAGACCTGGGGGCTGCGGGCTTTCCTGCTGCCTTCAGCCTCGACACCACCCTTTCCCACTTGGCGCCACGCTAGGCACAAAAATGGCCATACGGCTGGAGATGGGTCCCATGCCCAAAGAGCCAGCAGGGAAAACTATGCCTTGTTCTAAAGCTCTTTGGGAACCGCTTGCGTAGCCCCACAGACCTGGGGGCTGCGGGCTTTCCTGCTGCCTTCAGCCTCAAAACCACCCTTTCCCACTTGGCGCTGCGCCAGGCACAAAAATGGCCTATGGCTGGAGATGGGTCCCATGCCCAAAGAGCCAGCAGGGAAAACTATGCCTTGTTCTAAAGCTCTTTGGGAACCTCTTGCATAGCCCCACAGACCTGGGGGCTGCAGGCTTTCCTGCTGCCTTCAGCCTCAAAGCCACCCTTTCCCACTTGGCGCCGGGCCAGGCACAAAAATTGCCATACGGCTGGAGATGGGTCCCATGCCAAAAGAGCCAGCAGGGAAAACTATGCCTTGTTCTAAAGCTCTTTGGGAACCGCTTGCGTAGCCCCACAGACCTGGGGGCTGCGGGCTTTCCTGCTGCCTTCAGCCTCAAAACCACCCTTTCCCACTGCGCACCGCGCCAGGCACAAAAATGGCCATACGACTGGAGATGGGTCCCCCGCCCAAAGAGCCAGCAGGGAAAACTATGCCTTGTTCTAAAGCTCTTTGGGAACCGCTTGCGTAGCCCCACAGACCTGGGGCCTGCAGGCTTTCCTGCTGCCTTCAGCGTCAAAACCACCCTTTCCCACTTGGCGCCGCGCCAGGCTCAAAAATGGCCATACGGCTGGAGATGGGTCCCCCGCCCAAAGAGCCAGCAGGGAAAACTATGCCTTGTTCTAAAGCTCTTTGGGAACCGCTTGCGTAGCCCCACAGACCTGGGGGCTGCGGGCTTTCCTGCTGCCTTCAGCGTCAAAACCACCCTTTCCCACTTGGCGCCGCATCAGGCACAAAAATGGCCTATGGCTGGAGATGGGTCCCATGCCCAAAGAGCCATCACGGAAAACTATGCCTTGTTCTAAAGCTCTTTGGGAACCGCTTGCGTAGCCCCACAGACCTGGGGGCTGCGGGCTTTCCTGCTGACTTCAGCCTCAAAGCCACCCTTTCCTACTTGGCGTCGCGCCAGGCACAAAAATGGCCTATGGCTGGAGATGGGTCCCATGCCCAAAGAGCCATCAGGGAAAACTATGCCTTGTTCTAAAGCTCTTTGGGAACCGCTTGCTTGGCCCCACAGACCTGGGGGCTGCAGGCTTTCCTGCTGCCTTCAGCCTCAAAACCACCCTTTCCCACTACGCACCGCGCCAGGCACAAAAATGGACATACGGCTGGAGATGGGTCGCCCGCCCAAGGAGCCAGCAGGGAAAACTATGCCTTGTTCTAAAGCTCTTTGGGAACCGCTTGCTTGGCCCCACAGACCTGGGGGCTGCGGGCTTTCCTGCTGCCTTCAGCCTCGACACCACCCTTTCCCACTTGGCGCCGCGCTAGGCACAAAAATGGTCTATGGCTGGAGATGGGTCCCCCGCCCAAGGAGCCAGCAGGGAAATCTAGGCCTTCTTCTAAAGCACTTTGGGAACCGCTTCCATAGCCCCACAGACCTGGGGGCTGTGGGCTTTCCTGCTGCCTTCAGACTCGACACCACCCTTCCCCACTTGGCGCCGCGCCAGGCTAAAAATGGCCATATGGCTGGAGATGGGTCCCCCGCCCAAGGAGCCAGCAGGGAAAACTATGCCTTGTTCTAAAGCTCTTTGGGAACCGCTTGCGTAGCCCCACAGACCTGGGGGCTGCAGGCTTTCCTGCTACCTTCAGCCTCAAAGCCACCCTTTCCCACTTGGCGTCGCGCCAGGCACAAAAATGGCCTATGGCTGGAGATGGGTCCCATGCCCAAAGAGCCAGCAGGGAAAACTATGCCTTGTTCTAAAGCTCTTTGGGAACCGCTTGCGTAGCCCCACAGACCTGGGGGCTGCGGGCTTTCCTGCTGCCTTCAGCCTCGACACCACCCTTTCCTACTTGGCGCCGCGCCAGGCACAAAAATGGCCATACAGCTGGAGATGGGTCCCCCACCCAAAGAGCCAGCAGGGAAAACTATGCCTTGTTCTAAAGCTCTTTGGGAACCGCTTGCGTAGCCCCACAGACCTGGGGGCTGCGGGCTTTCCTGCTGCCTTCAGACTCAAATCCACCCTTTCCCACTACGCACCGCGCCAGGCATAAAAATAGCCATACGACTGGAGATGGGTCCCCCGCCCAAAGAGCCAGCAGGGAAAACTATGCCTTGTTCTAAAGCTCTTTGGGAACCGCTTGCGTAGCCCCACAGACCTGGGGGCTGCAGGCTTTGCTGCTGCCTTCAGCCTCGACAGCACCCTTTCCCACTTGGCAATGCGCCAGGCACAAAAATGGCCATACGGCTGGATATGGGTCCCCCGCCCAGAGAGCCAGCAGGGAAAACTATGCCTTGTTCTAAAGCTCTTTGGGAACCGCTTGCGTAGCCCCACAGACCTGGGGGCTGCGGGCTTTCCTGCTGCCTTCACACTCGACACCACTCTTTCCCACTTGGCGCCGCGCCAGGCACAAAAATGGCCATACGGCTGGAGATGGGTCCCCCGCCCAAAGAGCCAGCAGGGAAAACTATGCCTTGTTCTAAATCTCTTTGGGAACCGCTTGCGTAGCCCCACAGACCTGGGGGCTGCGGGCTTTGCTGCTGCCTTCAGCCTCGACACCACCCTTTCCCACTTGGCGCCGCGCTAGGCACAAAAATGGTCTATGGCTGGAGATGGGTCCCCCGCCCAAAGAGCCAGCAGGGAAATCTTGGCCTTGTTCTAAAGCACTTTGGGAACAGCTTGCGTAGCCCCACAGACCTGGGGGCTGCGGGCTTTCCTGCTGCCTTCAGCCTCAAAGCCACCCTTTCCCACTTGGCGCCGCATCAGGCACAAAAATGGCCATACGGCTGGAGATGTGTCCCCCGCCCTAAGAGCCAGCAGGGAAAACTATGCCTTGTTCTAAAGCTCTTTGGGAACCGCTTGCGTAGCCCCACAGACCTGGGGGATGCGGGCTTTCCTGCTGCCTTCAGCCTCGACACCACCCTTTCCCACTTGGCGCCGCGCCAGGCACAAAAATGGCCTATGGCTGGAGAAGGGTCCCATGCCCAAAGAGCCAGTAGGGAAAACTATGCCTTGTTCTAAAGCTCTTTGGGAACCGCTTGCTTGGCCCCACAGACGTGGGGGCTGCGGGCTTTCCTGCTGCCTTCAGCCTCAAAACCACCCTTTCCCACTTGGCGCCGCGCCAGGCACAAAAATGGCCTATGGCTGGAGATGGGTCACCCGCCCAAGGAGCCAGCAGGGGAAACTATGCCTTGTTCTAAAGCTCTTTGGGAACCGCTTGCTTGGCCCCACAGACCTTGGGGCTGCAGGCTTTCCTGCTGCCTTCAGCCTCGACAACACCCTTTCCCACTTGGCGCCGCGCTAGGCACAAAAATGGCCTATGGCTGGAGATATGTCTCCCCCCAAAAGAGCCAGCAGGGAAAACTATGCCTTGTTCTAAAGCTCTTTGGGAACCGCTTGCGTAGCCCCACAGACCTGGGGGCTGCAGGCTTTCCTGCTGCCTTCAGCCTCGACACCACCCTTTCCCACTTGGCGCCACGCCAGGCTCAAAAATGGCCATACGGCTGGAGATGGGTTCCCCGCCCAAAGAGCCAGCAGGGAAAACTATGCCTTGTTCTAAAGCTCTTTGGGAACCGCTTGCGTAGCCCCACAGACCTGGGGGCTGCGGGCTCTCCTGCTGCCTTCAGCCTCAAAGCCACCCTTTCCCGCTTCGCGCCGGGCCAGGCACAAAAATGGCCATACGGCTATAGATGGGTCCCCCGCCCAAAGAGCCAGCAGGGAAAACTATGCCTTGTTCTAAAGCTCTTTGGGAACCGCTTGCTTGGCCCCACAGACCTGGGGGCTGCAGGCTTTCCTGCTGCCTTCAGCCTCAAAACCACCCTTTCCCACTACGCACCGCGCCAGGCACAAAAATGGACATATGGCTGGAGATGGGTCCCCCGCCCAAAGAGCCAGCAGGGAAAACTATGCCTTGTTCTAAAGCTCTTTGGGAACCGCTTGCGTAGCCCCACAGACCTGGGGGCTGCGGGCTCTCCTGCTGCCTTCAGCCTCGACAACACCCTTTCCCACTTGGCGCCGCGCCAGGCACAAAAATGGCCTATGGCTGGAGATGGGTCTCCCCCCCAAAGAGCCAGCAGGGAAAACTATGCCTTGTTCTAAAGCTCTTTGGGAACCACTTGCGTAGCCCCACAGACCTGGGGGCTGTGGGCTTTCCTGCTGCCTTCAGCCTCGACACCACCCTTTCCCACTACGCACCGCGCCAGGCATAAAAATAGCCATACGACTGGAGATGGGTCCCCCGCCCAAAGAGCCAGCAGGGAAAACTATGCCTTGTTCTAAAGCTCTTTGGGAACCGCTTGCGTAGCCCCACAGACCTGGGGGCTGTGGGCTTTCCTGCTGCCTTCAGCCTCGACACCTCCCTTTCCCACTTGGCGCCGCGCCAGGCACAAAAATGGCCATACGGCTGGAGATGGGTCCCCCGCCCAAAGAGCCAGCAGGGAAAACTATGCCTTGTTCTAAAGCTCTTTGGGAACCGCTTGCGTAGCCCCACAGACCTGGGGGCTGCGGGCTTTCCTGCTGCCTTCAGACTCAAATCCACCCTTTCCCACTACGCACCGCGCCAGGCATAAAAATAGCCATACGACTGGAGATGGGTCCCCCGCCCAAAGAGCCAGCAGGGAAAACTATGCCTTGTTCTAAAGCTCTTTGGGAACCGCTTGCGTAGCCCCACAGACCTGGGGGCTGCAGGCTTTGCTGCTGCCTTCAGCCTCGACAGCACCCTTTCCCACTTGGCAATGCGCCAGGCACAAAAATGGCCATACGGCTGGATATGGGTCCCCCGCCCAGAGAGCCAGCAGGGAAAACTATGCCTTGTTCTAAAGCTCTTTGGGAACCGCTTGCGTAGCCCCACAGACCTGGGGGCTGCGGGCTTTCCTGCTGCCTTCACACTCGACACCACTCTTTCCCACTTGGCGCCGCGCCAGGCACAAAAATGGCCATACGGCTGGAGATGGGTCCCCCGCCCAAAGAGCCAGCAGGGAAAACTATGCCTTGTTCTAAATCTCTTTGGGAACCGCTTGCGTAGCCCCACAGACCTGGGGGCTGCGGGCTTTGCTGCTGCCTTCAGCCTCGACACCACCCTTTCCCACTTGGCGCCGCGCTAGGCACAAAAATGGTCTATGGCTGGAGATGGGTCCCCCGCCCAAAGAGCCAGCAGGGAAATCTTGGCCTTGTTCTAAAGCACTTTGGGAACAGCTTGCGTAGCCCCACAGACCTGGGGGCTGCGGGCTTTCCTGCTGCCTTCAGCCTCAAAGCCACCCTTTCCCACTTGGCGCCGCATCAGGCACAAAAATGGCCATACGGCTGGAGATGTGTCCCCCGCCCTAAGAGCCAGCAGGGAAAACTATGCCTTGTTCTAAAGCTCTTTGGGAACCGCTTGCGTAGCCCCACAGACCTGGGGGATGCGGGCTTTCCTGCTGCCTTCAGCCTCGACACCACCCTTTCCCACTTGGCGCCGCGCCAGGCACAAAAATGGCCTATGGCTGGAGAAGGGTCCCATGCCCAAAGAGCCAGTAGGGAAAACTATGCCTTGTTCTAAAGCTCTTTGGGAACCGCTTGCTTGGCCCCACAGACGTGGGGGCTGCGGGCTTTCCTGCTGCCTTCAGCCTCAAAACCACCCTTTCCCACTTGGCGCCGCGCCAGGCACAAAAATGGCCTATGGCTGGAGATGGGTCACCCGCCCAAGGAGCCAGCAGGGGAAACTATGCCTTGTTCTAAAGCTCTTTGGGAACCGCTTGCTTGGCCCCACAGACCTTGGGGCTGCAGGCTTTCCTGCTGCCTTCAGCCTCGACAACACCCTTTCCCACTTGGCGCCGCGCTAGGCACAAAAATGGCCTATGGCTGGAGATATGTCTCCCCCCAAAAGAGCCAGCAGGGAAAACTATGCCTTGTTCTAAAGCTCTTTGGGAACCGCTTGCGTAGCCCCACAGACCTGGGGGCTGCAGGCTTTCCTGCTGCCTTCAGCCTCGACACCACCCTTTCCCACTTGGCGCCACGCCAGGCTCAAAAATGGCCATACGGCTGGAGATGGGTTCCCCGCCCAAAGAGCCAGCAGGGAAAACTATGCCTTGTTCTAAAGCTCTTTGGGAACCGCTTGCGTAGCCCCACAGACCTGGGGGCTGCGGGCTCTCCTGCTGCCTTCAGCCTCAAAGCCACCCTTTCCCGCTTCGCGCCGGGCCAGGCACAAAAATGGCCATACGGCTATAGATGGGTCCCCCGCCCAAAGAGCCAGCAGGGAAAACTATGCCTTGTTCTAAAGCTCTTTGGGAACCGCTTGCTTGGCCCCTGAGACCTGGGGGCTGCAGGCTTTCCTGCTGCCTTCAGCCTCAAAACCACCCTTTCCCACTACGCACCGCGCCAGGCACAAAAATGGACATATGGCTGGAGATGGGTCCCCCGCCCAAAGAGCCAGCAGGGAAAACTATGCCTTGTTCTAAAGCTCTTTGGGAACCGCTTGCGTAGCCCCACAGACCTGGGGGCTGCGGGCTCTCCTGCTGCCTTCAGCCTCGACAACACCCTTTCCCACTTGGCGCCGCGCCAGGCACAAAAATGGCCTATGGCTGGAGATGGGTCTCCCCCCCAAAGAGCCAGCAGGGAAAACTATGCCTTGTTCTAAAGCTCTTTGGGAACCACTTGCGTAGCCCCACAGACCTGGGGGCTGTGGGCTTTCCTGCTGCCTTCAGCCTCGACACCACCCTTTCCCACTACGCACCGCGCCAGGCATAAAAATAGCCATACGACTGGAGATGGGTCCCCCGCCCAAAGAGCCAGCAGGGAAAACTATGCCTTGTTCTAAAGCTCTTTGGGAACCGCTTGCGTAGCCCCACAGACCTGGGGGCTGTGGGCTTTCCTGCTGCCTTCAGCCTCGACACCTCCCTTTCCCACTTGGCGCCGCGCCAGGCACAAAAATGGCCATACGGCTGGAGATGGGTCCCCCGCCCAAAGAGCCAGCAGGGAAAACTATGCCTTGTTCTAAAGCTCTTTGGGAACCGCTTGCGTAGCCCCACAGACCTGGGGGCTGCAGGCTTTGCTGCTGCCTTCAGCCTCGACAGCACCCTTTCCCACTTGGCAATGCGCCAGGCACAAAAATGGCCATACGGCTGGATATGGGTCCCCCGCCCAGAGAGCCAGCAGGGAAAACTATGCCTTGTTCTAAAGCTCTTTGGGAACCGCTTGCGTAGCCCCACAGACCTGGGGGCTGCGGGCTTTCCTGCTGCCTTCACACTCGACACCACTCTTTCCCACTTGGCGCCGCGCCAGGCACAAAAATGGCCATACGGCTGGAGATGGGTCCCCCGCCCAAAGAGCCAGCAGGGAAAACTATGCCTTGTTCTAAAGCTCTTTGGGAACCGCTTGCGTAGCCCCACAGACCTGGGGGATGCGGGCTTTCCTGCTGCCTTCAGCCTCGACACCACCCTTTCCCACTTGGCGCCGCGCCAGGCACAAAAATGGCCTATGGCTGGAGATGGGTCCCATGCCCAAAGAGCCAGTAGGGAAAACTATGCCTTGTTCTAAAGCTCTTTGGGAACCGCTTGCTTGGCCCCACAGACGTGGGGGCTGCGGGCTTTCCTGCTGCCTTCAGCCTCAAAACCACCCTTTCCCACTTGGCGCCGCGCCAGGCACAAAAATGGCCTATGGCTGGAGATGGGTCACCCGCCCAAGGAGCCAGCAGGGGAAACTATGCCTTGTTCTAAAGCTCTTTGGGAACCGCTTGCTTGGCCCCACAGACCTTGGGGCTGCAGGCTTTCCTGCTGCCTTCAGCCTCGACAACACCCTTTCCCACTTGGCGCCGCGCTAGGCACAAAAATGGCCTATGGCTGGAGATATGTCTCCCCCCAAAAGAGCCAGCAGGGAAAACTATGCCTTGTTCTAAAGCTCTTTGGGAACCGCTTGCGTAGCCCCACAGACCTGGGGGCTGCAGGCTTTCCTGCTGCCTTCAGCCTCGACACCACCCTTTCCCACTTGGCGCCACGCCAGGCTCAAAAATGGCCATACGGCTGGAGATGGGTTCCCCGCCCAAAGAGCCAGCAGGGAAAACTATGCCTTGTTCTAAAGCTCTTTGGGAACCACTTGCGTAGCCCCACAGACCTGGGGGCTGCAGGCTTTGCTGCTGCCTTCAGCCTTGAAGCCACCCTTTCCCACTTGGCGCCACGCCAGGCACAAAAATGGCCTATGGCTGGAGATGGATCCCCCGCCCAGAGAGCCAGCAGGGAAAATTATGCCTTGTTCTAAAGCTCTTTGGGAACCGCTTGCGTAGCCCCACAGACCTGGGGGCTGCAGGCTTTCCTGCTGCCTTCACCCTCAAAAACACCCTTTCCCACTACGCACCGCGCCAGGCATAAAAATAGCCATACGACTGGAGATGGGTCCCCCGCCCAAAGAGCCAGCAGGGAAAACTATGCCTTGTTCTAAAGCTCTTTGGGAACCGCTTGCGTAGCCCCACAGACCTTAGGGCTGCGGGCTTTCCTGCTGCCTTCAGACTCGACACCACCCTTTCCCACTTGACACCGCGCCAGGCACAAAAATGGCCATACGGCTGGAGATGGGTCCCCCGCCCAAAGAGCCAGCAGGGAAAACTATGCCTTGTTCTAAAGCTCTTTGGGAACCTCTTGCGTAGCCCCACAGACCTGGGTGCTGCGGGCTTTCCTGCTGCCTTCAGCGTCAAAACCACCCTTTCCCACTTGGCGCCGCGCCAGGCACAAAAATGGCCATACGGCTGGAGATGGGTCCCCCGCCCGAAGAGCCAGCAAGAAAAATTATGCCTTGTTCTAAAGCTCTTTGGGAACCGCTTGCGTAACCGCACAGACCTGGGGGCTGCGGGCTTTCCTGCTGACTTCAGCCTCAAAGCCACCCTTTCCAACTTGGCACTCCATCAGGCAAAAAAAATGGCCTATGGCTGGAGATCGGTCCCATACCCAAAGACCCAGCAAGGAAAACTATGCCTTGTTCTAAAGCTCTTTGGGAACCGCTTGCGTAGCCCCACAGACCTGGGGGCTGTGGGCTTTGCTGCTGCCTTCAGCCTCAAAGCCACCCTTTCCCACTACGCACCGCGCCAGGCACAAAAATGGCCAAATGGCTGGAGATGGGTCCCATGCCCAAAGACCCAGCAGGGAAAACTATGCCTTGTTCTAAAGCTCTTTGGGAACCGCTTGCGTAGCCCCACAGACCTGGGGGCTGCGGGCTCTCCTGCTGCCTTCAGCCTCAAAGCCACCCTTTCCCGCTTCGCGCCGGGCCAGGCACAAAAATGGCCATACGGCTATAGATGGGTCCCCCGCCCAAAGAGCCAGCAGGGAAAACCATGCCTTGTTCTAAAGCTCTTTGGGAACCGCTTGCGTAGCCCCACAGACCTGGGGGCTGTGGGCTTTCCTGCTGCCTTCAGCCTCGACACCTCCCTTTCCCACTTGGCGCCGCGCCAGGCACAAAAATGGCCATACGGCTGGAGATGGGTCCCCCGCCCAAAGAGCCAGCAGGGAAAACTATGCCTTGTTCTAAAGCTCTTTGGGAACCGCTTGCGTAGCCCCACAGACCTGGGGGCTGCAGGCTTTGCTGCTGCCTTCAGCCTCGACAGCACCCTTTCCCACTTGGCAATGCGCCAGGCACAAAAATGGCCATACGGCTGGATATGGGTCCCCCGCCCAGAGAGCCAGCAGGGAAAACTATGCCTTGTTCTAAAGCTCTTTGGGAACCGCTTGCGTAGCCCCACAGACCTGGGGGCTGCGGGCTTTCCTGCTGCCTTCACACTCGACACCACTCTTTCCCACTTGGCGCCGCGCCAGGCACAAAAATGGCCATACGGCTGGAGATGGGTCCCCCGCCCAAAGAGCCAGCAGGGAAAACTATGCCTTGTTCTAAATCTCTTTGGGAACCGCTTGCGTAGCCCCACAGACCTGGGGGCTGCGGGCTTTCCTGCTGCCTTCAGCCTCGACACCACCCTTTCCCACTTGGCGCCGCGCTAGGCACAAAAATGGTCTATGGCTGGAGATGGGTCCCCCGCCCAAAGAGCCAGCAGGGAAATCTTGGCCTTGTTCTAAAGCACTTTGGGAACAGCTTGCGTAGCCCCACAGACCTGGGGGCTGCGGGCTTTCCTGCTGCCTTCAGCCTCAAAGCCACCCTTTCCCACTTGGCGCCGCATCAGGCACAAAAATGGCCATACGGCTGGAGATGTGTCCCCCGCCCTAAGAGCCAGCAGGGAAAACTATGCCTTGTTCTAAAGCTCTTTGGGAACCGCTTGCGTAGCCCCACAGACCTGGGGGATGCGGGCTTTCCTGCTGCCTTCAGCCTCGACACCACCCTTTCCCACTTGGCGCCGCGCCAGGCACAAAAATGGTCTATGGCTGGAGATGGGTCCCCCGCCCAAGGAGCCAGCAGGGAAATCTAGGCCTTGTTCTAAAGCACTTTGGGAACCGCTTCCATAGCCCCACAGACCTGGGGGCTGTGGGCTTTCCTGCTGCCTTCAGACTCGACACCACCCTTCCCCACTTGGCGCCGCGCCAGGCTAAAAATGGCCATATGGCTGGAGATGGGTCCCCCGCCCAAGGAGCCAGCAGGGAAAACTATGCCTTGTTCTAAAGCTCTTTGGGAACCGCTTGCGTAGCCCCACAGACCTGGGGGCTGCAGGCTTTCCTGCTACCTTCAGCCTCAAAGCCACCCTTTCCCACTTGGCGTCGCGCCAGGCACAAAAATGGCCTATGGCTGGAGATATGTCTCCCCCCAAAAGAGCCAGCAGGGAAAACTATGCCTTGTTCTAAAGCTCTTTGGGAACCGCTTGCGTAGCCCCACAGACCTGGGGGCTGCAGGCTTTGCTGCTGCCTTCAGCCTTGAAGCCACCCTTTCCCACTTGGCGCCACGCCAGGCACAAAAATGGCCTATGGCTGGAGATGGATCCCCCGCCCAGAGAGCCAGCAGGGAAAATTATGCCTTGTTCTAAAGCTCTTTGGGAACCGCTTGCGTAGCCCCACAGACCTGGGGGCTGCAGGCTTTCCTGCTGCCTTCACCCTCAAAAACACCCTTTCCCACTACGCACCGCGCCAGGCATAAAAATTGCCATACGACTGGAGATGGGTCCCCCGCCCAAAGAGCCAGCAGGGAAAACTATGCCTTGTTCTAAAGCTCTTTGGGAACCGCTTGCGTAGCCCCACAGACCTTAGGGCTGCGGGCTTTCCTGCTGCCTTCAGACTCGACACCACCCTTTCCCACTTGACACCGCGCCAGGCACAAAAATGGCCATACGGCTGGAGATGGGTCCCCCGCCCAAAGAGCCAGCAGGGAAAACTATGCCTTGTTCTAAAGCTCTTTGGGAACCTCTTGCGTAGCCCCACAGACCTGGGTGCTGCGGGCTTTCCTGCTGCCTTCAGCGTCAAAACCACCCTTTCCCACTTGGCGCCGCGCCAGGCACAAAAATGGCCATACGGCTGGAGATGGGTCCCCCGCCCGAAGAGCCAGCAAGAAAAATTATGCCTTGTTCTAAAGCTCTTTGGGAACCGCTTGCGTAACCGCACAGACCTGGAGGCTGCGGGCTTTCCTGCTGACTTCAGCCTCAAAGCCACCCTTTCCAACTTGGCACTCCATCAGGCAAAAAAATGGCCTATGGCTGGAGATCGGTCCCATACCCAAAGACCCAGCAAGGAAAACTATGCCTTGTTCTAAAGCTCTTTGGGAACCGCTTGCGTAGCCCCACAGACCTGGGGGCTGTGGGCTTTCCTGCTGCCTTCAGCCTCAAAGCCACCCTTTCCCACTTGGCGCCGCGCCAAGCAAAAAAATGGCCATACGGCTGGAGATGGGTCCCCCGCCCAAAGAGCCAGCAGGGAAAACTATGCCTTGTTCTAAAGCTCTTTGGGAACCGCTTGCGTAGCCCCACAGACCTGGGGGCTGTGGGCTTTGCTGCTGCCTTCAGCCTCAAAGCCACCCTTTCCCACTACGCACCGCGCCAGGCACAAAAATGGCCAAATGGCTGGAGATGGGTCCCATGCCCAAAGACCCAGCAGGGAAAACTATGCCTTGTTCTAAAGCTCTTTGGGAACCGCTTGCGTAGCCCCACAGACCTGGGGGCTGCGGGCTCTCCTGCTGCCTTCAGCCTCAAAGCCACCCTTTCCCGCTTCGCGCCGGGCCAGGCACAAAAATGGCCATACGGCTATAGATGGGTCCCCCGCCCAAAGAGCCAGCAGGGAAAACTATGCCTTGTTCTAAAGCTCTTTGGGAACCGCTTGCTTGGCCCCACAGACCTGGGGGCTGCAGGCTTTCCTGCTGCCTTCAGCCTCAAAACCACCCTTTCCCACTACGCACCGCGCCAGGCACAAAAATGGACATATGGCTGGAGATGGGTCCCCCGCCCAAAGAGCCAGCAGGGAAAACTATGCCTTGTTCTAAAGCTCTTTGGGAACCGCTTGTGTAGCCCCACAGACCTGGGGGCTGCGGGCTCTCCTGCTGCCTTCAGCCTCGACAACACCCTTTCCCACTTGGCGCCGCGCCAGGCACAAAAATGGACATATGGCTGGAGATGGGTCCCCCGCCCAAAGAGCCAGCAGGGAAAACTATGCCTTGTTCTAAAGCTCTTTGGGAACCGCTTGCGTAGCCCCACAGACCTGGGGGCTGCAGGCTTTCCTGCTGCCTTCAGCCTCAAAGCCACCCTTTCCCACTTGGCGTCGCGCTAGGCACAAAAATGGCCTATGGCTGGAGATGGGTCCCCCGCCCAAAGAGCCAGCAGGGAAAACTATGCCTTGTTCTAAAGCTCTTTGGGAACCGCTTGCATAGCCCCACAGACCTGGGGGCTGCAGGCTTTCCTGCTGCCTTCAGCCTCAAAACCACCCTTTCCCACTTGGCGCCCCATCAGGCACAAAAATGGCCATACGGCTGGAGATGGGTCCCCCGCCCGAAGAGCCAGCAAGAAAAATTATGCCTTGTTCTAAAGCTCTTTGGGAACCGCTTGCGTAACCGCACAGACCTGGGGGCTGCGGGCTCTCCTGCTGCCTTCAGCCTCAAAGCCACCCTTTCCCACTTGGCGCCGCGCCAGGCACAAAAATGGCCTATGGCTGGAGATGGGTCCCATGCCCAAAGAGCCAGCAAGGAAAACTATGCTTTGTTCTAAAGCTCTTTGGGAACCGCTTGCGTAGCCCCACAGACCTGGGGGCTGCAGGCTTTCCTGCTGACTTCAGCCTCAAAGCCACCCTTTCCAACTTGGCACTCCATCAGGCAAAAAAATGGCCTATGGCTGGAGATCGGTCCCATACCCAAAGACCCAGCAAGGAAAACTATGCCTTGTTCTAAAGCTCTTTGGGAACCGCTTGCGTAGCCCCACAGACCTGGGGGCTGTGGGCTTTCCTGCTGCCTTCAGCCTCGACACCACCCTTTCCCACTTGGCGCCGCGCCAAGCACAAAAATGGCCATACGGCTGGAGATGGGTCCCCCGCCCAAAGAGCCAGCAGGGAAAACTATGCCTTGTTCTAAAGCTCTTTGGGAACCGCTTGCGTAGCCCCACAGACCTGGGGGCTGTGGGCTTTGCTGCTGCCTTCAGCCTCAAAGCCACCCTTTCCCACTACGCACCGCGCCAGGCACAAAAATGGCCAAATGGCTGGAGATGGGTCCCATGCCCAAAGACCCAGCAAGGAAAACTATGCCTTGTTCTAAAGCTCTTTGGGAACCGCTTGCGTAGCCCCACAGACCTGGGGGCTGCAGGCTTTGCTGCTGCCTTCAGCCTCAAAGCCACCCTTTCCCACTTGGCGTCGCGCTAGGCACAAATTGGCCATACGGCTGGAGATGGGTCCCCCGCCCAAAGAGCCAGCAGGGAAAACTATGCCTTGTTCTAAAGCTCTTTGGGAACCGCTTGCATAGCCCCACAGACCTGGGGGCTGCAGGCTTTCCTGCTGCCTTCAGACTCGACACCACCCTTTCCCACTTGGCGCCGCGCCAGGCACAAATATGGCCATACGGCTGGAGATGGGTCCCCCGCCCAAAGTACAAGCAGGGAAAATTATGCCTTGTTCTAAAGCTCTTTGGGAACCGCTTGCGTAGCCCCACAGACCTGGGGGCTGCAGGCTTTCCTGCTGCCTTCAGACTCGACACCACCCTTTCCCACTTGGCACCGCGCCAGGCAGAAAAATGGCCTATGGCTGGAGAGGGGTCCCATGCCCAAAGAGCCAGCAGGGAAAACTATGCCTTGTTCTAAAGCTCTTTGGGAACCGCTTGCGTAGCCACACAGACCTTAGGGCTGCAGGCTTTGCTCCTGCCTTCAGCCTCAAAGCCACCCTTTCCCACTTGGCACCGCGCCTGGCACAAAAATGGCCTATGGCTGGAGATGGGTCCCATGCCCAAAGAGCCAGCAGGGAAAACTATGCCTTGTTCTAAAGCTCTTTGGGAACCTCTTGCATAGCCCCACAGACCTGGGGGCTGCGGGCTTTCCTGCTGCCTTCAGCCTCAAAGCCACCCTTTCCCACTTGGCGCCGGGCCAGGCACAAAAATTGCCATACGGCTGGAGATGGGTCCCATGCCAAAAGAGCCAGCAGGGAAAACTATGCCTTGTTCTAAAGCTCTTTGGGAACCGCTTGCGTAGCCCCACAGACCTGGGGGCTGCGGGCTTTCCTGCTGCCTTCAGCCTCAAAACCACCCTTTCCCACTGCGCACCGCGCCAGGCACAAAAATGGCCATACGACTGGAGATGGGTCCCCCGCCCAAAGAGCCAGCAGGGAAAACTATGCCTTGTTCTAAAGCTCTTTGGGAACCGCTTGCGTAGCCCCACAGACCTGGGGCCTGCAGGCTTTCCTGCTGCCTTCAGCGTCAAAACCACCCTTTCCCACTTGGCGCCGCGCCAGGCTCAAAAATGGCCATACGGCTGGAGATGGGTCCCCCGCCCAAAGAGCCAGCAGGGAAAACTATGCCTTGTTCTAAAGCTCTTTGGGAACCGCTTGCGTAGCCACACAGACCTGGGGGCTGCGGGCTCTCCTGCTGCCTTCAGCCTCAAAGCCACCCTTTCCCGCTTCGCGCCGGGCCAGGCACAAAAATGGCCTATGGCTGGAGATGGGTCCCATGCCCAAAGAGCCATCAGGGAAAACTATGCCTTGTTCTAAAGCTCTTTGGGAACCGCTTGCTTGGCCCCACAGACCTGGGGGCTGCAGGCTTTCCTGCTGCCTTCAGCCTCAAAACCACCCTTTCCCACTACGCACCGCGCCAGGCACAAAAATGGACATACGGCTGGAGATGGGTCGCCCGCCCAAGGAGCCAGCAGGGAAAACTATGCCTTGTTTTAAAGCTCTTTGGGAACCGCTTGCTTGGCCCCACAGACCTGGGGGCTGCGGGCTTTCCTGCTGCCTTCAGCCTCGACACCACCCTTTCCCACTTGGCGCCGCGCTAGGCACAAAAATGGTCTATGGCTGGAGATGGGTCCCCCGCCCAAGGAGCCAGCAGGGAAATCTAGGCCTTGTTCTAAAGCACTTTGGGAACCGCTTCCATAGCCCCACAGACCTGGGGGCTGTGGGCTTTCCTGCTGCCTTCAGACTCGACACCACCCTTCCCCACTTGGCGCCGCGCCAGGCTAAAAATGGCCATATGGCTGGAGATGGGTCCCCCGCCCAAGGAGCCAGCAGGGAAAACTATGCCTTGTTCTAAAGCTCTTTGGGAACCGCTTGCGTAGCCCCACAGACCTGGGGGCTGCAGGCTTTCCTGCTACCTTCAGCCTCAAAGCCACCCTTTCCCACTTGGCGTCGCGCCAGGCACAAAAATGGCCTATGGCTGGAGATGGGTCCCATGCCCAAAGAGCCAGCAGGGAAAACTATGCCTTGTTCTAAAGCTCTTTGGGAACCGCTTGCGTAGCCCCACAGACCTGGGGGCTGCGGGCTTTCCTGCTGCCTTCAGCCTCGACACCACCCTTTCCCACTTGGCGCCGCGCCAGGCACAAAAATGGCCATACGACTGGAGATGGGTCCCCCGCCCAAAGAGCCAGCAGGGAAAACTATGCCTTGTTCTAAAGCTCTTTGGGAACCGCTTGCGTAGCCCCACAGACCTGGGGGCTGCGGGCTTTCCTGCTGCCTTCAGCCTCAAAGCCACCCTTTCCCACTACGCACCGCGCCAGGCATAAAAATAGCCATACGACTGGAGATGGGTCCCCCGCCCAAAGAGCCAGCAGGGAAAACTATGCCTTGTTCTAAAGCTCTTTGGGAACCGCTTGCGTAGCCCCACAGACCTGGGGGCTGTGGGCTTTCCTGCTGCCTTCAGCCTCGACACCTCCCTTTCCCACTTGGCGCCGCGCCAGGCACAAAAATGGCCATACGGCTGGAGATGGGTCCCCCGCCCAAAGAGCCAGCAGGGAAAACTATGCCTTGTTCTAAAGCTCTTTGGGAACCGCTTGCGTAGCCCCACAGACCTGGGGGCTGCAGGCTTTGCTGCTGCCTTCAGCCTCGACAGCACCCTTTCCCACTTGGCAATGCGCCAGGCACAAAAATGGCCATACGGCTGGATATGGGTCCCCCGCCCAGAGAGCCAGCAGGGAAAACTATGCCTTGTTCTAAAGCTCTTTGGGAACCGCTTGCGTAGCCCCACAGACCTGGGGGCTGCGGGCTTTCCTGCTGCCTTCACACTCGACACCACCCTTTCCCACTTGGCGCCGCGCCAGGCACAAAAATGGCCATACGGCTGGAGATGGGTCCCCCGCCCAAAGAGCCAGCAGGGAAAACTATGCCTTGTTCTAAATCTCTTTGGGAACCGCTTGCGTAGCCCCACAGACCTGGGGGCTGCGGGCTTTCCTGCTGCCTTCAGCCTCGACAGCACCCTTTCCCACTTGGCGCCGCGCTAGGCACAAAAATGGTCTATGGCTGGAGATGGGTCCCCCGCCCAAAGAGCCAGCAGGGAAATCTTGGCCTTGTTCTAAAGCACTTTGGGAACAGCTTGCGTAGCCCCACAGACCTGGGGGCTGCGGGCTTTCCTGCTGCCTTCAGCCTCAAAGCCACCCTTTCCCACTTGGCGCCGCATCAGGCACAAAAATGGCCATACGGCTGGAGATGTGTCCCCCGCCCTAAGAGCCAGCAGGGAAAACTATGCCTTGTTCTAAAGCTCTTTGGGAACCGCTTGCGTAGCCCCACAGACCTGGGGGCTGCGGGCTTTCCTGCTGCCTTCAGCCTCAAAGCCACCCTTTCCCACTTGGCGCCGCGCCAGGCACAAAAATGGCCTATGGCTGGAGATGGGTCCCATGCCCAAAGAGCCAGTAGGGAAAACTATGCCTTGTTCTAAAGCTCTTTGGGAACCGCTTGCTTGGCCCCACAGACCTGGGGGCTGCGGGCTTTCCTGCTGCCTTCAGCCTCAAAACCACCCTTTCCCACTTGGCGCCGCGCCAGGCACAAAAATGGCCTATGGCTGGAGATGGGTCACCCGCCCAAGGAGCCAGCAGGGGAAACTATGCCTTGTTCTAAAGCTCTTTGGGAACCGCTTGCTTGGCCCCACAGACCTTGGGGCTGCAGGCTTTCCTGCTGCCTTCAGCCTCGACAACACCCTTTCCCACTTGGCGCCGCGCTAGGCACAAAAATGGCCTATGGCTGGAGATATGTCTCCCCCCAAAAGAGCCAGCAGGGAAAACTATGCCTTGTTCTAAAGCTCTTTGGGAACCGCTTGCGTAGCCCCACAGACCTGGGGGCTGCAGGCTTTCCTGCTGCCTTCAGCCTCGACACCACCCTTTCCCACTTGGCGCCACGCCAGGCTCAAAAATGGCCATACGGCTGGAGATGGGTCCCCCGTCCAAAGAGCCAGCAGGGAAAACTATGCCTTGTTCTAAAGCTCTTTGGGAACCACTTGCGTAGCCCCACAGACCTGGGGGCTGCAGGCTTTGCTGCTGCCTTCAGCCTTGAAGCCACCCTTTCCCACTTGGCGCCACGCCAGGCACAAAAATGGCCTATGGCTGGAGATGGATCCCCCGCCCAGAGAGCCAGGAGGGAAAATTATGCCTTGTTCTAAAGCTCTTTGGGAACTGCTTGCGTAGCCCCACAGACCTGGGGGCTGCAGGCTTTCCTGCTGCCTTCACCCTCAAAAACACCCTTTCCCACTACGCACCGCGCCAGGCATAAAAATAGCCATACGACTGGAGATGGGTCCCCCGCCCAAAGAGCCAGCAGGGAAAACTATGCCTTGTTCTAAAGCTCTTTGGGAACCGCTTGCGTAGCCCCACAGACCTTAGGGCTGCGGGCTTTCCTGCTGCCTTCAGACTCGACACCACCCTTTCCCACTTGACACCGCGCCAGGCACAAAAATGGCCATACGGCTGGAGATGGGTCCCCCGCCCAAAGAGCCAGCAGGGAAAACTATGCCTTGTTCTAAAGCTCTTTGGGAACCTCTTGCGTAGCCCCACAGACCTGGGTGCTGCGGGCTTTCCTGCTGCCTTCAGCGTCAAAACCACCCTTTCCCACTTGGCGCCGCGCCAGGCACAAAAATGGCCATACGGCTGGAGATGGGTCCCCCGCCCAGAGAGCCAGCAGGGAAAACTATGCCTTGTTCTAAAGCTCTTTGGGAACCGCTTGCGTAGCCCCACAGACCTGGGGCTGCAGGCTTTCCTGCTGCCTTCAGCCTCAAAGCCACCCTTTCCCACTTGGCGCCGTGCCAGGCTCAAAAATGGCCATACGGCTGGAGATGGGTCCCCCGCTCAAAGAGCCTGCAGGGAAAACTTTGTCTACAGTCAGTCAAGGTCGACGTACTCAACACTGATAAGAAAGATCACATGTGTTCTTGTGGTGAGGGATATCAAGTGGAAATCCTTCTCGCGGAGTGATCAAGCGATTTAAACTTTTCATCATAATCCAAAATCTAACATGCAAAACAATTGTCTAAGCAAAGCACAATACAGTGAGTATTAGTAAAACAACAACAGAGTGAAGCATCTTGTTATAACGTCCTGTAACTGTCGGTGACCTTCCAAAAAGAGTATCTCCCCATCTATGTCCTCCGCCTCTCTTCACTCTTTCCAACGCTTGGTGTATTTCTTCAACCTGATGATGGACGGTAATCAAAGTTGTCTGTCTATTTTCTTGGGCCTCTTTCAAGAGTCGCTTCAATTCATTGTGTTTTAGCAGCTTCTTCACCAGGGAGAGATTCATTCCGATAGGGGCAGGCAACAATCTCGAATCAACGTATAATTAGGTTGTAGCAATTGAAAAGACGTAACAGGAGCTTAATAATTGAAGTCGCATCCCGTAACTTTGTGTTAGTAAAGTTCAAACACAAAGATTTGAGTGATTACTATGTCATCTCTGAATACAAGACTACAGGGAGACCTCATGCTAACGCACCCTTTCCCAATCTAGACAAGCACAGTCTCTGGGGTTTCATCGGGATGTGTCTCAAAGTGACAAACATTCTGGTTGGTGTCAAGACAAAGGTCTTGTGCTTTGAGAGTATTACTCTCACAAATGAATCCTTGTTGGTCTCGTGAAACGCATGCGTCAACATCAGCAGTTTGCCATTTAGTCTCATTTTGTCGTGCCCAACCTCTGTGCTGTGTTGGATAGAGTAGAGCTCCTTGGTGATTCAACCCCAGTGCGATGATTGGGTATATGGTGGATACTGAGGCATTGCGTATCGTTAAGACAAAAGCTGTGGCTTTGCTCTCAGTGGGATCGTAGGTGAAATTAACCAGATACCACCTGGACTGAAATTTTTTCTCAAATTCAATTGCGTTATCCCATATTACTTTTCGAATTTCGGTGGGCAAGGTGCCTTCTTCACCTTCCCTTATGATTGCGGCTGTCATAGATTGCATCCACAATTGGGCTTGGATACAACTAAGAGCCAAGGAAACATTGGTTTGGGTTGTACCAAGTGCATCTGTGATCAGCTGATGGTCTTTTTCACCCGTTTCTTCCCATTGAGGCAATATATTCGATAAAAGCCGTTGGTGGTTTCCCAATGCTAATAGAGAGGACCGTAGGGGATGTCTTAATTTGTCCAGATCAGTAGCGGTTGTGACTAGTTTGTTGGCAAGTATCTCAGCATCTATACTATTCAAGACTCCCAGGCCTGTTCCTAAGATACCAGTCGCATCCCTCTTCCGTCCGTGTGAAGTGGCAAGAGTTCGTTTGCGTAACCATGCTGACCATTCTGCATAAGATGTACTCAGGAATGGTAAGCAGGTGGGTTTGATCGCAGAGATTTTAATCTGCATTGACAATTCTGCTCGTTTGAGGGAATATGTGGGATTAAACAGTACCTGTTGTTGACCTGTGTGTGTTTAATAACGTAAGGGCCAATGTTGAAAATGTAAGGAGTTAGTCTAATGGAGGGCTTAGAAAAGAGAGAGGTGTTTTTTTTTTTTTTCCTCTTAGAAGAGAGAGCCTTTGAGAGTTTGTGGGGTGTAGGTTCTGGATTCATTTCAGCAAGTTCAGGTGTATTTGAGTCAATCATAAATTCAAATAACAATTCTGTGCCCTTGTAGCCCCAAATACAGTACACTACTGTAGGTTTGATGAAAGTGAAATTGTGCCAGCAATCTGAATTTGGCTCCATAATTTTGTAACAATCAGTGTTGTATTTGTCCGCTTTGGTAGAGTCTACATAGATGGTTTTAATTACAGTTGGCCTGTGGTGATTAGACCCGTTGATAAATCGGCAACCAATGTGTGTTCTTGTGGAATAATTACTAAATTGGCCAAGAATACAAAAATACAGCATTGTTCACACATTAAGGAAAGTCATAAAATCAAGAGGCTTCTGAGGTAGAATACAGCCGCAGCTAGCACACGAAGAATGCAACAGCTGGGATTCCCTGTACAAGGTTGTTTGCGAAACTACACGAGGGATGGAACGGAACGCGCTTGTTCCGTGGCCTTCCCTTGTGACGAATAGCAGATATGGGGACGAGATGGTACTACGGAACTGATAAGCGGCCTACACGCCACCCGAGCCAACATTTCGTCAAATGTTGATGAAATGCTGTCCTTTTGTGTGAACTTTGCTCACCACAATGTACCAAAACACACCTCCATCCCGGAGGCTATCCGCCCCCGAGGTGTGAACACTCCTCCTTGAGTACATTAATCATAATAAAAGTACATATGACTAAAGTCACTCAAACTCCACTTTGAAGTTAAAAAAATAATATAAAAATAGCCCAAGAGAGGGGGGAATGTCTGGGAAGACACCATCGCGAAGAATCCCACCGCTGTTTTCTGGGATCAGTCGACGGGCTGAGCCTTTCTTCCTCCCCATAAGGACGCCTTTGGGTAAGACTTCGATTACACCGAGTGCTTTCTCGGGGACTCTAGAAATTTCTCTAGAGAATCTCTACCCTACATTTATAGCCAGGCTGTATCGTTTATAATTTTGTCGCGCGTTTGTCTATTTAACAATGTCTTTATTTGCACGTGCTTTGCAGACAGTGTATTTATCACCGGCAATCCTAAAGAACCTGTATATCTGTTGTTTAAATAAACTGCACTGTTTCAGTAGCTAGTCGTTTCGCTTTCTCACTGAAGGCGACCAAAACTTGAGAGAGGCCGTGCTGGTTCAGGAGCACGACTAGACTGAAGGTGCAGCCCACTATTAGTGTCTCCAAATCGTAATAGTTTAACACATATTAAACGCAATTGGGCTGATAGTGCTGAATTGGGCATCACTCAGAATTGAAACCCAGCCGCACCTGGCCTCCCACCTCGGTGAGGAGTGTTAGAACGCAAGGGGGTTTATCTTCTGCCAAAACCGCTTGGCCCCGTTTCACGCAACAGAATTTGGCGTAGTCGGCAGGATTGCCATGGATAAACTGCTGCAAAAATATGATTGTGCCCCTTCCCAGGCTGGGAAGGAGTGGGCCCAAAAATTTTGGAAGGATGAAGAGAAAGTGGTGGAACGTCTTGAAGAGCGTCGGGTTTCACAGAAGCTCAGAGCGGGGAAAGGCAAGGGTGTGATTTGTGCTGTGTTAGGCGCCTGTTTATCTTGTGCACAACAAGAAGCTAGAGAAACCCCCGCTCCTAATCTGATTTCAGCTGTAGAATATGCAACCCTGAAATCGGAGAATGAGGTGCTGAAGTCATCATTAGCCTTGCAAAAGGAGACAGGAGAAAGATTAAGAACTCAAGTCGATAAGCTTGTGAGTGAGAATGAATGTTTAGGAAACCGGAATGCTCAACTTGGGAGTGAAAATCGCCAACTTAAAATGTTATTGGAAAGGGTGATCGGGCTCTTAGATAAAATGCAGCCCTCGACCCAGGTCCAACAGATTCGTAAGTTAATGTGTTATCCAAATTCCGGAACCCTGACCGGAGATTTTTTTGTCTAATAGTGAGGATGACGAAGAAGATGAGGAGGAAAGGACTTTTACTTTGAAATCCCAAGTTTTTCCTTTACGTCCTCTGGTTAAAACTGAAACTGCAGTTGATGATGGTGATGAAATTCACACCACTGTGCGTACCGTTCCATGGACACCAACCGAGTTAACAAAAATAAGGGAGAAATATTCGAGGCGACCAGAAGAGTCAGCTGTTGAGTACGTGTGGCGAGTTTCTTCTGAAGGGGGGGCAGAATTATGCTGAGTGAGGAAGAAGCAGGAGACTCTTGGGGACCAGGAGTGTTTTTAACCACTATGCCTGGGGATCATAATTATTCCCTAACCGCTCGAGCAGCCTATTGGGCAGGGGGTATGGATCCGCGAGAGAGGGGGGAGCCGTTAGAGATTAGAGCTACAGGCTACTCTGATCTGTTTGCGGCTGTACGGAAAGCAGCTTGTCTGCAAGCCATGTATGACAGAGAGGAATTTCGGAAATCCCCAATGTCAGCCCCTATCGACCCGGATCGATTAGCCCCTCTCATCCGTGGTCTTCCCGATTGCCTGAAACCGTTCCTTGTTCGCACTCAAGATCGTATACGGGATGCTCGGGGTGCTCATGGGCGGGGCCGTCGTCACTACATGCCCACCTGGAATGTACAGGAAATAGATCAATATGGGCGCCGAATGGGCTGGGCCAGCCAAACTAGTGAGAAATCCTCCGAACACCCGCGAAAGGTTCGCCAAGTCCAAACTCACACTCAAAACCCTAAATCAGAGGGAAGGTTTAAGCCTGATAAGGACCAGAATGAGTTGTGGCGTAAAGCCCTACAATTAGGGGTGCCCCGACAATTCTTGCACGGTGACCCTACGGGAGATCTCCGTACGCTAGTCCAATCTCTACCTAGAAAGAATAATGCGGCTGGGGAGAAAAGTCTAACCAGAGAATCCCCAAGCCGTGAGAAAACTGTGCCTTCTGCACCGGAACGTAACTTGATTGATTTGACAGAGTCCCAGCCAAAACACTCCTATCCCCGGGGAGGGCAGTGAGCCACCCTGTCCGGCAGGTACTAGCAATCCAATGGCGCTCTCATAAAGACTCCGAACCCGTTATTGTCATTCCTGTTGGACCCCGGAAGATATGGGTAAATTTTATTATTGATACCGGAGCCCAAATGTCTGCAATCACTAACGAAACGGCACAACTTCTAGGTATAAATCCCACCCGACGCAGAGTCAACTTCACAGGAATTGATGGTGTGGTAAAAACATGCCCCACTGCAAAAATTAACCTCTGGTTGCCGGGAGAGCAGCGAATGACCAGGGCAGAAGTGTTAGTGGGTGCCTCACGTACTAACCTCCTAGGATTTGACGTACTGCGTGGGCGAATGTGGAAACTCCCAGATGGAGATGGAACTGTGTGGAGTTTTGCAGGACGCAAAAAAGGATTAGACACAGTTCAATTGGGGCTATTAGAAACAGCTATACTTTTACCTCCTTCTAAAATTACCAACGTCCGACAGTACCCACTGCCTGCAGCTGCACTTGCAGGAGCAGACGGGGTGGTATCAGATTTAGAAAAAAGAAACATCATTAAGAGGACTCACGCGCCTTATAATTCACCGGTGTGGCCAGTAAAGAAACCAAAAAGGCAATGGCGTTTCACAGTAGATTACGGAAAATTAAACGCCAACACTGCACCCCTGACCGCTGCGGTTCCGAATATCGCGGAAATTGTGGCAATGATAAAAGGAGCTGCCCATGCTTGGGTGGCTGCCTTAGATGTTAAAGACATATTTTTTTTATGATTCTCCTCCTTGAGCAGGACAAAGCGCAGTTTGCATTCACATGGAAAGGAGTCCAATATACCTTTAACCGCTTTCCGCAAGGATACAAACATTCCCCCACTATTGCCCATAATGCTTTGGCTAAAGTGCTATCAGAGATTCCTGTTTCACAGGGATGTACAGTATACCAATATATTGACGACATCTTAATAGGGGGAGAGAGCCAAGAAAGTGTACAAGACATGATGCAAAACATCCGAAAAACATTATCAGATTTGGGATTGGAAATTCCCGACTCAAAGTGTCAGGGACCCGCACAGGAAGTTAAATTCCTGGGGGTCTGGTGGATTAAGGGAGCTGCTTCTGTCCCTCAGGATACCCTGAAAAAATAGAGCATGGCCAGAATCCATCCAGCGTGAAGGAGTTACAGCAAGTCCTGGGAACTTTAAGTTATTGGTGTAAACACATCGCTGGCTTTTCCATCATTGCTCGCCCCTTCATAGCTTGCCAAAAAAGGGTAAATCCTGGGAGTGGACTGAACAACATACTAATGCACTAGAATTGCTAATAAAAGAGCTAAGGTTATTCCAACAACTTGGCCCCATACATCCAACTGACCCTGTCCATGTAGAATGGGGGCTCAGTGAACATGGTTCCCGTTGTAATTTATGGCAAAAGGGACCAGCAGGACCGGAGAGACCATTAGAATTTAGCTCTCACGCCTTTAATGATACTGAGAGCAGCTATTCAGACCTGGAGAAGGGTTTACTGTCCCTGGTGCGAGCATTGCAACGAGCAGAGCAGATAAGGAGAGAACAGAGTGTGATCTTTCCTGGGACCTTTTCGCCTCCCAGATGTGGTCCTTAAAGGGACACCACCACCAGCCGGCATTGCCCAGAAACCCACAGTTCGAAAGTGGTATGCTTATTTAGAAGGCATTAATGATATCATGCCAGTCTCTGAAGGTAGTATCAAAGTATCCATGCTCCAGAAGGACAGAGATGGTGCCCTATTGTTCCAATCCCCACCAAACAGACCATCTCCAATCCAAGAAGCACCTCCTCTGAAAGAAGGCAGTGATCTTACAGGAGTGTGGTTTACTGGTGTGTCATCTCACCGTGAGAACAGCAAGTGGAAATACAAGGCCGTAGCACTGGAAGTAGCAACGGGGGAAAGAGCAATTGAAACAGGAGAAGGTAGGGCACAAGTAGGGGAACTCAGAGCCGTCCTACTAGCTGCACAACATGGGGCTACTTACATTTACACTGACTCATATGCTGTTTTTAAAGGAGCCACTGAATGGCTAGGACACTGGGCAGCCAATGATTGGCAGGTGAATAGAGTCCCAATCTGGGAGACAGACAGTTGGAAGCAACTGTTGGAAATAGGAGGACAGAGACCATTGCACATTGGTTGGGTAAAAGGCCACGATCGTTCAAACTCGATCACTGCTCAGTTCAACCAACAGGTAGATAGCCTCACGCTGCTAAAACAAATTGACACTGTAGATGATGGTCGGGAATGGTTACATATTAAGCCTGGCCATACAGGCCGTGCTGATCTGTATCAGGAAGGTCTAGCCCGGGGGTGGCCTGTGTCAGTTAAGCTGTGCGAACAAGTAGTAACTGCCTGGTCACAATGTCGCCTACGACTCAGCAAAGATCATCCGAGTAAGGCGCCTCCCTTACACATTCAGGACAAGAAAGCGTTGTGGCATTCATGACAGATTGATTATATTGGGCCCTTGAGATCATCAGGTGGGAAAAGATATGTCCTAGTCGGAGTGGAGATTATCTCCAGCCTCAGTATGGCCACCGGCTTCAAATCAGCTGCTGGGGACAACACAGTGAAAGGCCTAACAGGGTGGTTCAGCACACTTCCCCTTCCCGAGGAAATCCAAAGTAATAACGGATCACACTTTACCGCTACAGTGGTACAAGATTGGGCCAAAGAAGAAGGGATTCGATGGGTATTTCATACTCCCTATTATCCCCAGGCTAATGGCATTGTTGAATGCACCAACGGATTGGTTAAGCGTTTTGCAAAAACTCATAAATCATAAGGGAAGGTGAAGAAGGCACCTTGCCCACCGAAATTCGAAAAGTAATATGGGATAACGCAATTGAATTTGAGAGAAAATTTCAATCCTGGTGGTATCTGGTTAATTTCACCTACGATCCCACTGAGAGCAAAGCCACAGCTTTTGTCTTAACGATACGCAATGCCTCAGTATCCACCATATACCCAATCATCGCACTGGGGTTGAATCACCAAGGAGCTCTACTCTATCCAACACAGCACAGAGGTTGGGCACGACAAAATGAGACTAAATGGCAAACTGCTGATGTTGACGCATGCGTTTCACGAGACCAACAAGGATTCATTTGTGAGAGTAATACTCTCAAAGCACAAGACCTTTGTCTTGACACCAACCAGAATGCTTGTCACTTTGAGACACATCCCGATGAAACCCCAGAGACTGTACTTGACTATATTGGGAAAGGGTGCGTTAGCATGAGGTCTCCCTGTAGTCTTGTATTATAGACGAGAAAGGCTTGAGACCATGGCCACTCTGGGTCTCTTTGACTACAAACAACAGGGAATAAAAAGGTGAAACTGAATAGCATCAATTCCATCTGCCAATTCGTCATTTTAGAATTTGGGCCTCCAAATAGCCATACATCATAAAAGTAGTATTATTGCCAGGTTCAATGTCAGGATTCCCCGGAGACATTCAAAGGTAGCGTAGGCCAATCCGTCTGTACAGCTCATCCAAGGTTCCTGGAAGACATAAAGGAAAAGAAAATCTGCTCGGTCTTATTCGACCGACGGGGTTAAAAAGAAGGTGCGGTCCACCGGGTGCTGATCCGGTGTATCTTCCCTGAACAATCCTTGGCTTCCCATGCATAGGGATTTTTGGGAGTAGCTAGCACCATTGGCACCGTCCCATTTTGAGGCATTTTCACTAGCACAGGTAGTCCAGGGTGAAATCTTCCGGGGTATTTTCCCGGTTCATTGGCAGCCTTTGGCGAGATAATATTGGCAGGCACACAGAAAGCTTTCATTTTAGGACAGCCGTCTCCACTCCATTTGTTATTTAGTTGATAGATGGCATCATCCAATCGCAAATGCCAACCAGGTTCATGACTTTTTGCAAAACGCTTAACCAATCTATTGGTGCGTTCAACAATGCCATTAGCTTGGGGATAATAGGGAGTATGAAATACCCATCGAATCCCTTCTTCCTTGGCCCAATCTTCTACCACCGAAGCGGTAAAGTGTGAAACGTTTTCACTCTGGATTTCGTTGGGAAGGGGAAGTGTGCTGAACCACCCTGTTAGGCCTTTCACTGTGTTGTCCCTGGTAGCTGGTTTGAAACTGCTGGCCATACTGAGGCTGGAGATAATCTCCACTCCTACCAGGACATATCTTTTCCCACCTGATGATCTCAAGGGCCCAATATAATCAAGCTGCCATGAATGCCACAACGCTTTCTTGTCCCGCATGTGTAAGGGAGGCGCCTTACTCGGATGATCTTTGCTGAGTCGTAGGCGACATTGTGAACAGGCAGTTACTATTTGTTCGCACAGCTTAACCGACACAAGCCACCCACCTTCCCGACACAGGTCAGGACGGCCTGTGCGGCCACGTTTAACATGTAACGATTCAAGTAAGCGTTCCCATTCCCGACCATCATCTACAATGTCAATTTGTTGTAGCCGCGTGAGGCCATCTACCTGTTGGTTGAACTGAGCAGTCATCGAGTTTGAACGATCGTGGCCTTTTACCCAAGCAATGTGCAATGGTCTCTGTCCTCCTATTTCCAACAGTTGCTTCCAATTATCTGTCTCCCAAACTGGGACTCTATTCACCTGCCAATCGTTGGCTGCCCAGTGTCCTAGCCATTCAGTGGCTCCTTTAAAAACAGCATATGACTCAGCGTAAAAGGAGGTGGCTCCATGTTGTGCAGCTAGTAGGACAGCTCTGAGTTCCCCTACCCTCCCCTGTTTCAATCGCCCTTTCTCCCATTGTTACTTCCAGTGCTACGGCCTTATATTTCCACTTATTTTTTTAACGGTGAGATGACGCACCAGTAAACCACACTCCTCTAAGATCACTGCTGTCCCTCAAAGGAGGTGCTTCTTGGATCGGAGATGGTCTGTTTGGTGGGGATTGGAACAATAGGGCACCATCTATATCCTTTGGTATCCTTGTGAAGTAGCCTTGGATACTTTAACACTGCCTTCAGAGACTGGCTTGATTTCATTAATGCCTTCTAAATAAGCATACCACTTTCGAACTGTAGGTCTCTGGGCAATGCCAGCTGGTGGTGGTGTCCCTTTAAGGACCACATCTGGGAGGCGAAAAGGTCCCAGGAAAGATCACACTCTGTTCTCTTCTTATCTGCTCTGCTCGTTGCAACGCTCGCACCAGGGACAGTAAACCCTTCTCCAGGTCTGAATAGCTGCTCTCAGTATCATTGAAGGAGTGGGAGCAAAATTCTAATGGTCTCTCCGGTCCTGCTGGTCCCTTCTGCCATAAATTACAACGGGAACCATGTTCACTGAACGCCCATTCTACATGGACAGGGTCAGTTGGATGCATAGGACCAAGCTGTTGGAATAACCTTAGCTCCTTTATTAGTAATTGCAGAGCATTAGTGTGTTGTTCAGTCCACACCCAGGATTTACCCTTTTTTGGCAAGCTATGAAGGGGGCGAGCAATGATGGAAAAGCCAGGGATGTGTTTACGCCAATAACTTAAAGTTCCCAGGACCTGCTGTAACTCCTTCACGCTGGATGGATTCTGGCCATGCTCTATTTTTTCCAGGGTATCCTGAGGGACAGAAGCAGCTCCCTTAATCCACCAGACCCCCAGGAATTTAACTTCCCGTGCGGGTCCCTGACACTTTGAGTCGGGAATTTCCAATCCTAAATCAAGTAATGTTTTTCGGATGTTTTCCATCATGTCTTGTACACTTTCTTGGTTCTCTCCCCTATTAAGATGTCATCAATAATATATTGGTATACTGTACATCCCTGTGAAACAGGAATCTCTGATAGCACTTTAGCTAAAGCACTATGGGCAATAGTGGGGGAATGATTGTATCCTTGCGGAAAGCGGTTAAAGGTATATTGGACTCCTTTCCATGTGAATGCAAACTGCGCTTTCTCCTGCTCAGGGAGGGGAATCATAAAAAAATATGTCTTTAAAATCTAAGGCAACCCTCCAAGCATGGGCAGCTCCTTTTATCATTGTCACAATTTCCGCGATATTCGGAACCGCAGCGTTCAGGGGTGCAGTGTTGGCGTTTAATTTTCCGTAATCTACTGTGAAACGCCATTGCCTTTTTGGTTTCTTTACTGGCCACACCGGTGAAAAATAAGGCGAGTGAATCCTCTTAATGATGTCCCTTTTTTCTAAATCTGATACCAATCTGTCTGCTCCTGCAACAGCAGTTGCAGGCAGTGGATACTACAGGACACCAGAGATTTTAGAGGGAGGGAAAAGTATGGAAGTTTCCAATAGACTCAATTTCACTGTGTCTATTACTTTTTCAAATCCTGCAAAACTTCACACTGTGGAGACATCATTAAGAAAAGTCATTAAGAAACCCTCGGACGGCAGGCTTTCGTGACGCCTTCAGCCTCAAAACCACCCTTTCCCACTTGGCGCCGCGCCAGGCACAAAAATGGCCATACGGCTGGAGATGGGTCCCCCGCCCAAAGAGCCAGCAGGGAAAACTATGCCTTGTTCTAAAGCTCTTTGGGAACCGCTTGCGTAGCCCCACAGACCCGGGGGTTGTGGGGTTTCTTGCTGCCTTCAGCCTCAAAACCACCCTTTCCCACTTGGCGCCGGGCGAGGCACAAAAATGGCCATACGGCTGGAGATGGGTCCCACGCCCAAGGAGCCAGCAGGGAAAACTATGCCTTGTTCTAAAGCTCTTTGGGAACCGCTTGCGTAGCCCCACAGACCTGGGGGCTGCAGGCTTTCCTGCTGCCTTCAGCCTCAACAGCACACTTTCCCACTTGGCGTCGCGCCAGGCACAAAAATGGCCTATGGCTGGAGATGGGTCCCCTGCCCAAAGAGCCAGCAGGGAAAACTATGCCTTGTTCTAAAGCTCTTTGGGAACCGCTTGCATAGCCCCACAGACCTGGGGGCTGCAGGCTTTGCTCCTGCCTTCATCCTCAAAACCACCCTTTCCCACTTGGCGCCGCGCCAGGCACAAAAATAGCCATACGGCTGGAGATGGGTCCCCGGCCCAAAGGGCCAGCAGGGAAAACTATGCCTTGTTCTAAAGCTCTTTGGGAACCGCTTGCGTAGCCCCACAGACCTGGGGGCTGCGGGCTTTACTGCTGCCTTCAGACTCGACACCACCCATTCCCACTTGGCGCTGCGCCAGGCACAAAAATGGCCATACGGCTGGAGATGGGTCATCTGCCCAAGGAGCCAGCAGGGAAAACTATGCCTTGTTCTAAAGCTCTTTGGGAACCGCTTGCTTGGCCCCTGAGACCTGGGGGCTGCAGGCTTTCTTATGCCTTCAGCCTCGACAGAACACTTTCCCACTTGGCACCGCGTCAGGCACAAAAATGGCCTATGGCTGGAGATGGGTCCCATGCCCTAAGAGCCAGCTGGGAAAACTATGCCTTGTTCTAAAGCTCTTTGGGAACCGCTTGCGTAACCCCACAAACCTGGAGCTCCGGACTTTCCTGCTACCTTCAGCCTCGACACCATCCTTTCACACTTGGCCCCGCGCCAGGCACAAAAATGGCCATACGGCTGGAGATGGGTCCCATGCCCAAAGAGCCAGCAGGGAAAATTATGCCTTGTTGTAAAGCTCTTTGGGAACCGCTTGCGTAGCCCCACAGACCTGGGGGCTGCAGGCTTTCCTGCTGCCTTCAGCCTCAAAGCCACCCTTTCCCACTTGGCACCGCGCCAGGCACAAAAATGGCCATACGGCTGGAGATGGGTCCCCTGCCAAAAGAGCCAGCAGGGAAAATTATGCCTTGTTCTAAAGCTCTTTGGGAACTGCTTGCGTAGCCCCACAGACCTGGAGGCTGCGGGCTTTCCTGCTGCCTTCAACCTCAACAACACCCTTTCCCACTACGTGCCTCGCCACGCACACAAATAGCCATACGGCTGGAGATGGGTCCCCCGCCCAAAGAGCCAGCAGGGAAAACTATGCCTTGTTCTAAAGCTCTTTGGGAACCACTTGCATAGCCCCACAGACCTGGGGGCTGCAGGCTTTGCTCCTGCCTTCATCCTCAAAACCACCCTTTCCCACTTGGCACCGCGTCAGGCACAAAAATGGCCTATGGCTGGAGATGGGTCCCCTGCCCCAGGAGCCAGCAGGGAAAACTATGCCTTGTTCTAAAGCTCTTTGGGAACCGCTTGCGTAGCCCCACAGACCTGGGGGCTGCGGGCTTTCCTGCTGCCTTCAGCCTCGACACCACCCTTTCCCACTTGGCGCCGCGCCAGGCTCAAGAATGGCCATACGGCTGGAGATGGGTCCCCCGCCCAAAGAGCCAGCAGGGAAAACTATGCCTTGTTCTAAAGCTCTTTGTGAACAGCTTGGATAGCCCCACAGACCTGGAGGCTGCAGGCTCTCCTGCTGCCTTCAGCCTCGACAGCACCCTTTTCCACTTGGCGCCGCGCCAGGCACAAAAATGGCCTATGGCTGGAGATGGGTCCCATGCCCAAAGAGCCAGCAGGGAAAACTATGCCTTGTTCTAAAGCTCTTTGGGAACCGCTTGCGTAGCCCTACAGACCTGGGGGCTGCGGGCTTTGCTGCTGCCTTCAGCCTCGACACCACCCTTTCCCACTTGGCGCCGCGCCAGGCACAAAAATGGCCATACGGCTGGAGATGGGTCCCCCGCCCAAAGAGCCAGCAGGGAAAACTATGCCTTGTTCTAAAGCTCTTTGGGAACCGCTTGCATAGCCCCACAGACCTGGGGGCTGCAGGCTTTCCTGCTGCCTTCAGCCTCGACACCACCCTTTCCCACTTGGCGCCGCGCCAGGCACAAAAATGGCCATACAGCTGGAGATGGGTTCCCCGCTGAAGGAGCCAGCAGGGAAAACTATGCCTTGTTCTAAAGCTCTTTGGGAACCACTTGCGTAGCCCCACAGACCTGGGGGCTGTGGGCTTTCCTGCTGCCTTCAGCCTCGACACCACCCTTTCCCACTTGGCACTGTGCCAGGCACAAAAATGGCCTATGGCTGGAGATGGGTCCCCCGCCCAAAGAGCCAGCAGGGAAAACTATGCCTTGTTCTAAAGCTCTTTGGGAACCGCTTGCGTAGCCGCACAGACCTGGGGGCTGCGGGCTTTGCTGCTGCCTTCAGCCTCGACACCACCCTTTCCCACTTGGCGCCGCGCCAGGCACAAAAATGGCCATACGGCTGGAGATGGGTCCCCCGCCCAAAGAGCCAGCAGGGAAAACTATGCCTTGTTCTAAAGCTCTTTGGGAACCGCTTGCATAGCCCCACAGACCTGGGGGCTGCAGGCTTTCCTGCTGCCTTCAGCCTCGACACCACCCTTTCCCACTTGGCGCCGCGCCAGGCACAAAAATGGCCATACAGCTGGAGATGGGTTCCCCGCTGAAGGAGCCAGCAGGGAAAACTATGCCTTGTTCTAAAGCTCTTTGGGAACCACTTGCGTAGCCCCACAGACCTGGGGGCTGTGGGCTTTCCTGCTGCCTTCAGCCTCGACACCACCCTTTCCCACTTGGCACTGTGCCAGGCACAAAAATGGCCTATGGCTGGAGATGGGTCCCCCGCCCAAAGAGCCAGCAGGGAAAACTATGCCTTTTTCCAAAGCTCTTTGGGAACCGCTTGCGTAGCCCCACAGACCTGTGGGCTGTGGGCTTTCCTGCTGCCTTCAGCCTCGACACCACCCTTTCCCACTTGGCGCCACGCCAGGCACAAAAATGGCCTATGGCTGGAGATGGGTCCCCCGCCCAAAGAGCCAGCAAGGAAAACTATGCCTTGTTCTAAAGCTCTTTGGGAACCGCTTCCGTAGCCCCACAGAGCTGGGGTCTGCGGGCTTTCCTGCTGCCTTCAGCCTCAAAGCCACCCTTTCCCACTTGGCGTCGCGCCAGGCACAAAAATGGCCTATGGCTGGAGATGGGTCCCCTGCCAAAAGAGCCAGCAGGGAAAACTATGCCTTGTTCTAAAGCTCTTTGGGAACCGCTTGCGTAGCCCCACAGACCTGGGGGCTGCGGGCTTTCCTGCTGCCTTCAACCTCAAAGACACCCTTTCCCACTTCACGTCGCGCCAGGCACAAAAATGGCCTATGGCTGGAGATGGGTCCCATGCCCAAAGAGCCAGCAGGGAAAACTATGCCTTGTTCTAAAGCTCTTTGGGAACCGCTTGCGTAGCCCCACAGACCTTGGGGCTGCGGGCTTTGATGATGCCTTCAGCCTCAAAGCCACCCTTTCCCACTTGGCGCCGCGCCAGGCACAAAAATGGCCATACAGCTGGAGAGGGGTCCCCTGCCAAAAGAGCCAGCAGGGAAAACTATGCCTTGTTCTAAAGCTCTTTGGGAACCGCTTGCGTAGCCCCACAGACCTGGGGGCTGCGGGCTTTCCTGCTGCCTTCAGCCTCAAAACCACCCTTTCCCACTACGCACCGCGCCAGGCACAAAAATGGCCATACGGCTGGAGATGGGTCCCCCGCCCAAAGAGCAAGCAGGGAAAACTATGCCTTGTTCTAAAGCTCTTTGGGAACCGCTTGGATAGCCCCACAGACCTGGGGGCTGCAGGCTCTCCTGCTGCCTTCAGCCTCGACACCACCCTTTCCCACTTGGCACCACGCCAGGCACAAAAATGGCCGATGTCTGGAGATGGGTCCCATGCCCAAAGAGCCAGCAGGGAAAACTATGCCTTGTTCTAAAGCTCTTTGGGAACCGCTTGCGTAGCCCCACAGACCTGGGGGCTGCGGGCTTTCCTGCTGCCTTCAGCCTCAAAGCCACCCTTTCCCACTTGGCGCCGCGCCAGGCACAAAAATGGCCATACGGCTGGAGATGGGTCCCCCGCCCAAAGAGCCAGCAGGGAAAACTATGCCTTGTTCTAAAGCTCTTTGGGAACCGCTTGCATACTCCCACAGACCTGGGGGCTGCAGGCTTTGCTGCTGCCTTCAGCCTCAAAGCCACCCTTTCCCACTTGGCACTGCGCCAGGCACAAAAATGGCCTATGGCTGGAGATGGGTCCCCCGCCCAAAGAGCCAGCAGGGAAAACTATGCCTTGTTCCAAAGCTCTTTGGGAACCGCTTGCGTAGCCCCACAGACCTGGGGGCTGCAGGCTTTCCTGCTGCCTTCAGCCTCAAAGCCACCCTTTCCCACTTGGCGCCGCGCCAGGCACAAAAATGGCCATACGGCTGGAGATGGGTCCCCCGCCCAAAGAGCCAGCAGGGAAAACTATGCCTTGTTCTAAAGCTCTTTGGGAACCGCTTGCATAGTCCCACAGACCTGGGGGCTGCAGGCTTTGCTGCTGCCTTCAGCCTCGACACCACCCTTTCCCACTTGGCGTCGCGCTAGGCACAAAAATGGCCATATGTCTGCAGATGGGTCCCCCGCCCAAAGAGCCAGCAGGGAAAACTATGCCTTGTTCTAAAGCTCTTTGGGAACCGCTTGCGTAGCCCCACAGACCTGGGGGCTGCGGGCTTTCCTGCTGCCTTCAGCCTCGACACCACCCTTTCCCACTTGGCGCCGCGCCAGGCACAAAAATGGCCATACGGCAGGAGATGGGTTCCCCACCGAAAGAGCAAGCAGGGAAAACTATGCCTTGTTCTAAAGCTCTTTGGGAACCGCTTACGTAGCGCCACAGACCTGGGGGCTGTGGGCTTTCCTGCTGCCTTCAGCCTCGACACCACCCTTTCCCACTTGGCGCCGGGCCAGTCACAAAAATGGCCATACGGCTGGAGATGGGTCCCCCGCCCAAAGAGCCAGCAGGGAAAACTAGGCCTTGTTCCAAAGCTCTTTGGGAACCGCTTGCGTAGCCCCACAGACCTGGGGGCTGCGGGCTTTCCTGCTGCCTTCAGCCTCGACACCACCCTTTCCCACTTGGCGCCGCGCCAGGCACAAAAATGGCCATACGGCTGGAGATGGGTCCCCTGCCCAAAGAGCCAGCAGGGAAAACTATGCCTTGTTCTAAAGCTCTTTGGGAACCGCTTGCTTAGCCCCACAGACCTGGGGGCTGCAGGCTTTCCTGCTGCCTTCACCCTCAAAGCCACCCTTTCCCACTTGGCGCCGCGCCAGGCACAAAAATGGCCTATGGCTGGAGATGGGTCCCCCGCCCAAAGAGCCAGCAGGGAAAACTATGCCTTGTTCTAAAGCTCTTTGGGAACCGCTTGCGTAGCCCCACAGACCTGGGGGCTGCGGGCTTTCCTGCTGCCTTCAACCTCAAAACCACCCTTTCCCACTTGGCGCCGGGACAGGCACAAAAATGGCCATACGGCTGGAGATGGGTTCCCTGCCAAAAGAGCCAGCAGGGAAAACTATGCCTTGTTCTAAAGCTCTTTGGGAACCGCTTGCTTAGCCCCACAGACCTGGGGGCTGCAGGCTTTCCTGCTGCCTTCAGCCTCAAAGCCACCCTTTCCCACTTGGCGCCGCGCCAGGCACAAAAATGGCCTATGGCTGGAGATGGGTCCCCCGCCCAAAGAGCCAGCAGGGAAAACTATGCCTTGTTCTAAAGCTCTTTGGGAACCGCTTGCGTAGCCCCACAGACCTGGGGGCTGCGGACTTTCCTGCTGCCTTCAACCTCAACAACACCCTTTCCCACTTGGCGCCGGGCCAGGCACAAAAATGGCCATACGGCTGGAGATGGGTTCCCTGCCGAAAGAGCCAGCAGGGAAAACTATGCCTTGTTCTAAAGCTCTTTGGGAACCACTTGCGTAGCGCCACAGACCTGGGGGCTGTGGGCTTTCCTGCTGCCTTCAGCCTCGACACCACCCTTTCCCACTTGGCACTGCGCCAGGCACAAAAATGGCCATATGGCTGGAGATGGGTCCCCCGCCCAAAGAGCCAGCAAGGAAATCTATGCCTTGTTCTAAAGCTCTTTGGGAACCGCTTCCGTAGCCCCACAGACCTGGGGGCTGCGGGCTTTCCTGCTGCCTTCAGCCTCGACACCACCCTTTCCCACTTGGCGCCGCGCCAGGCACAAAAATGGCCATACGGCTGGAGATGGGTCCCCCGCCCAAAGAGCCAGCAAGGAAAACTATGCCTTGTTCTAAAGCTCTTTGGGAACCGCTTCCGTAGCCCCACAGACCTGGGGGCTGGAGCCTTTGCTGCTGCCTTCAGCCTCAAAACCACCCTTTCCCACTTGGCGCCGCGCCAGGCACAAAAATGGCCATACGGCTGGAGATGGGTCCCCCGCCCAGAGAGCCAGCAGGGAAAACTATGCCTTGTTCTAAAGCTCTTTGGGAACCGCTTGCGTAGCCCCACAGACCTGTGGGCTGCAGGCTTTCCTGCTGCCTTCAGGCTAAAAGCCACCCTTTCCCACTTGGCGCTGCGCCAGGCACAAAAATGGCCTATGGCTGGAGATGGGTCCCCCGCCCAAAGAGCCAGCAGGGAAAACTATGCCTTGTTCTAAAGCTCTTTGGGAACCGCTTCCATAGGCCCACAGACCTGGGGGCTGCAGGCTTTGCTGCTGCCTTCAGCCTCAAAGCCACCCTTTCCCACTTGGCGTCGCGCTAGGCACAAAAATGGCCATACGGCTGGAGATGGGTCCCCCGCCCAAACAGCCAGCAGGGAAAACTATGCCTTGTTCTTAAGCTCTTTGGGAGCTGCTTGCGTAGCCCCACAGACCTGGTGGCTGTGGGCCTTCCTGCTGCCTTCAACCTCGACACCACCCTTTCCCACTTGGCCCCTGGCCAGGCACAAAAATGGCCATACGGCTGGAGATGGGTCTCCCGCCCAAAGAGCCAGCAGGGAAAACTATGCCTTGTTCTAAAGCTCTTTGGGAACCGCTTGCGTAGCCCCACACACCTGGTGGCTGCGGGCTTTCCTGCTGCCTTCAGCCTCGACACCACCCTTTCCCACTTGGCGCCGCATCAGCCACAAAAATGGCCTATGGCAGGAGATGGGTCCCCCGCCCAAAGAGCCAGCAGGGAAAACTATGCCTTGTTCTAAAGCTCTTTGGGAAACGCTTGCGTAGCCCCACAGACCTTGGGGGCTGCAAGCTTTGCTGCTGCCTTCAGCCTCAAAGCCACCCTTGCCCACTTGGCGCCGCGCTAGGCACAAAAATGGCCTATGGCTGGAGATGAGTCCCATGCCCAGAGAGCCAGCAAGGAAAACTATGCCTTGTTCTAAAGCTCTTTGGGAACCGCTTGCGTAGCCGCACAGACCTGGGGGCTGCAGGCTTTCCTGCTGCCTTCAGCCTCAAAGCCACCCTTTCCCACTTGGCGCCCCATCAGGCACAAAAATGGCCTATGGCTGGAGATGGGTCCCCCGCCCAAAGAGCCAGCAGGGAAAACTATGCCTTGTTCTAAAGCTCTTTGGGAACCGCTTGCTTGGCCCCACAGACCTGGGGGCTGCAGGCTTTCCTGCTGCCTTCAGCCTCAAAACCACCCTTTCCCACTACGCACCGCGCCAGGCACAAAAATGGACATATGGCTGGAGATGGGTCCCCCCCCCAAAGAGCCAGCAGGGAAAACTATGCCTTGTTCTAAAGCTCTTTGGGAACCGCTTGCGTAGCCCCACAGACCTGGGGGCTGTGGGCTTTCCTGCTGCCTTCAGCCTCGACACCACCCTTTCCCACTTGGCGCCGCGCAAAGCACAAAAATGGCCATACGGCTGGAGATGTGTCCCCCGCCCAAAGAGCCAGCAGGGAAAACTATGCCTTGTTCTAAAGCTCTTTGGGAACCGCTTGCGTAGCCCCACAGACCTGGGGGCTGTGGGCTTTCCTGCTGCCTTCAGCCTCAAAGCCACCCTTTCCCGCTTCGCGCCGGGCCAGGCACAAAAATGGCCATACGGCTATAGATGGGTCCCCCGCCCAAAGAGCCAGCAGGGAAAACTATGCCTTGTTCTAAAGCTCTTTGGGAACCGCTTGCGTAGCCCCACAGACCTGGGGGCTGCAGGCTTTCCTGCTGCCTTCAGCCTCAAAGCCACCCTTTCCCACTTGGCGTCGCGCTAGGCACAAAAATGGCCTATGGCTGGAGATGGGTCCCCCGCCCAGAGAGCCAGCAAGGAAAATTATGCCTTGTTCTAAAGCTCTTTGGGAACCGCTTGCATAGCCCCACAGACCTGGGGGCTGCAGGCTTTCCTGCTGCCTTCATCCTCAAAACCACCCTTTCCCACTTGGCGCCCCATCAGGCACAAAAATGGCCATACGGCTGGAGATGGGTCCCCCGCCCGAAGAGCCAGCAAGAAAAATTATGCCTTGTTCTAAAGCTCTTTGGGAACCGCTTGCGTAACCGCACAGACCTGGGGGCTGCGGGCTCTCCTGCTGCCTTCAGCCTCAAAGCCACCCTTTCCCACTTGGCGCCGCGCCAGGCACAAAAATGGCCTATGGCTGGAGATGGGTCCCATGCCCAAAGAGCCAGCAAGGAAAACTATGCCTTGTTCTAAAGCTCTTTGGGAACCGCTTGCGTAGCCCCACACACCTGGGGGCTGCAGGCTTTCCTGCTGACTTCAGCCTCAAAGCCACCCTTTCCAACTTGGCACTCCATCAGGCAAAAAAATGGCCTATGGCTGGAGATCGGTCCCATACCCAAAGACCCAGCAAGGAAAACTATGCCTTGTTCTAAAGCTCTTTGGGAACCGCTTGCGTAGCCCCACAGACCTGGGGGCTGTGGGCTTTCCTGCTGCCTTCAGCCTCGACACCACCCTTTCCCACTTGGTGCCGCGCCAAGCACAAAAATGGCCATACGGCTGGAGATGGGTCCCCCGCCCAAAGAGCCAGCAGGGAAAACTATGCCTTGTTCTAAAGCTCTTTGGGAACCGCTTGCGTAGCCCCACAGACCTGGGGGCTGTGGGCTTTGCTGCTGCCTTCAGCCTCAAAGCCACCCTTTCCCACTACGCACCGCGCCAGACATAAAAATGGCCAAATGGCTGGAGATGGGTCCCATGCCCAAAGACCCAGCAGGGAAAACTATGCCTTGTTCTAAAGCTCTTTGGGAACCGCTTGCGTAGCCCCACAGACCTGGGGGCTGCGGGCTCTCCTGCTGCCTTCAGCCTCAAAGCCACCCTTTCCCGCTTCGCGCCGGGCCAGGCACAAAAATGGCCATACGGCTGTAGATGGGTCCTCCGCCCAAAGAGCCAGCAGGGAAAACTATGCCTTGTTCTAAAGCTCTTTGGGAACCGCTTGCTTGGCCCCACAGACCTGGGGGCTGCAGGCTTTCCTGCTGCCTTCAGCCTCAAAACCACCCTTTCCCACTACGCACCGCGCCAGGCACAAAAATGGACATATGGCTGGAGATGGGTCCCCCGCCCAAAGAGCCAGCAGGGAAAACTATGCCTTGTTCTAAAGCTCTTTGGGAAACGCTTGCGTAGCCCCACAGACCTTGGGGGCTGCAAGCTTTGCTGCTGCCTTCAGCCTCAAAGCCACCCTTGCCCACTTGGCGCCGCGCTAGGCACAAAAATGGCCTATGGCTGGAGATGAGTCCCATGCCCAGAGAGCCAGCAAGGAAAACTATGCCTTGTTCTAAAGCTCTTTGGGAACCGCTTGCGTAGCCGCACAGACCTGGGGGCTGCAGGCTTTCCTGCTGCCTTCAGCCTCAAAGCCACCCTTTCCCACTTGGCGCCCCATCAGGCACAAAAATGGCCTATGGCTGGAGATGGGTCCCCCGCCCAAAGAGCCAGCAGGGAAAACTATGCCTTGTTCTAAAGCTCTTTGGGAACCGCTTGCTTGGCCCCACAGACCTGGGGGCTGCAGGCTTTCCTGCTGCCTTCAGCCTCAAAACCACCCTTTCCCACTACGCACCGCGCCAGGCACAAAAATGGACATATGGCTGGAGATGGGTCCCCCCCCCAAAGAGCCAGCAGGGAAAACTATGCCTTGTTCTAAAGCTCTTTGGGAACCGCTTGCGTAGCCCCACAGACCTGGGGGCTGTGGGCTTTCCTGCTGCCTTCAGCCTCGACACCACCCTTTCCCACTTGGCGCCGCGCCAAGCACAAAAATGGCCATACGGCTGGAGATGTGTCCCCCGCCCAAAGAGCCAGCAGGGAAAACTATGCCTTGTTCTAAAGCTCTTTGGGAACCGCTTGCGTAGCCCCACAGACCTGGGGGCTGTGGGCTTTCCTGCTGCCTTCAGCCTCAAAGCCACCCTTTCCCGCTTCGCGCCGGGCCAGGCACAAAAATGGCCATACGGCTATAGATGGGTCCCCCGCCCAAAGAGCCAGCAGGGAAAACTATGCCTTGTTCTAAAGCTCTTTGGGAACCGCTTGCGTAGCCCCACAGACCTGGGGGCTGCAGGCTTTCCTGCTGCCTTCAGCCTCAAAGCCACCCTTTCCCACTTGGCGTCGCGCTAGGCACAAAAATGGCCTATGGCTGGAGATGGGTCCCCCGCCCAGAGAGCCAGCAAGGAAAATTATGCCTTGTTCTAAAGCTCTTTGGGAACCGCTTGCATAGCCCCACAGACCTGGGGGCTGCAGGCTTTCCTGCTGCCTTCATCCTCAAAACCACCCTTTCCCACTTGGCGCCCCATCAGGCACAAAAATGGCCATACGGCTGGAGATGGGTCCCCCGCCCGAAGAGCCAGCAAGAAAAATTATGCCTTGTTCTAAAGCTCTTTGGGAACCGCTTGCGTAACCGCACAGACCTGGGGGCTGCGGGCTCTCCTGCTGCCTTCAGCCTCAAAGCCACCCTTTCCCACTTGGCGCCGCGCCAGGCACAAAAATGGCCTATGGCTGGAGATGGGTCCCATGCCCAAAGAGCCAGCAAGGAAAACTATGCCTTGTTCTAAAGCTCTTTGGGAACCGCTTGCGTAGCCCCACAGACCTGGGGGCTGTGGGCTTTCCTGCTGCCTTCAGCCTCGACACCACCCTTTCCCACTTGGCGCCGCGCCAAGCACAAAAATGGCCATACGGCTGGAGATGGGTCCCCCGCCCAAAGAGCCAGCAGGGAAAACTATGCCTTGTTCTAAAGCTCTTTGGGAACCGCTTGCGTAGCCCCACAGACCTGGGGGCTGTGGGCTTTGCTGCTGCCTTCAGCCTCAAAGCCACCCTTTCCCACTACGCACCGCGCCAGGCATAAAAATGGCCAAATGGCTGGAGATGGGTCCCATGCCCAAAGACCCAGCAGGGAAAACTATGCCTTGTTCTAAAGCTCTTTGGGAACCGCTTGCGTAGCCCCACAGACCTGGGGGCTGCGGGCTCTCCTGCTGCCTTCAGCCTCAAAGCCACCCTTTCCCGCTTCGCGCCGGGCCAGGCACAAAAATGGCCATACGGCTATAGATGGGTCCTCCGCCCAAAGAGCCAGCAGGGAAAACTATGCCTTGTTCTAAAGCTCTTTGGGAACCGCTTGCTTGGCCCCACAGACCTGGGGGCTGCAGGCTTTCCTGCTGCCTTCAGCCTCAAAACCACCCTTTCCCACTACGCACCGCGCCAGGCACAAAAATGGACATATGGCTGGAGATGGGTCCCCCGCCCAAACAGCCAGCAGGGAAAACTATGCCTTGTTCTAAAGCTCTTTGGGAACCGCTTGCGTAGCCCCACAGACCTGGGGGCTGCAGGCTTTCCTGCTGCCTTCAGCCTCAAAACCACCCTTTCCCACTTGGCGTCGCGCTAGGCACAAAAATGGCCTATGGCTGGAGATGGGTCCCCCGCCCAGAGAGCCAGCAAGGAAAATTATGCCTTGTTCTAAAGCTCTTTGGGAACCGCTTGCATAGCCCCACAGACCTGGGGGCTGTGGGCTTTCCTGCTGCCTTCAGCCTCAAAACCACCCTTTCCCACTTGGCGCCCCATCAGGCACAAAAATGGCCATACGGCTGGAGATGGGTCCCCCGCCCGAAGAGCCAGCAAGAAAAATTATGCCTTGTTCTAAAGCTCTTTGGGAACCGCTTGCGTAACCGCACAGACCTGGGGGTGCGGGCTCTCCTGCTGCCTTCAGCCTCAAAGCCACCCTTTCCCACTTGGCGCCGCGCCAGGCACAAAAATGGCCTATGGCTGGAGATGGGTCCCATGCCCAAAGAGCCAGCAAGGAAAACTATGCCTTGTTCTAAAGCTCTTTGGGAACCGCTTGCGTAGCCCCTCAGACCTGGGGGCTGCAGGCTTTCCTGCTGACTTCAGCCTCAAAGCCACCCTTTCCAACTTGGCACTCCATCAGGCAAAAAAATGGCCTATGGCTGGAGATCGGTCCCATACCCAAAGACCCAGCAAGGAAAACTATGCCTTGTTCTAAAGCTCTTTGGGAACCGCTTGCGTAGCCCCACAGACCTGGGGGCTGTGGGCTTTCCTGCTGCCTTCAGCCTCGACACCACCCTTTCCCACTTGGCGCCGCGCCAAGCACAAAAATGGCCATACGGCTGGAGATGGGTCCCCCGCCCAAAGAGCCAGCAGGGAAAACTATGCCTTGTTCTAAAGCTCTTTGGGAACCGCTTGCGTAGCCCCACAGACCTGGGGGCTGTGGGCTTTGCTGCTGCCTTCAGCCTCAAAGCCACCCTTTCCCACTACGCACCGCGCCAGGCACAAAAATGGCCAAATGGCTGGAGATGGGTCCCATGCCCAAAGACCCAGCAGGGAAAACTATGCCTTGTTCTAAAGCTCTTTGGGAACCGCTTGCGTAGCCCCACAGACCTGGGGGCTGCGGGCTCTCCTGCTGCCTTCAGCCTCAAAGCCACCCTTTCCCGCTTCGCGCCGGGCCAGGCACAAAAATGGCCATACGGCTGGAGATGGGTCCCCCGCCCAAAGAGCCAGCAGGGAAAACTATGCCTTGTTCTAAAGCTCTTTGGGAACCGCTTGCGTAGCCCCACAGACCTGGGGGCTGCGGGCTCTCCTGCTGCCTTCAGCCTCAAAGCCACCCTTTCCCGCTTCGCGCCGGGCCAGGCACAAAAATGGCCATACGGCTGGAGATGGGTCCCCCGCCCAAAGAGCCAGCAGGGAAAACTATGCCTTGTTCTAAAGCTCTTTGGGAACCGCTTGCGTAGCCCCACAGACCTGGGGGCTGCGGGCTCTCCTGCTGCCTTCAGCCTCGACAACACCCTTTCCCACTTGGCGCCGCGCCAGGCACAAAAATGGCCTATGGCTGGAGATGGGTCTCCCCCCCAAAGAGCCAGCAGGGAAAACTATGCCTTGTTCTAAAGCTCTTTGGGAACCACTTGCGTAGCCCCACAGACCTGGGGGCTGTGGGCTTTCCTGCTGCCTTCAGCCTCGACACCACCCTTTCCCACTTGGCGCCGCGCCAAGCACAAAAATGGCCATACGGCTGGAGATGGGTCCCCCGCCCAAAGAGCCAGCAGGGAAAACTATGCCTTGTTCTAAAGCTCTTTGGGAACCGCTTGCGTAGCCCCACAGACCTGGGGGCTGCAGGCTTTCCTGCTGCCTTCAGCCTCAAAGCCACCCTTTCCCACTTGGCGTCGCGCTAGGCACAAAAATGGCCTATGGCTGGAGATGGGTCCCCCGCCCAGAGAGCCAGCAAGGAAAATTATGCCTTGTTCTAAAGCTCTTTGGGAACCGCTTGCATAGCCCCACAGACCTGGGGGCTGCAGGCTTTCCTGCTGCCTTCAGCCTCAAAACCACCCTTTCCCACTTGGCGCCCCATCAGGCACAAAAATGGCCATACGGCTGGAGATGGGTCCCCCGCCCGAAGAGCCAGCAAGAAAAATTATGCCTTGTTCTAAAGCTCTTTGGGAACCGCTTGCGTAACCGCACAGACCTGGGGGCTGCGGGCTCTCCTGCTGCCTTCAGCCTCAAAGCCACCCTTTCCCACTTGGCGCCGCGCCAGGCACAAAAATGGCCTATGGCTGGAGATGGGTCCCATGCCCAAAGAGCCAGCAAGGAAAACTATGCCTTGTTCTAAAGCTCTTTGGGAACCGCTTGCGTAGCCCCACAGACCTGGGGGCTGCAGGCTTTCCTGCTGACTTCAGCCTCAAAGCCACCCTTTCCAACTTGGCACTCCATCAGGCAAAAAAATGGCCTATGGCTGGAGATCGGTCCCATACCCAAAGACCCAGCAAGGAAAACTATGCCTTGTTCTAAAGCTCTTTGGGAACCGCTTGCGTAGCCCCACAGACCTGGGGGCTGTGGGCTTTGCTGCTGCCTTCAGCCTCAAAGCCACCCTTTCCCACTACGCACCGCGCCAGGCACAAAAATGGCCAAATGGCTGGAGATGGGTCCCATGCCCAAAGACCCAGCAAGGAAAACTATGCCTTGTTCTAAAGCTCTTTGGGAACCGCTTGTGTAGCCCCACAGACCTGGGGGCTGCAGGCTTTGCTGCTGCCTTCAGCCTCAAAGCCACCCTTTCCCACTTGGCGTCGCGCCAGGCAGAAAAATGGCCTATGGCTGGAGAGGGGTCCCATGCCCAAAGAGCCAGCAGGGAAAACTATGCCTTGTTCTAAAGCTCTTTGGGAACCGCTTGCGTAGCCACACAGACCTTAGGGCTGCAGGCTTTGCTCCTGCCTTCAGCCTCAAAGCCACCCTTTCCCACTTGGCACCGCGCCAGGCACAAAAATGGCCATACGGCTGGAGATGGTTCCCCCGCCCAAAGAGCCAGCAGGGAAAACTATGCCTTGTTCTAAAGCTCTTTGGGAACCGCTTGCGTAGCCCCACAGACCTGGGGGCTGCGGGCTTTCCTGCTGCCTTCAGCCTCGACACCACCCTTTCCCACTTGGCGCCACGCTAGGCACAAAAATGGCCATACGGCTGGAGATGGGTCCCATGCCCAAAGAGCCAGCAGGGAAAACTATGCCTTGTTCTAAAGCTCTTTGGGAACCGCTTGCGTAGCCCCACAGACCTGGGGGCTGCGGGCTTTCCTGCTGCCTTCAGCCTCAAAACCACCCTTTCCCACTTGGCGCTGCGCCAGGCACAAAAATGGCCTATGGCTGGAGATGGGTCCCATGCCCAAAGAGCCAGCAGGGAAAACTATGCCTTGTTCTAAAGCTCTTTGGGAACCTCTTGCATAGCCCCACAGACCTGGGGGCTGCAGGCTTTCCTGCTGCCTTCAGCCTCAAAGCCACCCTTTCCCACTTGGCGCCGGGCCAGGCACAAAAATTGCCATACGGCTGGAGATGGGTCCCATGCCAAAAGAGCCAGCAGGGAAAACTATGCCTTGTTCTAAAGCTCTTTGGGAACCGCTTGCGTAGCCCCACAGACCTGGGGGCTGCGGGCTTTCCTGCTGCCTTCAGCCTCAAAACCACCCTTTCCCACTACGCACCGCGCCAGGCACAAAAATGGCCATACGACTGGAGATGGGTCCCCCGCCCAAAGAGCCAGCAGGGAAAACTATGCCTTGTTCTAAAGCTCTTTGGGAACCGCTTGCGTAGCCCCACAGACCTGGGGCCTGCAGGCTTTCCTGCTGCCTTCAGCGTCAAAACCACCCTTTCCCACTTGGCGCCGCGCCAGGCTCAAAAATGGCCATACGGCTGGAGATGGGTCCCCCGCCCAAAGAGCCAGCAGGGAAAACTATGCCTTGTTCTAAAGCTCTTTGGGAACCGCTTGCGTAGCCCCACAGACCTGGGGGCTGCGGGCTTTCCTGCTGCCTTCAGCGTCAAAACCACCCTTTCCCACTTGGCGCCGCATCAGGCACAAAAATGGCCTATGGCTGGAGATGGGTCCCATGCCCAAAGAGCCATCACGGAAAACTATGCCTTGTTCTAAAGCTCTTTGGGAACCGCTTGCGTAGCCCCACAGACCTGGGGGCTGCGGGCTTTCCTGCTGCCTTCAGCCTCAAAGCCACCCTTTCCTACTTGGCGTCGCGCCAGGCACAAAAATGGCCTATGGCTGGAGATGGGTCCCATGCCCAAAGAGCCATCAGGGAAAACTATGCCTTGTTCTAAAGCTCTTTGGGAACCGCTTGCTTGGCCCCACAGACCTGGGGGCTGCAGGCTTTCCTGCTGCCTTCAGCCTCAAAACCACCCTTTCCCACTACGCACCGCGCCAGGCACAAAAATGGACATACGGCTGGAGATGGGTCGCCCGCCCAAGGAGCCAGCAGGGAAAACTATGCCTTGTTCTAAAGCTCTTTGGGAACCGCTTGCTTGGCCCCACAGACCTGGGGGCTGCAGGCTCTCGTGCTGCCTTCAGCCTCGACAACACCCTTTCCCACTTGGCGCCGCTCTAGGCACAAAAATGGCCTATGGCTGGAGATATGTCTCCCCCCAAAAGGGCCAGCAGGGAAAACTATGCCTTGTTCTAAAGCTCTTTGGGAACCGCTTGCGTAGCCCCACAGACCTGGGGTCTGCGGGCTTACCTGCTGCCTTCAGCCTCAAAGCCACCCTTTCCTGCTTGGCGCCCCATCAGGCACAAAAATGGCCTATGGCTGGAGATGGGTCCCATGCCCTAAGAGCCAGCAGGGAAAACTATGCCTTGTTCTAAAGCTCTTTGGGAACCGCTTGCGTAGGCCCACAGACCTGGGGGCTGCAGGCTTTCCTGCTGCCTTCAGCCTCAAAGCCACCCTTTCCCACTTGGCGCCCCATCAGGCACAAAAATGGCCTATGGCTGGAGATGGGTCCCATGCCCTAAGAGCCAGCAGGGAAAACTATGCCTTGTTCTAAAGCTCTTTGGGAACCGCTTGCGTAGCCCCACAGACCTGGGGGCTGCGGGCTTTCCTGCTGCCTTCAGCCTCGACACCACCCTTTCCCACTTGGCGCCGCGCTAGGCACAAAAATGGTCTATGGCTGGAGATGGGTCCCCCGCCCAAGGAGCCAGCAGGGAAATCTAGGCCTTGTTCTAAAGCACTTTGGGAACCGCTTCCATAGCCCCACAGACCTGGGGGCTGTGGGCTTTCCTGCTGCCTTCAGACTCGACACCACCCTTCGCCACTTGGCGCCGCGCCAGGCTAAAAATGGCCATATGGCTGGAGATGGGTCCCCCGCCCAAGGAGGCAGCAGGGAAAACTATGCCTTGTTCTAAAGCTCTTTGGGAACCGCTTGCGTAGCCCCACAGACCTGGGGGCTGCAGGCTTTCCTGCTACCTTCAGCCTCAAAGCCACCCTTTCCCACTTGGCGTCGCGCCAGGCACAAAAATGGCCTATGGCTGGAGATGGGTCCCATGCCCAAAGAGCCAGCAGGGAAAACTATGCCTTGTTCTAAAGCTCTTTGGGAACCGCTTGCGTAGCCCCACAGACCTGGGGGCTGCGGGCTTTCCTGCTGCCTTCAGCCTCGACACAACCCTTTCCCACTTGGCGCCGCGCCAGGCACAAAAATGGCCATACGGCTGGAGATGGGTCCCCCACCCAAAGAGCCAGCAGGGAAAACTATGCCTTGTTCTAAAGCTCTTTGGGAACCGCTTGCGTAGCCCCACAGACCTGGGGGCTGCGGGCTTTCCTGCTGCCTTCAGACTCAAATCCACCCTTTCCCACTACGCACCGCGCCAGGCATAAAAATAGCCATACGACTGGAGATGGGTCCCCCGCCCAAAGAGCCAGCAGGGAAAACTATGCCTTGTTCTAAAGCTCTTTGGGAACCGCTTGCGTAGCCCCACAGACCTGGGGGCTGCAGGCTTTGCTGCTGCCTTCAGCCTCAAAGCCACCCTTTCCCACTACGCACCGCGCCAGGCATAAAAATAGCCATACGACTGGAGATGGGTCCCCCGCCCAAAGAGCCAGCAGGGAAAACTATGCCTTGTTCTAAAGCTCTTTGGGAACCGCTTGCGTAGCCCCACAGACCTGGGGGCTGTGGGCTTTCCTGCTGCCTTCAGCCTCGACACCTCCCTTTCCCACTTGGCGCCGCGCCAGGCACAAAAATGGCCATACGGCTGGAGATGGGTCCCCCGCCCAAAGAGCCAGCAGGGAAAACTATGCCTTGTTCTAAAGCTCTTTGGGAACCGCTTGCGTAGCCCCACAGACCTGGGGGCTGCAGGCTTTGCTGCTGCCTTCAGCCTCGACAGCACCCTTTCCCACTTGGCAATGCGCCAGGCACAAAAATGGCCATAAGGCTGGATATGGGTCCCCCGCCCAGAGAGCCAGCAGGGAAAACTATGCCTTGTTCTAAAGCTCTTTGGGAACCGCTTGCGTAGCCCCACAGACCTGGGGGCTGCGGGCTTTCCTGCTGCCTTCACACTCGACACCACTCTTTCCCACTTGGCGCCGCGCCAGGCACAAAAATGGCCATACGGCTGGAGATGGGTCCCCCGCCCAAAGAGCCAGCAGGGAAAACTATGCCTTGTTCTAAATCTCTTTGGGAACCGCTTGCTTGGCCCCACAGACGTGGGGGCTGCGGGCTTTCCTGCTGCCTTCAGCCTCGACACCACCCTTTCCCACTTGGCGCCGCGCTAGGCACAAAAATGGTCTATGGCTGGAGATGGGTCCCCCGCCCAAAGAGCCAGCAGGGAAATCTTGGCCTTGTTCTAAAGCACTTTGGGAACAGCTTGCGTAGCCCCACAGACCTGGGGGATGCGGGCTTTCCTGCTGCCTTCAGCCTCGACACCACCCTTTCCCACTTGGCGCCGCGCCAGGCACAAAAATGGCCTATGGCTGGAGATGGGTCCCATGCCCAAAGAGCCAGTAGGGAAAACTATGCCTTGTTCTAAAGCTCTTTGGGAACCGCTTGCTTGGCCCCACAGACGTGGGGGCTGCGGGCTTTCCTGCTGCCTTCAGCCTCAAAACCACCCTTTCCCACTTGGCGCCGCGCCAGGCACAAAAATGGCCTATGGCTGGAGATGGGTCACCCGCCCAAGGAGCCAGCAGGGGAAACTATGCCTTGTTCTAAAGCTCTTTGGGAACCGCTTGCTTGGCCCCGCAGACCTTGGGGCTGCAGGCTTTCCTGCTGCCTTCAGCCTCGACAACACCCTTTCCCACTTGGCGCCGCGCTAGGCACAAAAATGGCCTATGGCTGGAGATATGTCTCCCCCCAAAAGAGCCAGCAGGGAAAACTATGCCTTGTTCTAAAGCTCTTTGGGAACCGCTTGCGTAGCCCCACAGACCTGGGGGCTGCAGGCTTTCCTGCTGCCTTCAGCCTCGACACCACCCTTTCCCACTTGGCGCCACGCCAGGCTCAAAAATGGCCATACGGCTGGAGATGGGTTCCCCGCCCAAAGAGCCAGCAGGGAAAACTATGCCTTGTTCTAAAGCTCTTTGGGAACCACTTGCGTAGCCCCACAGACCTGGGGGCTGCAGGCTTTGCTGCTGCCTTCAGCCTTGAAGCCACCCTTTCCCACTTGGCGCCACGCCAGGCACAAAAATGGCCTATGGCTGGAGATGGATCCCCCGCCCAGAGAGCCAGGAGGGAAAATTATGCCTTGTTCTAAAGCTCTTTGGGAACCGCTTGCGTAGCCCCACAGACCTGGGGGCTGCAGGCTTTCCTGCTGCCTTCACCCTCAAAAACACCCTTTCCCACTACGCACCGCGCCAGGCATAAAAATTGCCATACGACTGGAGATGGGTCCCCCGCCCAAAGAGCCAGCAGGGAAAACTATGCCTTGTTCTAAAGCTCTTTGGGAACCGCTTGCGTAGCCCCACAGACCTTAGGGCTGCGGGCTTTCCTGCTGCCTTCAGACTCGACACCACCCTTTCCCACTTGACACCGCGCCAGGCACAAAAATGGCCATACGGCTGGAGATGGGTCCCCCGCCCAAAGAGCCAGCAGGGAAAACTATGCCTTGTTCTAAAGCTCTTTGGGAACCTCTTGCGTAGCCCCACAGACCTGGGTGCTCCGGGCTTTCCTGCTGCCTTCAGCGTCAAAACCACCCTTTCCCACTTGGCGCCGCGCCAGGCACAAAAATGGCCATACGGCTGGAGATGGGTCCCCCGCCCGAAGAGCCAGCAAGAAAAATTATGCCTTGTTCTAAAGCTCTTTGGGAACCGCTTGCGTAACCGCACAGACCTGGGGGCTGCGGGCTTTCCTGCTGACTTCAGCCTCAAAGCCACCCTTTCCAACTTGGCACTCCATCAGGCAAAAAAATGGCCTATGTCTGGAGATCGGTCCCATACCCAAAGACCCAGCAAGGAAAACTATGCCTTGTTCTAAAGCTCTTTGGGAACCGCTTGCGTAGCCCCACAGACCTGGGGGCTGTGGGCTTTCCTGCTGCCTTCAGCCTCAAAGCCACCCTTTCCCACTTGGCGCCGCGCCAAGCACAAAAATGGCCATACGGCTGGAGATGGGTCCCCCGCCCAAAGAGCCAGCAGGGAAAACTATGCCTTGTTCTAAAGCTCTTTGGGAACCGCTTGCGTAGCCCCACAGACCTGGGGGCTGTGGGCTTTGCTGCTGCCTTCAGCCTCAAAGCCACCCTTTCCCACTACGCACCGCGCCAGGAACAAAAATGGCCAAATGGCTGGAGATGGGTCCCATGCCCAAAGACCCAGCAGGGAAAACTATGCCTTGTTCTAAAGCTCTTTGGGAACCGCTTGCGTAGCCCCACAGACCTGGGGGCTGCGGGCTCTCCTGCTGCCTTCAGCCTCAAAGCCACCCTTTCCCGCTTCGCGCCGGGCCAGGCACAAAAATGGCCATACGGCTATAGATGGGTCCCCCGCCCAAAGAGCCAGCAGGGAAAACTATGCCTTGTTCTAAAGCTCTTTGGGAACCGCTTGCTTGGCCCCACAGACCTGGGGGCTGCAGGCTTTCCTGCTGCCTTCAGCCTCAAAACCACCCTTTCCCACTACGCACCGCGCCAGGCACAAATATGGACATATGGCTGGAGATGGGTCCCCCGCCCAAAGAGCCAGCAGGGAAAACTATGCCTTGTTCTAAAGCTCTTTGGGAACCGCTTGCGTAGCCCCACAGACCTGGGGGCTGCGGGCTCTCCTGCTGCCTTCAGCCTCGACACCACCCTTTCCCACTTGGCGCCGCGCCAAGCACAAAAATGGCCATACGGCTGGAGATGGGTCCCCCGCCCAAAGAGCCAGCAGGGAAAACTATGCCTTGTTCTAAAGCTCTTTGGGAACCGCTTGCGTAGCCCCACAGACCTGGGGGCTGCAGGCTTTCCTGCTGCCTTCAGCCTCAAAGCCACCCTTTCCCACTTGGCGTCGCGCTAGGCACAAAAATGGCCTATGGCTGGAGATGGGTCCCCCGCCCAGAGAGCCAGCAAGGAAAATTATGCCTTGTTCTAAAGCTCTTTGGGAACCGCTTGCATAGCCCCACAGACCTGGGGGCTGCAGGCTTTCCTGCTGCCTTCAGCCTCAAAACCACCCTTTCCCACTTGGCGCCCCATCAGGCACAAAAATGGCCATACGGCTGGAGATGGGTCCCCCGCCCGAAGAGCCAGCAAGAAAAATTATGCCTTGTTCTAAAGCTCTTTGGGAACCGCTTGCGTAACCGCACAGACCTGGGGGCTGCGGGCTCTCCTGCTGCCTTCAGCCTCAAAGCCACCCTTTCCCACTTGGCGCCGCGCCAGGCACAAAAATGGCCTATGGCTGGAGATGGGTCCCATGCCCAAAGAGCCAGCAAGGAAAACTATGCCTTGTTCTAAAGCTCTTTGGGAACCGCTTGCGTAGCCCCACAGACCTGGGGGCTGCAGGCTTTCCTGCTGACTTCAGCCTCAAAGCCACCCTTTCCAACTTGGCACTCCATCAGGCAAAAAAATGGCCTATGGCTGGAGATCGGTCCCATACCCAAAGACCCAGCAAGGAAAACTATGCCTTGTTCTAAAGCTCTTTGGGAACCGCTTGCGTAGCCCCACAGACCTGGGGGCTGTGGGCTTTCCTGCTGCCTTCAGCCTCGACACCACCCTTTCCCACTTGGCGCCGCGCCAAGCACAAAAATGGCCATACGGCTGGAGATGGGTCCCCCGCCCAAAGAGCCAGCAGGGAAAACTATGCCTTGTTCTAAAGCTCTTTGGGAACCGCTTGCGTAGCCCCACAGACCTGGGGGCTGTGGGCTTTGCTGCTGCCTTCAGCCTCAAAGCCACCCTTTCCCACTACGCACCGCGCCAGGCACAAAAATGGCCAAATGGCTGGAGATGGGTCCCATGCCCAAAGACCCAGCAAGGAAAACTATGCCTTGTTCTAAAGCTCTTTGGGAACCGCTTGCGTAGCCCCACAGACCTGGGGGCTGCAGGCTTTGCTGCTGCCTTCAGCCTCAAAGCCACCCTTTCCCACTTGGCGTCGCGCTAGGCACAAATTGGCCATACGGCTGGAGATGGGTCCCCCGCCCAAAGAGCCAGCAGGGAAAACTATGCCTTGTTCTAAAGCTCTTTGGGAACCGCTTGCATAGCCCCACAGACCTGGGGGCTGCAGGCTTTCCTGCTGCCTTCAGACTCGACACCACCCTTTCCCACTTGGCACCGCGCCAGGCAGAAAAATGGCCTATGGCTGGAGAGGGGTCCCATGCCCAAAGAGCCAGCAGGGAAAACTATGCCTTGTTCTAAAGCTCTTTGGGAACCGCTTGCGTAGCCACACAGACCTTAGGGCTGCAGGCTTTGCTCCTGCCTTCAGCCTCAAAGCAACCCTTTCCCACTTGGCGCCGCGCCAGGCACAAAAATGGCCATACGGCTGGAGATGTTTCCCCCGCCCAAAGAGCCAGCAGGGAAAACTATGCCTTGTTCTAAAGCTCTTTGGGAACCGCTTGCGTAGCCCCACAGACCTGGGGGCTGCGGGCTTTCCTGCTGCCTTCAGCCTCGACACCACCCTTTCCCACTTGGCGCCACGCTAGGCACAAAAATGGCCATACGGCTGGAGATGGGTCCCATGCCCAAAGAGCCAGCAGGGAAAACTATGCCTTGTTCTAAAGCTCTTTGGGAACCGCTTGCGTAGCCCCACAGACCTGGGGGCTGCGGGCTTTCCTGCTGCCTTCAGCCTCAAAACCACCCTTTCCCACTTGGCGCTGCGCCAGGCACAAAAATGGCCTATGGCTGGAGATGGGTCCCATGCCCAAAGAGCCAGCAGGGAAAACTATGCCTTGTTCTAAAGCTCTTTGGGAACCTCTTGCATAGCCCCACAGACCTGGGGGCTGCAGGCTTTCCTGCTGCCTTCAGCCTCAAAGCCACCCTTTCCCACTTGGCGCCGGGCCAGGCACAAAAATTGCCATACGGCTGGAGATGGGTCCCATGCCAAAAGAGCCAGCAGGGAAAACTATGCCTTGTTCTAAAGCTCTTTGGGAACCGCTTGCGTAGCCCCACAGACCTGGGGGCTGCGGGCTTTCCTGCTGCCTTCAGCCTCAAAACCACCCTTTCCCACTGCGCACCGCGCCAGGCACAAAAATGGCCATACGACTGGAGATGGGTCCCCCGCCCAAAGAGCCAGCAGGGAAAACTATGCCTTGTTCTAAAGCTCTTTGGGAACCGCTTGCGTAGCCCCACAGACCTGGGGCCTGCAGGCTTTCCTGCTGCCTTCAGCGTCAAAACCACCCTTTCCCACTTGGCGCCGCGCCAGGCTCAAAAATGGCCATACGGCTGGAGATGGGTCCCCCGCCCAAAGAGCCAGCAGGGAAAACTATGCCTTGTTCTAAAGCTCTTTGGGAACCGCTTGCGTAGCCCCACAGACCTGGGGGCTGCGGGCTTTCCTGCTGCCTTCAGCGTCAAAACCACCCTTTCCCACTTGGCGCCGCATCAGGCACAAAAATGGCCTATGGCTGGAGATGGGTCCCATGCCCAAAGAGCCATCACGGAAAACTATGCCTTGTTCTAAAGCTCTTTGGGAACCGCTTGCGTAGCCCCACAGACCTGGGGGCTGCGGGCTTTCCTGCTGACTTCAGCCTCAAAGCCACCCTTTCCTACTTGGCGTCGCGCCAGGCACAAAAATGGCCTATGGCTGGAGATGGGTCCCATGCCCAAAGAGCCATCAGGGAAAACTATGCCTTGTTCTAAAGCTCTTTGGGAACCGCTTGCTTGGCCCCACAGACCTGGGGGCTGCAGGCTTTCCTGCTGCCTTCAGCCTCAAAACCACCCTTTCCCACTACGCACCGCGCCAGGCACAAAAATGGACATACGGCTGGAGATGGGTCGCCCGCCCAAGGAGCCAGCAGGGAAAACTATGCCTTGTTCTAAAGCTCTTTGGGAACCGCTTGCTTGGCCCCACAGACCTGGGGGCTGCGGGCTTTCCTGCTGCCTTCAGCCTCGACACCACCCTTTCCCACTTGGCGCCGCGCTAGGCACAAAAATGGTCTATGGCTGGAGATGGGTCCCCCGCCCAAGGAGCCAGCAGGGAAATCTAGGCCTTCTTCTAAAGCACTTTGGGAACCGCTTCCATAGCCCCACAGACCTGGGGGCTGTGGGCTTTCCTGCTGCCTTCAGACTCGACACCACCCTTCCCCACTTGGCGCCGCGCCAGGCTAAAAATGGCCATATGGCTGGAGATGGGTCCCCCGCCCAAGGAGCCAGCAGGGAAAACTATGCCTTGTTCTAAAGCTCTTTGGGAACCGCTTGCGTAGCCCCACAGACCTGGGGGCTGCAGGCTTTCCTGCTACCTTCAGCCTCAAAGCCACCCTTTCCCACTTGGCGTCGCGCCAGGCACAAAAATGGCCTATGGCTGGAGATGGGTCCCATGCCCAAAGAGCCAGCAGGGAAAACTATGCCTTGTTCTAAAGCTCTTTGGGAACCGCTTGCGTAGCCCCACAGACCTGGGGGCTGCGGGCTTTCCTGCTGCCTTCAGCCTCGACACCACCCTTTCCTACTTGGCGCCGCGCCAGGCACAAAAATGGCCATACAGCTGGAGATGGGTCCCCCACCCAAAGAGCCAGCAGGGAAAACTATGCCTTGTTCTAAAGCTCTTTGGGAACCGCTTGCGTAGCCCCACAGACCTGGGGGCTGCGGGCTTTCCTGCTGCCTTCAGACTCAAATCCACCCTTTCCCACTACGCACCGCGCCAGGCATAAAAATAGCCATACGACTGGAGATGGGTCCCCCGCCCAAAGAGCCAGCAGGGAAAACTATGCCTTGTTCTAAAGCTCTTTGGGAACCGCTTGCGTAGCCCCACAGACCTGGGGGCTGCAGGCTTTGCTGCTGCCTTCAGCCTCGACAGCACCCTTTCCCACTTGGCAATGCGCCAGGCACAAAAATGGCCATACGGCTGGATATGGGTCCCCCGCCCAGAGAGCCAGCAGGGAAAACTATGCCTTGTTCTAAAGCTCTTTGGGAACCGCTTGCGTAGCCCCACAGACCTGGGGGCTGCGGGCTTTCCTGCTGCCTTCACACTCGACACCACTCTTTCCCACTTGGCGCCGCGCCAGGCACAAAAATGGCCATACGGCTGGAGATGGGTCCCCCGCCCAAAGAGCCAGCAGGGAAAACTATGCCTTGTTCTAAATCTCTTTGGGAACCGCTTGCGTAGCCCCACAGACCTGGGGGCTGCGGGCTTTGCTGCTGCCTTCAGCCTCGACACCACCCTTTCCCACTTGGCGCCGCGCTAGGCACAAAAATGGTCTATGGCTGGAGATGGGTCCCCCGCCCAAAGAGCCAGCAGGGAAATCTTGGCCTTGTTCTAAAGCACTTTGGGAACAGCTTGCGTAGCCCCACAGACCTGGGGGCTGCGGGCTTTCCTGCTGCCTTCAGCCTCAAAGCCACCCTTTCCCACTTGGCGCCGCATCAGGCACAAAAATGGCCATACGGCTGGAGATGTGTCCCCCGCCCTAAGAGCCAGCAGGGAAAACTATGCCTTGTTCTAAAGCTCTTTGGGAACCGCTTGCGTAGCCCCACAGACCTGGGGGATGCGGGCTTTCCTGCTGCCTTCAGCCTCGACACCACCCTTTCCCACTTGGCGCCGCGCCAGGCACAAAAATGGCCTATGGCTGGAGAAGGGTCCCATGCCCAAAGAGCCAGTAGGGAAAACTATGCCTTGTTCTAAAGCTCTTTGGGAACCGCTTGCTTGGCCCCACAGACGTGGGGGCTGCGGGCTTTCCTGCTGCCTTCAGCCTCAAAACCACCCTTTCCCACTTGGCGCCGCGCCAGGCACAAAAATGGCCTATGGCTGGAGATGGGTCACCCGCCCAAGGAGCCAGCAGGGGAAACTATGCCTTGTTCTAAAGCTCTTTGGGAACCGCTTGCTTGGCCCCACAGACCTTGGGGCTGCAGGCTTTCCTGCTGCCTTCAGCCTCGACAACACCCTTTCCCACTTGGCGCCGCGCTAGGCACAAAAATGGCCTATGGCTGGAGATATGTCTCCCCCCAAAAGAGCCAGCAGGGAAAACTATGCCTTGTTCTAAAGCTCTTTGGGAACCGCTTGCGTAGCCCCACAGACCTGGGGGCTGCAGGCTTTCCTGCTGCCTTCAGCCTCGACACCACCCTTTCCCACTTGGCGCCACGCCAGGCTCAAAAATGGCCATACGGCTGGAGATGGGTTCCCCGCCCAAAGAGCCAGCAGGGAAAACTATGCCTTGTTCTAAAGCTCTTTGGGAACCGCTTGCGTAGCCCCACAGACCTGGGGGCTGCGGGCTCTCCTGCTGCCTTCAGCCTCAAAGCCACCCTTTCCCGCTTCGCGCCGGGCCAGGCACAAAAATGGCCATACGGCTATAGATGGGTCCCCCGCCCAAAGAGCCAGCAGGGAAAACTATGCCTTGTTCTAAAGCTCTTTGGGAACCGCTTGCTTGGCCCCACAGACCTGGGGGCTGCAGGCTTTCCTGCTGCCTTCAGCCTCAAAACCACCCTTTCCCACTACGCACCGCGCCAGGCACAAAAATGGACATATGGCTGGAGATGGGTCCCCCGCCCAAAGAGCCAGCAGGGAAAACTATGCCTTGTTCTAAAGCTCTTTGGGAACCGCTTGCGTAGCCCCACAGACCTGGGGGCTGCGGGCTCTCCTGCTGCCTTCAGCCTCGACAACACCCTTTCCCACTTGGCGCCGCGCCAGGCACAAAAATGGCCTATGGCTGGAGATGGGTCTCCCCCCCAAAGAGCCAGCAGGGAAAACTATGCCTTGTTCTAAAGCTCTTTGGGAACCACTTGCGTAGCCCCACAGACCTGGGGGCTGTGGGCTTTCCTGCTGCCTTCAGCCTCGACACCACCCTTTCCCACTACGCACCGCGCCAGGCATAAAAATAGCCATACGACTGGAGATGGGTCCCCCGCCCAAAGAGCCAGCAGGGAAAACTATGCCTTGTTCTAAAGCTCTTTGGGAACCGCTTGCGTAGCCCCACAGACCTGGGGGCTGTGGGCTTTCCTGCTGCCTTCAGCCTCGACACCTCCCTTTCCCACTTGGCGCCGCGCCAGGCACAAAAATGGCCATACGGCTGGAGATGGGTCCCCCGCCCAAAGAGCCAGCAGGGAAAACTATGCCTTGTTCTAAAGCTCTTTGGGAACCGCTTGCGTAGCCCCACAGACCTGGGGGCTGCGGGCTTTCCTGCTGCCTTCAGACTCAAATCCACCCTTTCCCACTACGCACCGCGCCAGGCATAAAAATAGCCATACGACTGGAGATGGGTCCCCCGCCCAAAGAGCCAGCAGGGAAAACTATGCCTTGTTCTAAAGCTCTTTGGGAACCGCTTGCGTAGCCCCACAGACCTGGGGGCTGCAGGCTTTGCTGCTGCCTTCAGCCTCGACAGCACCCTTTCCCACTTGGCAATGCGCCAGGCACAAAAATGGCCATACGGCTGGATATGGGTCCCCCGCCCAGAGAGCCAGCAGGGAAAACTATGCCTTGTTCTAAAGCTCTTTGGGAACCGCTTGCGTAGCCCCACAGACCTGGGGGCTGCGGGCTTTCCTGCTGCCTTCACACTCGACACCACTCTTTCCCACTTGGCGCCGCGCCAGGCACAAAAATGGCCATACGGCTGGAGATGGGTCCCCCGCCCAAAGAGCCAGCAGGGAAAACTATGCCTTGTTCTAAATCTCTTTGGGAACCGCTTGCGTAGCCCCACAGACCTGGGGGCTGCGGGCTTTGCTGCTGCCTTCAGCCTCGACACCACCCTTTCCCACTTGGCGCCGCGCTAGGCACAAAAATGGTCTATGGCTGGAGATGGGTCCCCCGCCCAAAGAGCCAGCAGGGAAATCTTGGCCTTGTTCTAAAGCACTTTGGGAACAGCTTGCGTAGCCCCACAGACCTGGGGGCTGCGGGCTTTCCTGCTGCCTTCAGCCTCAAAGCCACCCTTTCCCACTTGGCGCCGCATCAGGCACAAAAATGGCCATACGGCTGGAGATGTGTCCCCCGCCCTAAGAGCCAGCAGGGAAAACTATGCCTTGTTCTAAAGCTCTTTGGGAACCGCTTGCGTAGCCCCACAGACCTGGGGGATGCGGGCTTTCCTGCTGCCTTCAGCCTCGACACCACCCTTTCCCACTTGGCGCCGCGCCAGGCACAAAAATGGCCTATGGCTGGAGAAGGGTCCCATGCCCAAAGAGCCAGTAGGGAAAACTATGCCTTGTTCTAAAGCTCTTTGGGAACCGCTTGCTTGGCCCCACAGACGTGGGGGCTGCGGGCTTTCCTGCTGCCTTCAGCCTCAAAACCACCCTTTCCCACTTGGCGCCGCGCCAGGCACAAAAATGGCCTATGGCTGGAGATGGGTCACCCGCCCAAGGAGCCAGCAGGGGAAACTATGCCTTGTTCTAAAGCTCTTTGGGAACCGCTTGCTTGGCCCCACAGACCTTGGGGCTGCAGGCTTTCCTGCTGCCTTCAGCCTCGACAACACCCTTTCCCACTTGGCGCCGCGCTAGGCACAAAAATGGCCTATGGCTGGAGATATGTCTCCCCCCAAAAGAGCCAGCAGGGAAAACTATGCCTTGTTCTAAAGCTCTTTGGGAACCGCTTGCGTAGCCCCACAGACCTGGGGGCTGCAGGCTTTCCTGCTGCCTTCAGCCTCGACACCACCCTTTCCCACTTGGCGCCACGCCAGGCTCAAAAATGGCCATACGGCTGGAGATGGGTTCCCCGCCCAAAGAGCCAGCAGGGAAAACTATGCCTTGTTCTAAAGCTCTTTGGGAACCGCTTGCGTAGCCCCACAGACCTGGGGGCTGCGGGCTCTCCTGCTGCCTTCAGCCTCAAAGCCACCCTTTCCCGCTTCGCGCCGGGCCAGGCACAAAAATGGCCATACGGCTATAGATGGGTCCCCCGCCCAAAGAGCCAGCAGGGAAAACTATGCCTTGTTCTAAAGCTCTTTGGGAACCGCTTGCTTGGCCCCTGAGACCTGGGGGCTGCAGGCTTTCCTGCTGCCTTCAGCCTCAAAACCACCCTTTCCCACTACGCACCGCGCCAGGCACAAAAATGGACATATGGCTGGAGATGGGTCCCCCGCCCAAAGAGCCAGCAGGGAAAACTATGCCTTGTTCTAAAGCTCTTTGGGAACCGCTTGCGTAGCCCCACAGACCTGGGGGCTGCGGGCTCTCCTGCTGCCTTCAGCCTCGACAACACCCTTTCCCACTTGGCGCCGCGCCAGGCACAAAAATGGCCTATGGCTGGAGATGGGTCTCCCCCCCAAAGAGCCAGCAGGGAAAACTATGCCTTGTTCTAAAGCTCTTTGGGAACCACTTGCGTAGCCCCACAGACCTGGGGGCTGTGGGCTTTCCTGCTGCCTTCAGCCTCGACACCACCCTTTCCCACTACGCACCGCGCCAGGCATAAAAATAGCCATACGACTGGAGATGGGTCCCCCGCCCAAAGAGCCAGCAGGGAAAACTATGCCTTGTTCTAAAGCTCTTTGGGAACCGCTTGCGTAGCCCCACAGACCTGGGGGCTGTGGGCTTTCCTGCTGCCTTCAGCCTCGACACCTCCCTTTCCCACTTGGCGCCGCGCCAGGCACAAAAATGGCCATACGGCTGGAGATGGGTCCCCCGCCCAAAGAGCCAGCAGGGAAAACTATGCCTTGTTCTAAAGCTCTTTGGGAACCGCTTGCGTAGCCCCACAGACCTGGGGGCTGCAGGCTTTGCTGCTGCCTTCAGCCTCGACAGCACCCTTTCCCACTTGGCAATGCGCCAGGCACAAAAATGGCCATACGGCTGGATATGGGTCCCCCGCCCAGAGAGCCAGCAGGGAAAACTATGCCTTGTTCTAAAGCTCTTTGGGAACCGCTTGCGTAGCCCCACAGACCTGGGGGCTGCGGGCTTTCCTGCTGCCTTCACACTCGACACCACTCTTTCCCACTTGGCGCCGCGCCAGGCACAAAAATGGCCATACGGCTGGAGATGGGTCCCCCGCCCAAAGAGCCAGCAGGGAAAACTATGCCTTGTTCTAAAGCTCTTTGGGAACCGCTTGCGTAGCCCCACAGACCTGGGGGATGCGGGCTTTCCTGCTGCCTTCAGCCTCGACACCACCCTTTCCCACTTGGCGCCGCGCCAGGCACAAAAATGGCCTATGGCTGGAGATGGGTCCCATGCCCAAAGAGCCAGTAGGGAAAACTATGCCTTGTTCTAAAGCTCTTTGGGAACCGCTTGCTTGGCCCCACAGACGTGGGGGCTGCGGGCTTTCCTGCTGCCTTCAGCCTCAAAACCACCCTTTCCCACTTGGCGCCGCGCCAGGCACAAAAATGGCCTATGGCTGGAGATGGGTCACCCGCCCAAGGAGCCAGCAGGGGAAACTATGCCTTGTTCTAAAGCTCTTTGGGAACCGCTTGCTTGGCCCCACAGACCTTGGGGCTGCAGGCTTTCCTGCTGCCTTCAGCCTCGACAACACCCTTTCCCACTTGGCGCCGCGCTAGGCACAAAAATGGCCTATGGCTGGAGATATGTCTCCCCCCAAAAGAGCCAGCAGGGAAAACTATGCCTTGTTCTAAAGCTCTTTGGGAACCGCTTGCGTAGCCCCACAGACCTGGGGGCTGCAGGCTTTCCTGCTGCCTTCAGCCTCGACACCACCCTTTCCCACTTGGCGCCACGCCAGGCTCAAAAATGGCCATACGGCTGGAGATGGGTTCCCCGCCCAAAGAGCCAGCAGGGAAAACTATGCCTTGTTCTAAAGCTCTTTGGGAACCACTTGCGTAGCCCCACAGACCTGGGGGCTGCAGGCTTTGCTGCTGCCTTCAGCCTTGAAGCCACCCTTTCCCACTTGGCGCCACGCCAGGCACAAAAATGGCCTATGGCTGGAGATGGATCCCCCGCCCAGAGAGCCAGCAGGGAAAATTATGCCTTGTTCTAAAGCTCTTTGGGAACCGCTTGCGTAGCCCCACAGACCTGGGGGCTGCAGGCTTTCCTGCTGCCTTCACCCTCAAAAACACCCTTTCCCACTACGCACCGCGCCAGGCATAAAAATTGCCATACGACTGGAGATGGGTCCCCCGCCCAAAGAGCCAGCAGGGAAAACTATGCCTTGTTCTAAAGCTCTTTGGGAACCGCTTGCGTAGCCCCACAGACCTTAGGGCTGCGGGCTTTCCTGCTGCCTTCAGACTCGACACCACCCTTTCCCACTTGACACCGCGCCAGGCACAAAAATGGCCATACGGCTGGAGATGGGTCCCCCGCCCAAAGAGCCAGCAGGGAAAACTATGCCTTGTTCTAAAGCTCTTTGGGAACCTCTTGCGTAGCCCCACAGACCTGGGTGCTGCGGGCTTTCCTGCTGCCTTCAGCGTCAAAACCACCCTTTCCCACTTGGCGCCGCGCCAGGCACAAAAATGGCCATACGGCTGGAGATGGGTCCCCCGCCCGAAGAGCCAGCAAGAAAAATTATGCCTTGTTCTAAAGCTCTTTGGGAACCGCTTGCGTAACCGCACAGACCTGGGGGCTGCGGGCTTTCCTGCTGACTTCAGCCTCAAAGCCACCCTTTCCAACTTGGCACTCCATCAGGCAAAAAAATGGCCTATGGCTGGAGATCGGTCCCATACCCAAAGACCCAGCAAGGAAAACTATGCCTTGTTCTAAAGCTCTTTGGGAACCGCTTGCGTAGCCCCACAGACCTGGGGGCTGTGGGCTTTGCTGCTGCCTTCAGCCTCAAAGCCACCCTTTCCCACTACGCACCGCGCCAGGCACAAAAATGGCCAAATGGCTGGAGATGGGTCCCATGCCCAAAGACCCAGCAGGGAAAACTATGCCTTGTTCTAAAGCTCTTTGGGAACCGCTTGCGTAGCCCCACAGACCTGGGGGCTGCGGGCTCTCCTGCTGCCTTCAGCCTCAAAGCCACCCTTTCCCGCTTCGCGCCGGGCCAGGCACAAAAATGGCCATACGGCTATAGATGGGTCCCCCGCCCAAAGAGCCAGCAGGGAAAACTATGCCTTGTTCTAAAGCTCTTTGGGAACCGCTTGCTTGGCCCCACAGACCTGGGGGCTGCAGGCTTTCCTGCTGCCTTCAGCCTCAAAACCACCCTTTCCCACTACGCACCGCGCCAGGCACAAAAATGGACATATGGCTGGAGATGGGTCCCCCGCCCAAAGAGCCAGCAGGGAAAACTATGCCTTGTTCTAAAGCTCTTTGGGAACCGCTTGCGTAGCCCCACAGACCTGGGGGCTGCGGGCTCTCCTGCTGCCTTCAGCCTCGACAACACCCTTTCCCACTTGGCGCCGCGCCAGGCACAAAAATGGCCTATGGCTGGAGATGGGTCTCCCCCCCAAAGAGCCAGCAGGGAAAACTATGCCTTGTTCTAAAGCTCTTTGGGAACCACTTGCGTAGCCCCACAGACCTGGGGGCTGTGGGCTTTCCTGCTGCCTTCAGCCTCGACACCACCCTTTCCCACTTGGCGCCGCGCCAAGCACAAAAATGGCCATACGGCTGGAGATGGGTCCCCCGCCCAAAGAGCCAGCAGGGAAAACTATGCCTTGTTCTAAAGCTCTTTGGGAACCGCTTGCGTAGCCCCACAGACCTGGGGGCTGCAGGCTTTCCTGCTGCCTTCAGCCTCAAAGCCACCCTTTCCCACTTGGCGTCGCGCTAGGCACAAAAATGGCCTATGGCTGGAGATGGGTCCCCCGCCCAGAGAGCCAGCAAGGAAAATTATGCCTTGTTCTAAAGCTCTTTGGGAACCGCTTGCATAGCCCCACAGACCTGGGGGCTGCAGGCTTTCCTGCTGCCTTCAGCCTCAAAACCACCCTTTCCCACTTGGCGCCCCATCAGGCACAAAAATGGCCATACGGCTGGAGATGGGTCCCCCGCCCGAAGAGCCAGCAAGAAAAATTATGCCTTGTTCTAAAGCTCTTTGGGAACCGCTTGCGTAACCGCACAGACGTGGGGGCTGCGGGCTCTCCTGCTGCCTTCAGCCTCAAAGCCACCCTTTCCCACTTGGCGCCGCGCCAGGCACAAAAATGGCCTATGGCTGGAGATGGGTCCCATGCCCAAAGAGCCAGCAAGGAAAACTATGCCTTGTTCTAAAGCTCTTTGGGAACCGCTTGCGTAGCCCCACAGACCTGGGGGCTGCAGGCTTTCCTGCTGACTTCAGCCTCAAAGCCACCCTTTCCAACTTGGCACTCCATCAGGCAAAAAAATGGCCTATGGCTGGAGATCGGTCCCATACCCAAAGACCCAGCAAGGAAAACTATGCCTTGTTCTAAAGCTCTTTGGGAACCGCTTGCGTAGCCCCACAGACCTGGGGGCTGTGGGCTTTCCTGCTGCCTTCAGCCTCGACACCACCCTTTCCCACTTGGCGCCGCGCCAAGCACAAAAATGGCCATACGGCTGGAGATGGGTCCCCCGCCCAAAGAGCCAGCAGGGAAAACTATGCCTTGTTCTAAAGCTCTTTGGGAACCGCTTGCGTAGCCCCACAGACCTGGGGGCTGTGGGCTTTGCTGCTGCCTTCAGCCTCAAAGCCACCCTTTCCCACTACGCACCGCGCCAGGCACAAAAATGGCCAAATGGCTGGAGATGGGTCCCATGCCCAAAGACCCAGCAAGGAAAACTATGCCTTGTTCTAAAGCTCTTTGGGAACCGCTTGCGTAGCCCCACAGACCTGGGGGCTGCAGGCTTTGCTGCTGCCTTCAGCCTCAAAGCCACCCTTTCCCACTTGGCGTCGCGCTAGGCACAAATTGGCCATACGGCTGGAGATGGGTCCCCCGCCCAAAGAGCCAGCAGGGAAAACTATGCCTTGTTCTAAAGCTCTTTGGGAACCGCTTGCATAGCCCCACAGACCTGGGGGCTGCAGGCTTTCCTGCTGCCTTCAGACTCGACACCACCCTTTCCCACTTGGCGCCGCGCCAGGCACAAAAATGGCCATACGGCTGGAGATGGGTCCCCCGCCCAAAGTACAAGCAGGGAAAATTATGCCTTGTTCTAAAGCTCTTTGGGAACCGCTTGCGTAGCCCCACAGACCTGGGGGCTGCAGGCTTTCCTGCTGCCTTCAGACTCGACACCACCCTTTCCCACTTGGCACCGCGCCAGGCAGAAAAATGGCCTATGGCTGGAGAGGGGTCCCATGCCCAAAGAGCCAGCAGGGAAAACTATGCCTTGTTCTAAAGCTCTTTGGGAACCGCTTGCGTAGCCACACAGACCTTAGGGCTGCAGGCTTTGCTCCTGCCTTCAGCCTCAAAGCCACCCTTTCCCACTTGGCACCGCGCCAGGCACAAAAATGGCCATACGGCTGGAGATGGTTCCCCCGCCCAAAGAGCCAGCAGGGAAAACTATGCCTTGTTCTAAAGCTCTTTGGGAACCGCTTGCGTAGCCCCACAGACCTGGGGGCTGCGGGCTTTCCTGCTGCCTTCAGCCTCGACACCACCCTTTCCCACTTGGCGCCACGCTAGGCACAAAAATGGCCATACGGCTGGAGATGGGTCCCATGCCCAAAGAGCCAGCAGGGAAAACTATGCCTTGTTCTAAAGCTCTTTGGGAACCGCTTGCGTAGCCCCACAGACCTGGGGGCTGCGGGCTTTCCTGCTGCCTTCAGCCTCAAAACCACCCTTTCCCACTTGGCGCTGCGCCAGGCACAAAAATGGCCTATGGCTGGAGATGGGTCCCATGCCCAAAGAGCCAGCAGGGAAAACTATGCCTTGTTCTAAAGCTCTTTGGGAACCTCTTGCATAGCCCCACAGACCTGGGGGCTGCAGGCTTTCCTGCTGCCTTCAGCCTCAAAGCCACCCTTTCCCACTTGGCGCCGGGCCAGGCACAAAAATTGCCATACGGCTGGAGATGGGTCCCATGCCAAAAGAGCCAGCAGGGAAAACTATGCCTTGTTCTAAAGCTCTTTGGGAACCGCTTGCGTAGCCCCACAGACCTGGGGGCTGCGGGCTTTCCTGCTGCCTTCAGCCTCAAAACCACCCTTTCCCACTGCGCACCGCGCCAGGCACAAAAATGGCCATACGACTGGAGATGGGTCCCCCGCCCAAAGAGCCAGCAGGGAAAACTATGCCTTGTTCTAAAGCTCTTTGGGAACCGCTTGCGTAGCCCCACAGACCTGGGGCCTGCAGGCTTTCCTGCTGCCTTCAGCGTCAAAACCACCCTTTCCCACTTGGCGCCGCGCCAGGCTCAAAAATGGCCATACGGCTGGAGATGGGTCCCCCGCCCAAAGAGCCAGCAGGGAAAACTATGCCTTGTTCTAAAGCTCTTTGGGAACCGCTTGCGTAGCCCCACAGACCTGGGGGCTGCGGGCTTTCCTGCTGCCTTCAGCGTCAAAACCACCCTTTCCCACTTGGCGCCGCATCAGGCACAAAAATGGCCTATGGCTGGAGATGGGTCCCATGCCCAAAGAGCCATCACGGAAAACTATGCCTTGTTCTAAAGCTCTTTGGGAACCGCTTGCGTAGCCCCACAGACCTGGGGGCTGCGGGCTTTCCTGCTGCCTTCAGCCTCAAAGCCACCCTTTCCTACTTGGCGTCGCGCCAGGCACAAAAATGGCCTATGGCTGGAGATGGGTCCCATGCCCAAAGAGCCATCAGGGAAAACTATGCCTTGTTCTAAAGCTCTTTGGGAACCGCTTGCTTGGCCCCACAGACCTGGGGGCTGCAGGCTTTCCTGCTGCCTTCAGCCTCAAAACCACCCTTTCCCACTACGCACCGCGCCAGGCACAAAAATGGACATACGGCTGGAGATGGGTCGCCCGCCCAAGGAGCCAGCAGGGAAAACTATGCCTTGTTCTAAAGCTCTTTGGGAACCGCTTGCTTGGCCCCACAGACCTGGGGGCTGCGGGCTTTCCTGCTGCCTTCAGCCTCGACACCACCCTTTCCCACTTGGCGCCGCGCTAGGCACAAAAATGGTCTATGGCTGGAGATGGGTCCCCCGCCCAAGGAGCCAGCAGGGAAATCTAGGCCTTGTTCTAAAGCACTTTGGGAACCGCTTCCATAGCCCCACAGACCTGGGGGCTGTGGGCTTTCCTGCTGCCTTCAGACTCGACACCACCCTTCCCCACTTGGCGCCGCGCCAGGCTAAAAATGGCCATATGGCTGGAGATGGGTCCCCCGCCCAAGGAGCCAGCAGGGAAAACTATGCCTTGTTCTAAAGCTCTTTGGGAACCGCTTGCGTAGCCCCACAGACCTGGGGGCTGCAGGCTTTCCTGCTACCTTCAGCCTCAAAGCCACCCTTTCCCACTTGGCGTCGCGCCAGGCACAAAAATGGCCTATGGCTGGAGATGGGTCCCATGCCCAAAGAGCCAGCAGGGAAAACTATGCCTTGTTCTAAAGCTCTTTGGGAACCGCTTGCGTAGCCCCACAGACCTGGGGGCTGCGGGCTTTCCTGCTGCCTTCAGCCTCGACACCACCCTTTCCCACTTGGCGCCGCGCCAGGCACAAAAATGGCCATACGGCTGGAGATGGGTCCCCCACCCAAAGAGCCAGCAGGGAAAACTATGCCTTGTTCTAAAGCTCTTTGGGAACCGCTTGCGTAGCCCCACAGACCTGGGGGCTGCGGGCTTTCCTGCTGCCTTCAGACTCAAATCCACCCTTTCCCACTACGCACCGCGCCAGGCATAAAAATAGCCATACGACTGGAGATGGGTCCCCCGCCCAAAGAGCCAGCAGGGAAAACTATGCCTTGTTCTAAAGCTCTTTGGGAACCGCTTGCGTAGCCCCACAGACCTGGGGGCTGCGGGCTTTCCTGCTGCCTTCAGCCTCAAAACCACCCTTTCCCACTACGCACCGCGCCAGGCATAAAAATAGTCATACGGCTGGAGATGGGTCCCCCGCCCAAAGAGCCAGCAGGGAAAACTATGCCTTGTTCTAAAGCTCTTTGGGAACCGCTTGCGTAGCCCCACAGACCTGGGGGCTGTGGGCTTTCCTGCTGCCTTCAGCCTCGACACCTCCCTTTCCCACTTGGCGCCGCGCCAGGCACAAAAATGGCCATACGGCTGGAGATGGGTCCCCCGCCCAAAGAGCCAGCAGGGAAAACTATGCCTTGTTCTAAAGCTCTTTGGGAACCGCTTGCGTAGCCCCACAGACCTGGGGGCTGCAGGCTTTGCTGCTGCCTTCAGCCTCGACAGCACCCTTTCCCACTTGGCAATGCGCCAGGCACAAAAATGGCCATACGGCTGGATATGGGTCCCCCGCCCAGAGAGCCAGCAGGGAAAACTATGCCTTGTTCTAAAGCTCTTTGGGAACCGCTTGCGTAGCCCCACAGACCTGGGGGCTGCGGGCTTTCCTGCTGCCTTCACACTCGACACCACCCTTTCCCACTTGGCGCCGCGCCAGGCACAAAAATGGCCATACGGCTGGAGATGGGTCCCCCGCCCAAAGAGCCAGCAGGGAAAACTATGCCTTGTTCTAAATCTCTTTGGGAACCGCTTGCGTAGCCCCACAGACCTGGGGGCTGCGGGCTTTCCTGCTGCCTTCAGCCTCGACACCACCCTTTCCCACTTGGCGCCGCGCTAGGCACAAAAATGGTCTATGGCTGGAGATGGGTCCCCCGCCCAAAGAGCCAGCAGGGAAATCTTGGCCTTGTTCTAAAGCACTTTGGGAACAGCTTGCGTAGCCCCACAGACCTGGGGGCTGCGGGCTTTCCTGCTGCCTTCAGCCTCAAAGCCACCCTTTCCCACTTGGCGCCGCATCAGGCACAAAAATGGCCATACGGCTGGAGATGTGTCCCCCGCCCTAAGAGCCAGCAGGGAAAACTATGCCTTGTTCTAAAGCTCTTTGGGAACCGCTTGCGTAGCCCCACAGACCTGGGGGCTGCGGGCTTTCCTGCTGCCTTCAGCCTCGACACCACCCTTTCCCACTTGGCGCCGCGCCAGGCACAAAAATGGCCTATGGCTGGAGATGGGTCCCATGCCCAAAGAGCCATCAGGGAAAACTATGCCTTGTTCTAAAGCTCTTTGGGAACCGCTTGCTTGGCCCCACAGACGTGGGGGCTGCGGGCTTTCCTGCTGCCTTCAGCCTCAAAACCACCCTTTCCCACTTGGCGCCGCGCCAGGCACAAAAATGGCCTATGGCTGGAGATGGGTCACCCGCCCAAAGAGCCAGCAGGGAAAACTATGCCTTGTTCTAAAGCTCTTTGGGAACCGCTTGCTTGGCCCCACAGACCTTGGGGCTGCAGGCTTTCCTGCTGCCTTCAGCCTCGACAACACCCTTTCCCACTTGGCGCCGCGCTAGGCACAAAAATGGCCTATGGCTGGAGATATGTCTCCCCCCAAAAGAGCCAGCAGGGAAAACTATGCCTTGTTCTAAAGCTCTTTGGGAACCGCTTGCGTAGCCCCACAGACCTGGGGGCTGCAGGCTTTCCTGCTGCCTTCAGCCTCGACACCACCCTTTCCCACTTGGCGCCACGCCAGGCTCAAAAATGGCCATACGGCTGGAGATGGGTCCCCCGTCCAAAGAGCCAGCAGGGAAAACTATGCCTTGTTCTAAAGCTCTTTGGGAACCACTTGCGTAGCCCCACAGACCTGGGGGCTGCAGGCTTTGCTGCTGCCTTCAGCCTTGAAGCCACCCTTTCCCACTTGGCGCCACGCCAGGCACAAAAATGGCCTATGGCTGGAGATGGATCCCCCGCCCAGAGAGCCAGGAGGGAAAATTATGCCTTGTTCTAAAGCTCTTTGGGAACCGCTTGCGTAGCCCCACAGACCTGGGGGCTGCAGGCTTTCCTGCTGCCTTCACCCTCAAAAACACCCTTTCCCACTACGCACCGCGCCAGGCATAAAAATAGCCATACGACTGGAGATGGGTCCCCCGCCCAAAGAGCCAGCAGGGAAAACTATGCCTTGTTCTAAAGCTCTTTGGGAACCGCTTGCGTAGCCCCACAGACCTTAGGGCTGCGGGCTTTCCTGCTGCCTTCAGACTCGACACCACCCTTTCCCACTTGACACCGCGCCAGGCACAAAAATGGCCATACGGCTGGAGATGGGTCCCCCGCCCAAAGAGCCAGCAGGGAAAACTATGCCTTGTTCTAAAGCTCTTTGGGAACCTCTTGCGTAGCCCCAGAGACCTGGGTGCTGCGGGCTTTCCTGCTGCCTTCAGCGTCAAAACCACCCTTTCCCACTTGGCGCCGCGCCAGGCACAAAAATGGCCATACGGCTGGAGATGGGTCCCCCGCCCAGAGAGCCAGCAGGGAAAACTATGCCTTGTTCTAAAGCTCTTTGGGAACCGCTTGCGTAGCCCCACAGACCTGGGGCTGCAGGCTTTCCTGCTGCCTTCAGCCTCAAAGCCACCCTTTCCCACTTGGCGCCGCGCCAGGCTCAAAAATGGCCATACGGCTGGAGATGGGTCCCCCGCTCAAAGAGCCTGCAGGGAAAACTTTGTCTACAGTCAGTCAAGGTCGACGTACTCAACACTGATAAGAAAGATCACATGTGTTCTTGTGGTGAGGGATATCAAGTGGAAATCCTTCTCGCGGAGTGATCAAGCGATTTAAACTTTTCATCATAATCCAAAATCTAACATGCAAAACAATTGTCTAAGCAAAGCACAATACAGTGAGTATTAGTAAAACAACAACAGAGTGAAGCATCTTGTTATAACGTCCTGTAACTGTCGGTGACCTTCCAAAAAGAGTATCTCCCCATCTATGTCCTCCGCCTCTCTTCACTCTTTCCAACGCTTGGTGTATTTCTTCAACCTGATGATGGACGGTAATCAAAGTTGTCTGTCTATTTTCTTGGGCCTCTTTCAAGAGTCGCTTCAATTCATTGTGTTTTAGCAGCTTCTTCACCAGGGAGAGATTCATTCCGATAGGGGCAGGCAACAATCTCGAATCAACGTATAATTAGGTTGTAGCAATTGAAAAGACGTAACAGGAGCTTAATAATTGAAGTCGCATCCCGTAACTTTGTGTTAGTAAAGTTCAAACACAAAGATTTGAGTGATTACTATGTCATCTCTGAATACAAGACTACAGGGAGACCTCATGCTAACGCACCCTTTCCCAATCTAGACAAGCACAGTCTCTGGGGTTTCATCGGGATGTGTCTCAAAGTGACAAACATTCTGGTTGGTGTCAAGACAAAGGTCTTGTGCTTTGAGAGTATTACTCTCACAAATGAATCCTTGTTGGTCTCGTGAAACGCATGCGTCAACATCAGCAGTTTGCCATTTAGTCTCATTTTGTCGTGCCCAACCTCTGTGCTGTGTTGGATAGAGTAGAGCTCCTTGGTGATTCAACCCCAGTGCGATGATTGGGTATATGGTGGATACTGAGGCATTGCGTATCGTTAAGACAAAAGCTGTGGCTTTGCTCTCAGTGGGATCGTAGGTGAAATTAACCAGATACCACCTGGACTGAAATTTTTTCTCAAATTCAATTGCGTTATCCCATATTACTTTTCGAATTTCGGTGGGCAAGGTGCCTTCTTCACCTTCCCTTATGATTGCGGCTGTCATAGATTGCATCCACAATTGGGCTTGGATACAACTAAGAGCCAAGGAAACATTGGTTTGGGTTGTACCAAGTGCATCTGTGATCAGCTGATGGTCTTTTTCACCCGTTTCTTCCCATTGAGGCAATATATTCGATAAAAGCCGTTGGTGGTTTCCCAATGCTAATAGAGAGGACCGTAGGGGATGTCTTAATTTGTCCAGATCAGTAGCGGTTGTGACTAGTTTGTTGGCAAGTATCTCAGCATCTATACTATTCAAGACTCCCAGGCCTGTTCCTAAGATACCAGTCGCATCCCTCTTCCGTCCGTGTGAAGTGGCAAGAGTTCGTTTGCGTAACCATGCTGACCATTCTGCATAAGATGTACTCAGGAATGGTAAGCAGGTGGGTTTGATCGCAGAGATTTTAATCTGCATTGACAATTCTGCTCGTTTGAGGGAATATGTGGGATTAAACAGTACCTGTTGTTGACCTGTGTGTGTTTAATAACGTAAGGGCCAATGTTGAAAATGTAAGGAGTTAGTCTAATGGAGGGCTTAGAAAAGAGAGAGGTGTTTTTTTTTTTTTTTCTCTTAGAAGAGAGAGCCTTTGAGAGTTTGTGGGGTGTAGGTTCTGGATTCATTTCAGCAAGTTCAGGTGTATTTGAGTCAATCATAAATTCAAATAACAATTCTGTGCCCTTGTAGCCCCAAATACAGTACACTACTGTAGGTTTGATGAAAGTGAAATTGTGCCAGCAATCTGAATTTGGCTCCATAATTTTGTAACAATCAGTGTTGTATTTGTCCGCTTTGGTAGAGTCTACATAGATGGTTTTAATTACAGTTGGCCTGTGGTGATTAGACCCGTTGATAAATCGGCAACCAATGTGTGTTCTTGTGGAATAATTACTAAATTGGCCAAGAATACAAAAATACAGCATTGTTCACACATTAAGGAAAGTCATAAAATCAAGAGGCTTCTGAGGTAGAATACAGCCGCAGCTAGCACACGAAGAATGCAACAGCTGGGATTCCCTGTACAAGGTTGTTTGCGAAACTACACGAGGGATGGAACGGAACGCGCTTGTTCCGTGGCCTTCCCTTGTGACGAATAGCAGATATGGGGACGAGATGGTACTACGGAACTGATAAGCGGCCTACACGCCACCCGAGCCAACATTTCGTCAAATGTTGATGAAATGCTGTCCTTTTGTGTGAACTTTGCTCACCACAATGTACCAAAACACACCTCCATCCCGGAGGCTATCCGCCCCCGAGGTGTGAACACTCCTCCTTGAGTACATTAATCATAATAAAAGTACATATGACTAAAGTCACTCAAACTCCACTTTGAAGTTAAAAAAATAATATAAAAATAGCCCAAGAGAGGGGGGAATGTCTGGGAAGACACCATCGCGAAGAATCCCACCGCTGTTTTCTGGGATCAGTCGACGGGCTGAGCCTTTCTTCCTCCCCATAAGGACGCCTTTGGGTAAGACTTTGATTACACCGAGTGCTTTCTCGGGGACTCTAGAAATTTCTCTAGAGAATCTCTACCCTACATTTATAGCCAGGCTGTATCGTTTATAATTTTGTCGCGCGTTTGTCTATTTAACAATGTCTTTATTTGCACGTGCTTTGCAGACAGTGTATTTATCACCGGCAATCCTAAAGAACCTGTATATCTGTTGTTTAAATAAACTGCACTGTTTCAGTAGCTAGTCGTTTCGCTTTCTCACTGAAGGCGACCAAAACTTGAGAGAGGCCGTGCTGGTTCAGGAGCACGACTAGACTGAAGGTGCAGCCCACTATTAGTGTCTCCAAATCGTAATAGTTTAACACATATTAAACGCAATTGGGCTGATAGTGCTGAATTGGGCATCACTCAGAATTGAAACCCAGCCGCACCTGGCCTCCCACCTCGGTGAGGAGTGTTAGAACGCAAGGGGGTTTATCTTCTGCCAAAACCGCTTGGCCCCGTTTCACGCAACAGAATTTGGCGTAGTCGGCAGGATTGCCATGGATAAACTGCTGCAAAAATATGATTGTGCCCCTTCCCAGGCTGGGAAGGAGTGGGCCCAAAAATTTTGGAAGGATGAAGAGAAAGTGGTGGAACGTCTTGAAGAGCGTCGGGTTTCACAGAAGCTCAGAGCGGGGAAAGGCAAGGGTGTGATTTGTGCTGTGTTAGGCGCCTGTTTATCTTGTGCACAACAAGAAGCTAGAGAAACCCCCGCTCCTAATCTGATTTCAGCTGTAGAATATGCAACCCTGAAATCGGAGAATGAGGTGCTGAAGTCATCATTAGCCTTGCAAAAGGAGACAGGAGAAAGATTAAGAACTCAAGTCGATAAGCTTGTGAGTGAGAATGAATGTTTAGGAAACCGGAATGCTCAACTTGGGAGTGAAAATCGCCAACTTAAAATGTTATTGGAAAGGGTGACCGGGCTCTTAGATAAAATGCAGCCCTCGACCCAGGTCCAACAGATTCGTAAGTTAATGTGTTATCCAAATTCCGGAACCCTGACCGGAGATTTTTTTGTCTAATAGTGAGGATGACGAAGAAGATGAGGAGGAAAGGACTTTTACTTTGAAATCCCAAGTTTTTCCTTTACGTCCTCTGGTTAAAACTGAAACTGCAGTTGATGATGGTGATGAAATTCACACCACTGTGCGTACCGTTCCATGGACACCAACCGAGTTAACAAAAATAAGGGAGAAATATTCGAGGCGACCAGAAGAGTCAGCTGTTGAGTACGTGTGGCGAGTTTCTTCTGAAGGGGGGGCAGAATTATGCTGAGTGAGGAAGAAGCAGGAGACTCTTGGGGACCAGGAGTGTTTTTAACCACTATGCCTGGGGATCATAATTATTCCCTAACCGCTCGAGCAGCCTATTGGGCAGGGGGTATGGATCCGCGAGAGAGGGGGGAGCCGTTAGAGATTAGAGCTACAGGCTACTCTGATCTGTTTGCGGCTGTACGGAAAGCAGCTTGTCTGCAAGCCATGTATGACAGAGAGGAATTTCGGAAATCCCCAATGTCAGCCCCTATCGACCCGGATCGATTAGCCCCTCTCATCCGTGGTCTTCCCGATTGCCTGAAACCGTTCCTTGTTCGCACTCAAGATCGTATACGGGATGCTCGGGGTGCTCATGGGCGGGGCCGTCGTCACTACATGCCCACCTGGAATGTACAGGAAATAGATCAATATGGGCGCCGAATGGGCTGGGCCAGCCAAACTAGTGAGAAATCCTCCGAACACCCGCGAAAGGTTCGCCAAGTCCAAACTCACACTCAAAACCCTAAATCAGAGGGAAGGTTTAAGCCTGATAAGGACCAGAATGAGTTGTGGCGTAAAGCCCTACAATTAGGGGTGCCCCGACAATTCTTGCACGGTGACCCTACGGGAGATCTCCGTACGCTAGTCCAATCTCTACCTAGAAAGAATAATGCGGCTGGGGAGAAAAGTCTAACCAGAGAATCCCCAAGCCGTGAGAAAACTGTGCCTTCTGCACCGGAACGTAACTTGATTGATTTGACAGAGTCCCAGCCAAAACACTCCTATCCCCGGGGAGGGCAGTGAGCCACCCTGTCCGGCAGGTACTAGCAATCCAATGGCGCTCTCATAAAGACTCCGAACCCGTTATTGTCATTCCTGTTGGACCCCGGAAGATATGGGTAAATTTTATTATTGATACCGGAGCCCAAATGTCTGCAATCACTAACGAAACGGCACAACTTCTAGGTATAAATCCCACCCGACGCAGAGTCAACTTCACAGGAATTGATGGTGTGGTAAAAACATGCCCCACTGCAAAAATTAACCTCTGGTTGCCGGGAGAGCAGCGAATGACCAGGGCAGAAGTGTTAGTGGGTGCCTCACGTACTAACCTCCTAGGATTTGACGTACTGCGTGGGCGAATGTGGAAACTCCCAGATGGAGATGGAACTGTGTGGAGTTTTGCAGGACGCAAAAAAGGATTAGACACAGTTCAATTGGGGCTATTAGAAACAGCTATACTTTTACCTCCTTCTAAAATTACCAACGTCCGACAGTACCCACTGCCTGCAGCTGCACTTGCAGGAGCAGACGGGGTGGTATCAGATTTAGAAAAAAGAAACATCATTAAGAGGACTCACGCGCCTTATAATTCACCGGTGTGGCCAGTAAAGAAACCAAAAAGGCAATGGCGTTTCACAGTAGATTACGGAAAATTAAACGCCAACACTGCACCCCTGACCGCTGCGGTTCCGAATATCGCGGAAATTGTGGCAATGATAAAAGGAGCTGCCCATGCTTGGGTGGCTGCCTTAGATGTTAAAGACATATTTTTTTTATGATTCTCCTCCTTGAGCAGGACAAAGCGCAGTTTGCATTCACATGGAAAGGAGTCCAATATACCTTTAACCGCTTTCCGCAAGGATACAAACATTCCCCCACTATTGCCCATAATGCTTTGGCTAAAGTGCTATCAGAGATTCCTGTTTCACAGGGATGTACAGTATACCAATATATTGACGACATCTTAATAGGGGGAGAGAGCCAAGAAAGTGTACAAGACATGATGCAAAACATCCGAAAAACATTATCAGATTTGGGATTGGAAATTCCCGACTCAAAGTGTCAGGGACCCGCACAGGAAGTTAAATTCCTGGGGGTCTGGTGGATTAAGGGAGCTGCTTCTGTCCCTCAGGATACCCTGAAAAAATAGAGCATGGCCAGAATCCATCCAGCGTGAAGGAGTTACAGCAAGTCCTGGGAACTTTAAGTTATTGGTGTAAACACATCGCTGGCTTTTCCATCATTGCTCGCCCCTTCATAGCTTGCCAAAAAAGGGTAAATCCTGGGAGTGGACTGAACAACATACTAATGCACTAGAATTGCTAATAAAAGAGCTAAGGTTATTCCAACAACTTGGCCCCATACATCCAACTGACCCTGTCCATGTAGAATGGGGGCTCAGTGAACATGGTTCCCGTTGTAATTTATGGCAAAAGGGACCAGCAGGACCGGAGAGACCATTAGAATTTAGCTCTCACGCCTTTAATGGTACTGAGAGCAGCTATTCAGACCTGGAGAAGGGTTTACTGTCCCTGGTGCGAGCATTGCAACGAGCAGAGCAGATAAGGAGAGAACAGAGTGTGATCTTTCCTGGGACCTTTTCGCCTCCCAGATGTGGTCCTTAAAGGGACACCACCACCAGCCGGCATTGCCCAGAAACCCACAGTTCGAAAGTGGTATGCTTATTTAGAAGGCATTAATGATATCATGCCAGTCTCTGAAGGTAGTATCAAAGTATCCATGCTCCAGAAGGACAGAGATGGTGCCCTATTGTTCCAATCCCCACCAAACAGACCATCTCCAATCCAAGAAGCACCTCCTCTGAAAGAAGGCAGTGATCTTACAGGAGTGTGGTTTACTGGTGTGTCATCTCACCGTGAGAACAGCAAGTGGAAATACAAGGCCGTAGCACTGGAAGTAGCAACGGGGGAAAGAGCAATTGAAACAGGAGAAGGTAGGGCACAAGTAGGGGAACTCAGAGCCGTCCTACTAGCTGCACAACATGGGGCTACTTACATTTACACTGACTCATATGCTGTTTTTAAAGGAGCCACTGAATGGCTAGGACACTGGGCAGCCAATGATTGGCACGTGAATAGAGTCCCAATCTGGGAGACAGACAGTTGGAAGCAACTGTTGGAAATAGGAGGACAGAGACCATTGCACATTGGTTGGGTAAAAGGCCACGATCGTTCAAACTCGATCACTGCTCAGTTCAACCAACAGGTAGATAGCCTCACGCTGCTAAAACAAATTGACACTGTAGATGATGGTCGGGAATGGTTACATATTAAGCCTGGCCATACAGGCCGTGCTGATCTGTATCAGGAAGGTCTAGCCCGGGGGTGGCCTGTGTCAGTTAAGCTGTGCGAACAAGTAGTAACTGCCTGGTCACAATGTCGCCTACGACTCAGCAAAGATCATCCGAGTAAGGCGCCTCCCTTACACATTCAGGACAAGAAAGCGTTGTGGCATTCATAGCAGCTTGATTATATTGGGCCCTTGAGATCATCAGGTGGGAAAAGATATGTCCTAGTCGGAGTGGAGATTATCTCCAGCCTCAGTATGGCCACCGGCTTCAAATCAGCTGCTGGGGACAACACAGTGAAAGGCCTAACAGGGTGGTTCAGCACACTTCCCCTTCCCGAGGAAATCCAAAGTAATAACGGATCACACTTTACCGCTACAGTGGTACAAGATTGGGCCAAAGAAGAAGGGATTCGATGGGTATTTCATACTCCCTATTATCCTCAGGCTAATGGCATTGTTGAATGCACCAACGGATTGGTTAAGCGTTTTGCAAAAACTCATAAATCATAAGGGAAGGTGAAGAAGGCACCTTGCCCACCGAAATTCGAAAAGTAATATGGGATAATGCAATTGAGTTTGAGAGAAAATTTCAATCCTGGTGGTATCTGGTTAATTTCACCTACGATCCCACTGAGAGCAAAGCCACAGCTTTTGTCTTAACGATACGCAATGCCTCAGTATCCACCATATACCCAATCATCGCACTGGGGTTGAATCACCAAGGAGCTCTACTCTATCCAACACAGCACAGAGGTTGGGCACGACAAAATGAGACTAAATGGCAAACTGCTGATGTTGACGCATGCGTTTCACGAGACCAACAAGGATTCATTTGTGAGAGTAATACTCTCAAAGCACAAGACCTTTGTCTTGACACCAACCAGAATGCTTGTCACTTTGAGACACATCCCGATGAAACCCCAGAGACTGTACTTGACTATATTGGGAAAGGGTGCGTTAGCATGAGGTCTCCCTGTAGTCTTGTATTATAGACGAGAAAGGCTTGAGACCATGGCCACTCTGGGTCTCTTTGACTACAAACAACAGGGAATAAAAAGGTGAAACTGAATAGCATCAATTCCATCTGCCAATTCGTCATTTTAGAATTTGGGCCTCCAAATAGCCATACATCATAAAAGTAGTATTATTGCCAGGTTCAATGTCAGGATTCCCCGGAGACATTCAAAGGTAGCGTAGGCCAATCCGTCTGTACAGCTCATCCAAGGTTCCTGGAAGACATAAAGGAAAAGAAAATCTGCTCGGTCTTATTCGACCGACGGGGTTAAAAAGAAGGTGCGGTCCACCGGGTGCTGATCCGGTGTATCTTCCCTGAACAATCCTTGGCTTCCCATGCATAGGGATTTTTGGGAGTAGCTAGCACCATTGGCACCGTCCCATTTTGAGGCATTTTCACTAGCACAGGTAGTCCAGGGTGAAATCTTCCGGGGTATTTTCCCGGTTCATTGGCAGCCTTTGGCGAGATAATATTGGCAGGCACACAGAAAGCTTTCATTTTAGGACAGCCGTCTCCACTCCATTTGTTATTTAGTTGATAGATGGCATCATCCAATCGCAAATGCCAACCAGGTTCATGACTTTTTGCAAAACGCTTAACCAATCTATTGGTGCGTTCAACAATGCCATTAGCTTGGGGATAATAGGGAGTATGAAATACCCATCGAATCCCTTCTTCCTTGGCCCAATCTTCTACCACCGAAGCGGTAAAGTGTGAAACGTTTTCACTCTGGATTTCGTCGGGAAGGGGAAGTGTGCTGAACCACCCTGTTAGGCCTTTCACTGTGTTGTCCCTGGTAGCTGGTTTGAAACTGCTGGCCATACTGAGGCTGGAGATAATCTCCACTCCTACCAGGACATATCTTTTCCCACCTGATGATCTCAAGGGCCCAATATAATCAAGCTGCCATGAATGCCACAACGCTTTCTTGTCCCGCATGTGTAAGGGAGGCGCCTTACTCGGATGATCTTTGCTGAGTCGTAGGCGACATTGTGAACAGGCAGTTACTATTTGTTCGCACAGCTTAACCGACACAAGCCACCCACCTTCCCGACACAGGTCAGGACGGCCTGTGCGGCCACGTTTAACATGTAACGATTCAAGTAAGCGTTCCCATTCCCGACCATCATCTACAATGTCAATTTGTTGTAGCCGCGTGAGGCCATCTACCTGTTGGTTGAACTGAGCAGTGATCGAGTTTGAACGATCGTGGCCTTTTACCCAAGCAATGTGCAATGGTCTCTGTCCTCCTATTTCCAACAGTTGCTTCCAATTATCTGTCTCCCAAACTGGGACTCTATTCACCTGCCAATCGTTGGCTGCCCAGTGTCCTAGCCATTCAGTGGCTCCTTTAAAAACAGCATATGACTCAGCGTAAAAGGAGGTGGCTCCATGTTGTGCAGCTAGTAGGACAGCTCTGAGTTCCCCTACCCTCCCCTGTTTCAATCGCCCTTTCTCCCATTGTTACTTCCAGTGCTACGGCCTTATATTTCCACTTATTTTTTTAACGGTGAGATGACGCACCAGTAAACCACACTCCTCTAAGATCACTGCTGTCCCTCAAAGGAGGTGCTTCTTGGATCGGAGATGGTCTGTTTGGTGGGGATTGGAACAATAGGGCACCATCTATATCCTTTGGTATCCTTGTGAAGTAGCCTTGGATACTTTAACACTGCCTTCAGAGACTGGCTTGATTTCATTAATGCCTTCTAAATAAGCATACCACTTTCGAACTGTAGGTCTCTGGGCAATGCCAGCTGGTGGTGGTGTCCCTTTAAGGACCACATCTGGGAGGCGAAAAGGTCCCAGGAAAGATCACACTCTGTTCTCTTCTTATCTGCTCTGCTCGTTGCAACGCTCGCACCAGGGACAGTAAACCCTTCTCCAGGTCTGAATAGCTGCTCTCAGTATCATTGAAGGAGTGGGAGCAAAATTCTAATGGTCTCTCCGGTCCTGCTGGTCCCTTCTGCCATAAATTACAACGGGAACCATGTTCACTGAACCCCCATTCTACATGGACAGGGTCAGTTGGATGCATAGGACCAAGCTGTTGGAATAACCTTAGCTCCTTTATTAGTAATTGCAGAGCATTAGTGTGTTGTTCAGTCCACACCCAGGATTTACCCTTTTTTGGCAAGCTATGAAGGGGGCGAGCAATGATGGAAAAGCCAGGGATGTGTTTACGCCAATAACTTAAAGTTCCCAGGACCTGCTGTAACTCCTTCACGCTGGATGGATTCTGGCCATGCTCTATTTTTTCCAGGGTATCCTGAGGGACAGAAGCAGCTCCCTTAATCCACCAGACCCCCAGGAATTTAACTTCCCGTGCGGGTCCCTGACACTTTGAGTCGGGAATTTCCAATCCTAAATCAAGTAATGTTTTTCGGATGTTTTCCATCATGTCTTGTACACTTTCTTGGTTCTCTCCCCTATTAAGATGTCATCAATAATATATTGGTATACTGTACATCCCTGTGAAACAGGAATCTCTGATAGCACTTTAGCTAAAGCACTATGGGCACTAGTGGGGGAATGATTGTATCCTTGCGGAAAGCGGTTAAAGGTATATTGGACTCCTTTCCATGTGAATGCAAACTGCGCTTTCTCCTGCTCAGGGAGGGGAATCATAAAAAAATATGTCTTTAAAATCTAAGGCAACCCTCCAAGCATGGGCAGCTCCTTTTATCATTGTCACAATTTCCGCGATATTCGGAACCGCAGCGTTCAGGGGTGCAGTGTTGGCGTTTAATTTTCCGTAATCTACTGTGAAACGCCATTGCCTTTTTGGTTTCTTTACTGGCCACACCGGTGAAAAATAAGGCGAGTGAATCCTCTTAATGATGTCCCTTTTTTCTAAATCTGATACCAATATGTCTGCTCCTGCAACAGCAGTTGCAGGCAGTGGATACTACAGGACACCAGAGATTTTAGAGGGAGGGAAAAGTATGGAAGTTTCCAATAGACTCAATTTCACTGTGTCTATTACTTTTTCAAATCCTGCAAAACTTCACACTGTGGAGACATCATTAAGAAAAGTCATTAAGAAACCCTCGGACGGCAGGCTTTCGTGACGCCTTCAGCCTCAAAACCACCCTTTCCCACTTGGCGCCGCGCCAGGCACAAAAATGGCCATACGGCTGGAGATGGGTCCCCCGCCCAAAGAGCCAGCAGGGAAAACTATGCCTTGTTCTAAAGCTCTTTGGGAACCGCTTGCGTAGCCCCACAGACCTGGGGGCTGCGGGCTTTCCTGCTGCCTTCAGCCTCGACACCACCCTTTCCCACTTGGCGCCACGCCAGGCACAAAAATGGCCATACGGCTGGAGATGGGTCCCCCGCCCAAAGAGCCAGCAGGGAAAACTATGCCTTGTTCTAAAGCTCTTTGGGAACCGCTTGCGTAGCCCCACAGACCTGGGGGCTGCGGGCTTTCCTGCTGCCTTCAGCCTCGACACCACCCTTTCCCACTTGGCGCCACGCCAGGCACAAAAATGGCCATACGGCTGGAGATGGGTCCCCCGCCCAAAGAGCCAGCAGGGAAAACTATGCCTTGTTCTAAAGCTCTCTGGGAACCACTTGCGTAGACCAACAGATCTTGGGTCTGTGGGCTTTCATGCTCCCTTCAGCCTAGACAACACCCTTTCCCACTTGGCGCCACGCTAGGCACAAAAATGGCCTATGGCTGGAGATGGGTCCCCCGCCCAAAGAGCCAGCAGGGAAAACTATGCCTTGTTCTAAAGCTCTTTGGGAACCGCTTGCTTGGCCCCACAGACCTGGGGGCTGCAGGCTTTCTTGCTGCCTTCAGCCTCGACAGCACACTTTCCCACTTGGCACCGCGTCAGGCACAAAAATGGCCTATGGCTGGAGATGGGTCCCCTGCCCAAAGAGCCAGCAGGGAAAACTATGCCTTGTTCTAAAGCTCTTTGGGAACCGCTTGCGTAGCCCCACAGACCCGGGGGTTGTGGGGTTTCCTGCTGCCTTCAGCCTCAAAACCACCCTTTCCCACTTGGCGCCGGGCGAGGCACAAAAATGGCCATACGGCTGGAGATGGGTCCCACGCCCAAGGAGCCAGCAGGGAAAACTATGCCTTGTTCTAAAGCTCTTTGGGAACCGCTTGCATAGCCCCACAGACCTGGGGGCTGCAGGCTTTCCTGCTGCCTTCAGCCTCAACAGCACACTTTCCCACTTGGCGTCGCGCCAGGCACAAAAATGGCCTATGGCTGGAGATGGGTCCCCTGCCCAAAGAGCCAGCAGGGAAAACTATGCCTTGTTCTAAAGCTCTTTGGGAACCGCTTGCATAGCCCCACAGACCTGGGGGCTGCAGGCTTTGCTCCTGCCTTCATCCTCAAAACCACCCTTTCCCACTTGGCGCCGCGCCAGGCACAAAAATAGCCATACGGCTGGAGATGGGTCCCCTGCCCAAAGGGCCAGCAGGGAAAACTATGCCTTGTTCTAAAGCTCTTTGGGAACCGCTTGCGTAGCCCCACAGACCTGCGGGATGCGGGCTTTACTGCTGCCTTCAGACTCGACACCACCCATTCCCACTTGGCGCTGCGCCAGGCACAAAAATGGCCATACGGCTGGAGATGGGTCCCCTGCCCAAGGAGCCAGCAGGGAAAACTATGCCTTGTTCTAAAGCTCTTTGGGAACCGCTTGCTTGGCCCCTGAGACCTGGGGGCTGCAGGCTTTCTTATGCCTTCAGCCTCGACAGCACACTTTCCCACTTGGCACCGCGTCAGGCACAAAAATGGCCTATGGCTGGAGATGGGTCCCATGCCCTAAGAGCCAGCTGGGAAAACTATGCCTTGTTCTAAAGCTCTTTGGGAACCGCTTGCGTAACCCCACAAATCTGGAGCTCCGGACTTTCCTGCTACCTTCAGACTCGACACCATCCTTTCACACTTGGCCCCGCGCCAGGCACAAAAATGGCCATACGGCTGGAGATGGGTCCCCTGCCAAAAGAGCCAGCAGGGAAAATTATGCCTTGTTCTAAAGCTCTTTGGGAACTGCTTGCGTAGCCCCACAGACCTGGAGGCTGCGGGCTTTCCTGCTGCCTTCAACCTCAACAACACCCTTTCCCACTACGTGCCTCGCCACGCACACAAATAGCCATACGGCTGGAGATGGGTCCCCCGCCCAAAGAGCCAGCAGGGAAAACTATGCCTTGTTCTAAAGCTCTTTGGGAACCACTTGCATAGCCCCACAGACCTGGGGGCTGCAGGCTTTGCTCCTGCCTTCATCCTCAAAACCACCCTTTCCCACTTGGCACCGCGTCAGTCACAAAAATGGCCTATGGCTGGAGATGGGTCCCCTGCCCCAGGAGCCAGCAGGGAAAACTATGCCTTGTTCTAAAGCTCTTTGGGAACCGCTTGCGTAGCCCCACAGACCTGGGGGCTGCGGGCTTTCCTGCTGCCTTCAGCCTCGACACCACCCTTTCCCACTTGGCGCCGCGCCAGGCTCAAGAATGGCCATACGGCTGGAGATGGGTCCCCCGCCCAAAGAGCCAGCAGGGAAAACTATGCCTTGTTCTAAAGCTCTTTGTGAACAGCTTGGATAGCCCCACAGACCTGGAGGCTGCAGGCTCTCCTGCTGCCTTCAGCCTCGACACCACCCTTTTCCACTTCGCGCCGCGCCAGGCACAAAAATGGCCTATGGCTGGAGATGGGTCCCATGCCCAAAGAGCCAGCAGGGAAAACTATGCCTTGTTCTAAAGCTCTTTGGGAACCGCTTGCGTAGCCCTACAGACCTGGGGGCTGCGGGCTTTGCTGCTGCCTTCAGCCTCGACACCACCCTTTCCCACTTGGCGCCGCGCCAGGCACAAAAATGGCCATACGGCTGGAGATGGGTCCCCCGCCCAAAGAGCCAGCAGGGAAAACTATGCCTTGTTCTAAAGCTCTTTGGGAACCGCTTGCATAGCCCCACAGACCTGGGGGCTGCAGGCTTTCCTGCTGCCTTCAGCCTCGACACCACCCTTTCCCACTTGGCGCCGCGCCAGGCACAAAAATGGCCATACAGCTGGAGATGGGTTCCCCGCTGAAGGAGCCAGCAGGGAAAACTATGCCTTGTTCTAAAGCTCTTTGGGAACCACTTGCGTAGCCCCACAGACCTGGGGGCTGTGGGCTTTCCTGCTGCCTTCAGCCTCGACACCACCCTTTCCCACTTGGCACTGTGCCAGGCACAAAAATGGCCTATGGCTGGAGATGGGTCCCCCGCCCAAAGAGCCAGCAGGGAAAACTATGCCTTTTTCCAAAGCTCTTTGGGAACCGCTTGCGTAGCCCCACAGACCTGTGGGCTGTGGGCTTTCCTGCTGCCTTCAGCCTCGACACCACCCTTTCCCACTTGGGGCCGCATCAGGCACAAAAATGGCCTATGGCTGGAGATGGGTCCCCCGCCCAAAGAGCCAGCAAGGAAAACTATGCCTTGTTCTAAAGCTCTTTGGGAACCGCTTGCGTAGCCCCACAGACCTGGGGGCTGCGGGCTTTCCTGCTGCCTTCAGCCTCAAAGCCACCCTTTCCCACTTGGCGTCGCGCCAGGCACAAAAATGGCCTATGGCTGGAGATGGGTCCCCTGCCAAAAGAGCCAGCAGGGAAAACTATGCCTTGTTCTAAAGCTCTTTGGGAACCGCTTGCGTAGCCCCACAGACCTGGGGGCTGCGGGCTTTCCTGCTGCCTTCAACCTCAAAGACACCCTTTCCCACTTCACGTCGCGCCAGGCACAAAAATGGCCTATGGCTGGAGATGGGTCCCATGCCCAAAGAGCCAGCAGGGAAAACTATGCCTTGTTCTAAAGCTCTTTGGGAACCGCTTGCGTAGCCCCACAGACCTTGGGGCTGCGGGCTTTGATGATGCCTTCAGCCTCAAAGCCACCCTTTCCCACTTGGCGCCGCGCCAGGCACAAAAATGGCCATACAGCTGGAGAGGGGTCCCCTGCCAAAAGAGCCAGCAGGGAAAACTATGCCTTGTTCTAAAGCTCTTTGGGAACCGCTTGCGTAGCCCCACAGACCTGGGGGCTGCGGGCTTTCCTGCTGCCTTCAGCCTCAAAACCACCCTTTCCCACTACGCACCGCGCCAGGCACAAAAATGGCCATACGGCTGGAGATGGGTCCCCCGCCCAAAGAGCAAGCAGGGAAAACTATGCCTTGTTCTAAAGCTCTTTGGGAACCGCTTGGATAGCCCCACAGACCTGGGGGCTGCAGGCTCTCCTGCTGCCTTCAGCCTCGACACCACCCTTTCCCACTTGGCACCACGCCAGGCACAAAAATGGCCGATGTCTGGAGATGGGTCCCATGCCCAAAGAGCCAGCAGGGAAAACTATGCCTTGTTCTAAAGCTCTTTGGGAACCGCTTGCGTAGCCCCACAGACCTGCGGGCTGCGGGCTTTCCTGCTGCCTTCAGCCTCAAAGCCACCCTTTCCCACTTGGCACTGCGCCAGGCACAAAAATGGCCTATGGCTGGAGATGGGTCCCCCGCCCAAAGAGCCAGCAGGGAAAACTATGCCTTGTTCCAAAGCTCTTTGGGAACCGCTTGCGTAGCCCCACAGACCTGGGGGCTGCAGGCTTTCCTGCTGCCTTCAGCCTCAAAGCCACCCTTTCCCACTTGGCGCCGCGCCAGGCACAAAAATGGCCATACGGCTGGAGATGGGTCCCCCGCCCAAAGAGCCAGCAGGGAAAACTATGCCTTGTTCTAAAGCTCTTTGGGAACCGCTTGCATAGTCCCACAGACCTGGGGGCTGCAGGCTTTGCTGCTGCCTTCAGCCTCGACACCACCCTTTCCCACTTGGCGTCGCGCTAGGCACAAAAATGGCCATATGTCTGCAGATGGGTCCCCCGCCCAAAGAGCCATCAGGGAAAACTATGCCTTGTTCTAAAGCTCTTTGGGAACCGCTTGCGTAGCCCCACAGACCTGGGGGCTGCGGGCTTTCCTGCTGCCTTCAGCCTCGACACCACCCTTTCCCACTTGGCGCCGCGCCAGGCACAAAAATGGCCATACGGAAGGAGATGGGTTCCCCACCGAAAGAGCAAGCAGGGAAAACTATGCCTTGTTCTAAAGCTCTTTGGGAACCGCTTACGTAGCGCCACAGACCTGGGGGCTGTGGGCTTTCCTGCTGCCTTCAGCCTCGACACCACCCTTTCCCACTTGGCGCCGGGCCAGTCACAAAAATGGCCATACGGCTGGAGATGGGTCCCCCGCCCAAAGAGCCAGCAGGGAAAACTAGGCCTTGTTCCAAAGCTCTTTGGGAACCGCTTGCGTAGCCCCACAGACCTGGGGGCTGCGGGCTTTCCTGCTGCCTTCAGCCTCGACACCACCCTTTCCCACTTGGCGCCGCGCCAGGCACAAAAATGGCCATACGGCTGGAGATGGGTCCCCTGCCCAAAGAGCCAGCAGGGAAAACTATGCCTTGTTCTAAAGCTCTTTGGGAACCGCTTGCTTAGCCCCACAGACCTGGGGGCTGCAGGCTTTCCTGCTGCCTTCACCCTCAAAGCCACCCTTTCCCACTTGGCGCCGCGCCAGGCACAAAAATGGCCTATGGCTGGAGATAGGTCCCCCGCCCAAAGAGCCAGCAGGGAAAACTATGCCTTGTTCTAAAGCTCTTTGGGAACCGCTTGCGTAGCCCCACAGACCTGGGGGCTGCGGGCTTTCCTGCTGCCTTCAACCTCAAAACCACCCTTTCCCACTTGGCGCCGGGACAGGCACAAAAATGGCCATACGGCTGGAGATGGGTTCCCTGCCAAAAGAGCCAGCAGGGAAAACTATGCCTTGTTCTAAAGCTCTTTGGGAACCGCTTGCTTAGCCCCACAGACCTGGGGGCTGCAGGCTTTCCTGCTGCCTTCAGCCTCAAAGCCACCCTTTCCCACTTGGCGCCGCGCCAGGCACAAAAATGGCCTATGGCTGGAGATGGGTCCCCCGCCCAAAGAGCCAGCAGGGAAAACTATGCCTTGTTCTAAAGCTCTTTGGGAACCGCTTGCGTAGCCCCACAGACCTGGGGGCTGCGGACTTTCCTGCTGCCTTCAACCTCAACAACACCCTTTCCCACTTGGCGCCGCGCCAGGCACAAAAATGGCCATACGGCTGGAGATGGGTCCCCCGCCCAAAGAGCCAGCAAGGAAAACTATGCCTTGTTGTAAAGCTCTTTGGGAACCGCTTCCGTAGCCCCACAGACCTGGGGGCTGGAGCCTTTGCTGCTGCCTTCAGCCTCAAAACCACCCTTTCCCACTTGGCGCCGCGCCAGGCACAAAAATGGCCATACGGCTGGAGATGGGTCCCCCGCCCAGAGAGCCAGCAGGGAAAACTATGCCTTGTTCTAAAGCTCTTTGGGAACCGCTTGCGTAGCCCCACAGACCTGTGGGCTGCAGGCTTTCCTGCTGCCTTCAGGCTAAAAGCCACCCTTTCCCACTTGGCGCTGCGCCAGGCACAAAAATGGCCTATGGCTGGAGATGGGTCCCCCGCCCAAAGAGCCAGCAGGGAAAACTATGCCTTGTTCTAAAGCTCTTTGGGAACCGCTTCCATAGGCCCACAGACCTGGGGGCTGCAGGCTTTGCTGCTGCCTTCAGCCTCAAAGCCACCCTTTCCCACTTGGCGTCGCGCTAGGCACAAAAATGGCCATACGGCTGGAGATGGGTCCCCCGCCCAAACAGCCAGCAGGGAAAACTATGCCTTGTTTTTAAGCTCTTTGGGAGCTGCTTGCGTAGCCCCACAGACCTGGTGGCTGTGGGCCTTCCTGCTGCCTTCAACCTCGACACCACCCTTTCCCACTTGGCCCCTGGCCAGGCACAAAAATGGCCATACGGCTGGAGATGGGTCTCCCGCCCAAAGAGCCAGCAGGGAAAACTATGCCTTGTTCTAAAGCTCTTTGGGAACCGCTTGCGTAGCCCCACACACCTGGGGGCTGCGGGCTTTCCTGCTGCCTTCAGCCTCGACACCACCCTTTCCCACTTGGCGCCGCATCAGCCACAAAAATGGCCCATGGCAGGAGATGGGTCCCCCGCCCAAAGAGCCAGCAGGGAAAACTATGCCTTGTTCTAAAGCTCTTTGGGAAACGCTTGCGTAGCCCCACAGACCTTGGGGGCTGCAAGCTTTGCTGCTGCCTTCAGCCTCAAAGCCGCCCTTGCCCACTTGGCGCCGCGCTAGGCACAAAAATGGCCTATGGCTGGAGATGAGTCCCATGCCCAGAGAGCCAGCAAGGAAAACTATGCCTTGTTCTAAAGCTCTTTGGGAACCGCTTGCGTAGCCGCACAGACCTGGGGGCTGCAGGCTTTCCTGCTGCCTTCAGCCTCAAAGCCACCCTTTCCCACTTGGCGCCCCATCAGGCACAAAAATGGCCTATGGCTGGAGATGGGTCCCCCGCCCAAAGAGCCATCAGGGAAAATTATGCCTTGTTCTAAAGCTCTTTGGGAACCGCTTGCGTTGTCCCACAGACGTGGGTGCTGTAGGCTTTCCTACTGCCTTCAGCCTCAAAGCCCCCCTTTCCCACTTGGCGCCGCGCCAGGCACAAAAATGGCCTATGGCTGGAGATGGGTCCCCTGCCCAAAGAGCCAGCAGGGAAAACTATGCCTTGTTCTAAAGCTCTTTGGGAACCGCTTGCGTAGCCCCACAGACCTGGGGGCTGCGGGCTTTCCTGCTGCCTTCAGCCTCAAAGACACCCTTTCCCACTTGGCGTTGCGCCAGGCACAAAAATGGCCTATGGCTGGAGATGGGTCCCATGCCCAAAGAGCCATCAGGGAAAACTATGCCTTGTTCTAAAGTTCTTTGGAAACCGCTTGCGTAGCCCAAAAGATCTGGGGGCTGCGGGCTTTCCTGCTGCCTTCAGCCTCAAAGCCACCCTTTCACACTTGGCGCCGCGCTAGGCACAAAAATGACCTATGGCTGGAGATGGGTCCCCTGCCCAAGAAGCCAGCAGGGAAAACTATGCCTTGTTCTAAAGCTCTTTGGGAACCGCTTGCTTGGCCCCACAGACCTGGGGGCTGCAGGCTTTGCTGCTGCCTTCAGCCTCAAAGCCACCCTTTCCCACTTGGCGCCGCGCCAGGCACAAAAATGGCCATACGGCTGGAGATGGGTCCCCCGCCCAAAGAGCCAGCAGGGAAAACTATGCCTTGTTCTAAAGCTCTCTGGGAACCGCTTGCTTGGCCCCACAGACGTGGGGGCTGCGGGCTTTCCTGCTGCCTTCAGCCTCAAAAACCACCCTATGCCACTACGCACCGCGCCAGGCACAAAAATAGCCATACGGCTGGAGATGGGTCCCCCACCCAAAGAGCAAGCAGGGAAAACTATGCCTTGTTCTAAAGCTCTTTGGGAACCGCTTGCGTAGCCCCACAGACCTGGGGGCTACGGGCTTTCCTGCTGCCTTCAGCCTCGACACCACCCTTTCCCACTTGGCGCCCTATCAGGCACAAAAATGGCCATACGGCTGGAGATGGGTCCCTCGCCCAAAGAGCCAGCAGGGAAAACTATGCCTTGTTCTAAAGCTCTTTGGGAACCACTTGCATAGCCCCACAGACCTGGGGGCTGCAGGCTTTCCTGCTGCCTTCAGGCTAAAAGCCACCCTTTCCCACTTGGCACCGCGCCAGGCACAAAAATGGCCTATGGCTGGAGATGGGTCCCCCGCTGAAGGAGCCAGCAGGGAAAACTATGCCTTGTTCTAAAGCTCTTTGGGAACCGCTTGCGTAGCCCCACAGACCTGGGGGCTGTAGGCTTTGCTGCTGCCTTCAGCCTCAAAGACACCCTTTCCCACTTGGCGCCGCGCCAGGCACAAAAATGGCCATACGGCTGGAGATGGGTCCCACGCCCAAAGAGCCAGCAGGGAAAACTATGCCTTGTTCTAAAGCTCTTTGGGAACCGCTTGCGTAGCCCCACAGACCTGGGGGCTGCAGGCTTTCCTGCTGCCTTCAGCCTCAAAGCCACCCTTTACCACTACGCACCGCGCCAGGCACAAAAATGGCCATACGGCTGGAGATGGGTCCCCTGCCAAGGAGCCAGCAGGGAAAATTATGCCTTGTTCCAAAGCTCTTTGGGAACCGCTTGCGTAGCCGCACACACCTGGGGGCTGCAGGCTTTCTTGCTGCCTTTAGCCTCGACACCACCCTTTCCCACTTGGCGCCGCGCCAGGCACAAAAATGGCCATATGGCTAGAGATAGACACCCGCCCAAAGAGCCAGCAGGGAAAACTATGCCTTGTTCTAAAGCTCTTTGGGAACCGCTTGCATAGCCCCACAGACCTGGGGGCTGCAGGCTTTCCTGCTGCCTTCAGCCTCAAAACCACCCTTTCCCACTTGGCGCCGTGCCAGGCACAGAAATGACATATGGCTGGAGATGGGTCCCCCGCCCAAAGAGCCAGCAGGGAAAATTATGCCTTGTTCTAAAGCTCTTTGGGAACCGTTTGCGTAGCCCCACAGACCTCGGGGCTGCGGGCTTTCCTGCTGCCTTCAGCCTCGACACCACCCTTTCCCACTTGGCGCCGCGCCAGGCACAAAAATGGCCATACGGCTGGAGATGGGTCCCCCGCCCAAAGAGCCAGCAGGGAAAATTATGCCTTGTTCTAAAGCTCTTTGGGAACCGCTTGCGTAGCCCCACAGACCTGGGGGCTGCAGGCTTTCCTGCTGCCTTCAGCCTCAAAGCCACCCTTTCCCACTTGGCGCCGCGCCAGGCACAAAAATGGCCATACGGCTGGAGATGGGTCCCCTGCCAAAAGAGCCAGCAGGGAAAATTATGCCTTGTTCTAAAGCTCTTTGGGAACCGCTTGCGTAGCCCCACAGACCTGGAGGCTGCGGGCTTTCCTGCTGCCTTCAACCTCAACAACACCCTTTCCCACTAGGTGCCTCGCCACGCACACAAATAGCAATACGGCTGGAGATGGGTCCCCCGCCCAGAGAGCCAGCAGGGAAAACTATACCTTGTTCTAAAGCTCTTTGGGAACCGCTTGCGTAGCCCCACAGACCTGTGGGCTGCAGGCTTTCCTGCTGCCTTCCGGCTAAAAGCCACCCTTTCCCACTTGGCGCTGCGCCAGGCACAAAAATGGCCTATGGCTGGAGATGGGTCCCCCGCCCAAAGAGCCAGCAGGGAAAACTATGCCTTGTTCTAAAGCTCTTTGGGAACCGCTTGCGTAGCCCCACAGACCTGGGGGCCGCAGGCCTTCCTGCTGCCTTCAGCCTCGACAACACCCTTTCCCACTTGGCGCCACGCTAGGCACAAAAATGGCCTATGGCTGGAGATGGGTCCCCCGCCCAAAGAGCCAGCAGGGAAAACTATGCCTTGTTCTAAAGCTCTTTGGGAACCGCTTGCATAGGCCCACAGACCTGGGGGCTGCAGGCTTTGCTGCTGCCTTCAGCCTCAAAGCCACCCTTTCCCACTTGGCGTCGCGCTAGGCACAAAAATGGCCATACGGCTGGAGATGGGTCCCCCGCCCAAACAGCCAGCAGGGAAAACTATGCCTTGTTCTAAAGCTCTTTGGGAGCTGCTTGCGTAGCCCCACAGACCTGGTGGCTGTGGGCCTTCCTGCTGCCTTCAACCTCGACACCACCCTTTCCCACTTGGCCCCTGGCCAGGCACAAAAATGGCCATACGGCTGGAGATGGGTCTCCCGCCCAAAGAGCCAGCAGGGAAAACTATGCCTTGTTCTAAAGCTCTTTGGGAACCGCTTGCGTAGCCCCACACACCTGGGGGCTGCGGGCTTTGCTGCTGCCTTCAGCCTCGACACCACCCTTTCCCACTTGGCGCCGCATCAGGCACAAAAATGGCCTATGGCAGGAGATGGGTCCCCCGCCCAAAGAGCCAGCAGGGAAAACTATGCCTTGTTCTAAAGCTCTTTGGGAACCGCTTGCGTAGCCCCACAGACCTTGGGGGCTGCAAGCTTTGCTGCTGCCTTCAGCCTCAAAGCCACCCTTGCCCACTTGGCGCCGCGCTAGGCACAAAAATGGCCTATGGCTGGAGATGAGTCCCATGCCCAGAGAGCCAGCAAGGAAAACTATGCCTTGTTCTAAAGCTCTTTGGGAACCGCTTGCGTAGCCGCACAGACCTGGGGGCTGCAGGCTTTCCTGCTGCCTTCAGCCTCAAAGCCACCCTTTCCCACTTGGCGCCCCATCAGGCACAAAAATGGCCTATGGCTGGAGATGGGTCCCCCGCCCAAAGAGCCAGCAGGGAAAACTATGCCTTGTTCTAAAGCTCTTTGGGAACCGCTTGCGTAGCCACACAGACCTGGGGGCTGCAGGCTTTGCTGCTGCCTTCAGCCTCAAAGACACCCTTTCCCACTTGGCGCCGCGCCAGGCACAGAAATGACATATGGCTGGAGATGGGTCCCCCGCCCAAAGAGCCAGCAGGGAAAATTATGCCTTGTTCTAAAGCTCTTTGGGAACCGTTTGCGTAGCCCCACAGACCTGGGGGCTGCGGGCTTTCCTGCTGCCTTCAGGCTCGACACCACCCTTTCCCACTTGGCGCCGCGCCAGGCACAAAAATGGCCATACGGCTGGAGATGGGTCCCCTGCCCAAAGAGCCAGCAGGGAAAACTATGCCTTGTTCTAAAGCTCTTTGGGAACTGCTTGTGTAGCCCCACAGACCTGGGGGCTGCAGGCTTTCCTGCTGCCTTCAGCCTCAAAGCCACCCTTTCCCACTTGGCGCCGCGCCAGGCACAAAAATGGCCATACGGCTGGAGATGGGTCCCCTGCCAAAAGAGCCAGCAGGGAAAATTATGCCTTGTTCTAAAGCTCTTTGGGAACCGCTTGCGTAGCCCCACAGACCTGGAGGCTGCGGGCTTTCCTGCTGCCTTCAACCTCAACAACACCCTTTCCCACTAGGTGCCTCGCCACGCACACAAATAGCAATACGGCTGGAGATGGGTCCCCCGCCCAAAGAGCCAGCAGGGAAAACTATGCCTTGTTCTAAAGCTCTTTGGGAACCGCTTGTGTAGCCCCACAGACCTGGGGGCTGCAGGCTTTCCTGCTGCCTTCAGCCTCAAAGCCACCCTTTCCCACTTGGCGCCGCGCCAGGCACAAAAATGGCCATACGGCTGGAGATGGGTCCCCCGCCCAAAGAGCCAGCAGGGAAAACTATGCCTTGTTCTAAAGCTCTTTGGGAACCACTTGCGTAGCGCCACAGACCTGGGGGCTGTGGGCTTTCCTGCTGCCTTCAGCCTCGACACCACCCTTTCCCACTTGGCACTGCGCCAGGCACAAAAATGGCCATACGACTGGAGATGGGTCCCCCGCCCATAGAGCCAGCAGGGAAAACTATGCCTTGTTCTAAAGCTCTTTGGGAACCGCTTGCGTAGACCCTCAGACATGGGGGCTGTGGGCTTTGCTGCTGCCTTCAGCCTCGACACCACCCTTTCCCACTTGGCGCCGCGCCAGGCACAAAAATGGCCATACGGCTGGAGATGGGTCCCCTGCCCAAAGAGCCAGCAGGGAAAACTATGCCTTGTTCTAAAGCTCTTTGGGAACCGCTTGCGTAGCCCCACAGACCTGGGGGCTGCAGGCTTTCCTGCTGCCTTCAGCCTCAAAGCCACCCTTTCCCACTTGGCGCCGCGCCAGGCACAAAAATGGCCATACGGCTGGAGATGGGTCCCCTGCCAAAAGAGCCAGCAGGGAAAATTATGCCTTGTTCTAAAGCTCTTTGGGAACCGCTTGCGTAGCCCCACAGACCTGGAGGCTGCGGGCTTTCCTGCTGCCTTCAACCTCAACAACACCCTTTCCCACTAGGTGCCTCGCCACGCACACAAATAGCAATACGGCTGGAGATGGGTCCCCCGCCCAAAGAGCCAGCAGGGAAAACTATGCCTTGTTCTAAAGCTCTTTGGGAACCGCTTGCGTAGCCCCACAGACCTGGAGGCTGCGGGCTTTCCTGCTGCCTTCAGCCTCAAAGCCACCCTTGCCCAGTTGGCGCCGCGCTAGGCACAAAAATGGCCTATGGCTGGAGATGAGTCCCATGCCCAGAGAGCCAGCAAGGAAAACTATGCCTTGTTCTAAAGCTCTTTGGGAACCGCTTGCGTAGCCGCACAGACCTGGGGGCTGCAGGCTTTCCTGCTGCCTTCAGCCTCAAAGCCACCCTTTCCCACTTGGCGCCGGGCCAGGCACAAAAATGGCCTATGGCTGGAGATGGGTCCCCTGCCCAAAGAGCCAGCAGGGAAAACTATGCCTTGTTCTAAAGCTCTTTGGGAACCGCTTGCGTAGCCCCACAGACCTGGGGGCTGCGGGCTTTCCTGCTGCCTTCAGCCTCAAAGACACCCTTTCCCACTTGGCGTTGCGCCAGGCACAAAAATGGCCTATGGCTGGAGATGGGTCCCATGCCCAAAGAGCCAGCAGGGAAAACTATGCCTTGTTCTAAAGCTCTTTGGGAACCGCTTGCGTAGCTCAAAAGACCTGGGGGCTGCCGGCTTTCCTGCTGCCTTCAGCCTCAAAGCCACCCTTTCACACTTGGCGCCGCGCTAGGCACAAAAATGGCCTATGGCTGGAGATGGGTCCCCTGCCCAAGAAGCCAGCAGGGAAAACTATGCCTTGTTCTAAAGCTCTTTGGGAACCGCTTCCTTGGCCCCACAGACCTGGGGGCTGCAGGCTTTGCTGCTGCCTTCAGCCTCGACACCACCCTTTCCCACTTGGCGCCGCGCCAGGCACAAAAATGGCCATACGGCTGGAGATGGGTCCCCCGCCCAAAGAGCCAGCAGGGAAAACTATGCCTTGTTCTAAAGCTCTTTGGGAACCGCTTGCGTAGCCGCATAGACCTGGGGGCTGCGGGCTTTCCTGCTGCCTTCAGCCTCAAAGCCACCCTTTCCCACTGGGCGCCGGGCCAGGGACAAAAATGGCCATATGGCTGGAGATGGGTCCCCCGCCCAAAGAGCCAGCAGGGAAAACTATGCCTTGTTCTAAAGCTCTCTGGGAACCGCTTGCTTGGCCCCACAGACCTGGGGGCTGCGGGCTTTCCTGCTGCCTTCAGCCTCAAAAACCACCCTATGCCACTACGCACCGCGCCAGGCACAAAAATAGCCATACGGCTGGAGATGGGTCCCCGACCCAAAGAGCAAGCAGGGAAAACTATGCCTTGTTCTAAAGCTCTTTGGGAACCACTTGCGTAGCGCCACAGACCTGGGGGCTGTGGGCTTTCCTGCTGCCTTCAGCCTCGACACCACCCTTTCCCACTTGGCACTGCGCCAGGCACAAAAATGGCCATACGGCTGGAGATGGGTCCCATGCCCAAAGAGCCAGCAGGGAAAACTATGCCTTGTTCTAAAGCTCTTTGGGAACCGCTTGCGTAGCCCCACAGACCTGGGGGCTGCGGGCTTTCCTGCTGCCTTCAGACTCGACACCACCCTTTCCGACTTGGCGCCGCGCCAGGCACAAAAATGGCCATACGGCTGGAGATGGGTCCCCCGCCCAAAGAGCCAGCAGGGAAAACTATGCCTTGTTCTAAAGCTCTTTGGGAACCGCTTGCATACTCCCACAGACCTGGGGGCTGCAGGCTTTGCTGCTGCCTTCAGCCTCAAAGCCACCCTTTCCCACTTGGCACTGCGCCAGGCACAAAAATGGCCTATGGCTGGAGATGGGTCCCCCGCCCAAAGAGCCAGCAGGGAAAACTATGCCTTGTTCCAAAGCTCTTTGGGAACTGCTTGCGTAGCCCCACAGACCTGGGGGCTGCGGGCTTTCCTGCTGCCTTCAGCCTCAAAGCCACCCTTTCCCACTTGGCGCCGCGCCAGGCACAAAAATGGCCATACGGCTGGAGATGGGTTACCCGCTGAAGGAGCCAGCAGGGAAAACTATGCCTTGTTCTAAAGCTCTTTGGGAACCACTTGCGTAGCGCCACAGACCTGGGGGCTGTGGGCTTTCCTGCTGCCTTCAGCCTCGACACCACCCTTTCCCACTTGGCGCCGCGCTAGGCACAAAAATGGCCATACGGCTGGAGATGGGTCCCCTGCCCAAAGAGCCAGCAGGGAAAACTAGGCCTTGTTCCAAAGCTCTTTGCGAACCGCTTGCGTAGCCCCACAGACCTGGGGGCTGCGGGCTTTCCTGCTGCCTTCAGCCTCGACACCACCCTTTCCCACTTGGCGCCGCGCCAGGCACAAAAATGGCCATACGGCTGGAGATGGGTCCCCTGCCCAAAGAGCCAGCAGGGAAAACTATGCCTTGTTCTAAAGCTCTTTGGGAACCGCTTGCGTAGCCCCACAGACCTGGGGGCTGCGGGCTTTCCTGCTGCCTTCAGACTCGACACCACCCTTTCCGACTTGGCGCCGCGCCAGGCACAAAAATGGCCTATGGCTGGAGATGGGTCCCCCGCCCAAAGAGCCAGCAGGGAAAACTATGCCTTGTTCTAAAGCTCTTTGGGAACCACTTGCGTAAACCCTCAGACCTGGGGGCTGTGGGCTTTCCTGCTGCCTTCAGCCTCGACACCACCCTTTCCCACTTTGCGCCGCGCCAGGCACAAAAATGGCCATACGGCTGGAGATGGGTCCCCTGCCCAAAGAGCCAGCAGGGAAAACTATGCCTTGTTCTAAAGCTCTTTGGGAACCGCTTGCGTAGCCCCACAGACCTGGGGGCTGGAGCCTTTGCTGCTGCCTTCAGCCTCAAAAACCACCCTTTCCCACTTGGCGCCGCGCCAGGCACAAAAATGGCCATACGGCTGGAGATGGGTCCCCCGCCCAACGAACAAGCAGGGAAAACTATGCCTTGTTCTAAAGCTCTTTGGGAACCGCTTGCATAGCCCCACAGACCTGGGGGCTGCGGGCTTTCCTGCTGCCTTCAGCCTCAAAGCCACCCTTTCCCACTTGGCGCTGCGCCAGGCACAAAAATGGCCATACGGCTGGAGATGGGTCCCATGCCCAAAGAGCCAGCAGGGAAAACTATGCCTTGTTCTAAAGCTCTTTGGGAACCGCTTGCGTAGCCCCACAGACCTGGGGGGCGCAGGCTTTCCTGCTGCCTTCAGCCTCGACAACACCCTTTCCCACTTGGCGCCACGCTAGGCACAAAAATGGCCTATGGCTGGAGATGGGTCCCCCGCCCAAAGAGCCAGCAAGGAAAACTATGCCTTGTTCTAAAGCTCTTTGGGAACCGCTTGCGTAGCCCCACAGACCTGGGGGCTGCAGGCTTTGCTGCTGCCTTCAGCCTCAAAGCCACCCTTTCCCACTTGGCGTCGCGCTAGGCACAAAAATGGCCATACGGCTGGAGATGGGTCCCCCGCCCAAACAGCCAGCAGGGAAAACTATGCCTTGTTCTAAAGCTCTTTGGGAGCTGCTTGCGTAGCCCCACAGACCTGGTGGCTGTGGGCCTTCCTGCTGCCTTCAACCTCGACACCACCCTTTCCCACTTGGCCCCTGGCCAGGCACAAAAATGGCCATACGGCTGGAGATGGGTCTCCCGCCCAAAGAGCCAGCAGGGAAAACTATGCCTTGTTCTAAAGCTCTTTGGGAACCGCTTGCGTAGCCCCACACACCTGGGGGCTGCGGGCTTTGCTGCTGCCTTCAGCCTCGACACCACCCTTTCCCACTTAGCGCCGCATCAGGCACAAAAATGGACTATGGCAGGAGATGGGTCCCCCGCCCAAAGAGCCAGCAGGGAAAACTATGCCTTGTTCTAAAGCTCTTTGGGAACCACTTGCGTAGCCCCACAGACCTTGGGGGCTGCAAGCTTTGCTGCTGCCTTCAGCCTCAAAGCCACCCTTGCCCACTTGGCGCCGCGCTAGGCACAGAAATGGCCTATGGCTGGAGATGAGTCCCATGCCCAGAGAGCCAGCAAGGAAAACTATGCCTTGTTCTAAAGCTCTTTGGGAACCGCTTGCGTAGCCGCAGAGACCTGGGGGCTGCAGGCTTTCCTGCTGCCTTCAGCCTCAAAGCCACCCTTTCCCACTTGGCGCCGGGCCAGGCACAAAAATGGCCTATGGCTGGAGATGGGTCCCCTGCCCAAAGAGCCAGCAGGGAAAACTATGCCTTGTTCTAAAGCTCTTTGGGAACCGCTTGCGTAGCCCCACAGACCTGGGGGCTGCGGGCTTTCCTGCTGCCTTCAGCCTCAAAGACACCCTTTCCCACTTGGCGTTGCGCCAGGCACAAAAATGGCCTATGGCTGGAGATGGGTCCCATGCCCAAAGAGCCAGCAGGGAAAACTATGCCTTGTTCTAAAGTTCCTTGGAAACCGCTTGCGTAGCCCAAAAGACCTGGGGGCTGCGGGCTTTCCTGCTGCCTTCAGCCTCAAAGCCACCCTTTCACACTTGGCGCCGCGCTAGGCACAAAAATGGCCTATGGCTGGAGATGGGTCCCCTGCCCAAGAAGCCAGCAGGGAAAACTATGCCTTGTTCTAAAGCTCTTTGGGAACCGCTTCCTTGGCCCCACAGACCTGGGGGCTGCAGGCTTTGCTGCTGCCTTCAGCCTCGACACCACCCTTTCCCACTTGGCGCCGCGCCAGGCACAAAAATGGCCATAAGGCTGGAGATGGGTCCCCCGCCCAAAGAGCCAGCAGGGAAAACTATGCCTTGTTCTAAAGCTCTTTGGGAACCGCTTGCGTAGCCGCACAGACCTGGGGGCTGCGGGCTTTCCTGCTGCCTTCAGCCTCAAAGCCACCCTTTCCCACTTGGCACCGCGCCAGGCACAAAAATGGCCATATGGCTGGAGATGGGTCCCCCGCCCAAAGAGCCAGCAGGGAAAACTATGCCTTGTTCTAAAGCTCTCTGGGAACCGCTTGCTTGGCCCCACAGACGTGGGGGCTGCGGGCTTTCCTGCTGCCTTCAGCCTCAAAAACCACCCTATGCCACTACGCACCGCGCCAGGCACAAAAATAGCCATACGGCTGGAGATGGGTCCCCGACCCAAAGAGCAAGCAGGGAAAACTATGCCTTGTTCTAAAGCTCTTTGGGAACCGCTTGCGTAGCCCCACAGACCTGGGGGCTACGGGCTTTCCTGCTGCCTTCAGCCTCGACACCACCCTTTCCCACTTGGCGCCGCGCCAGGCACAAAAATGGCCATACGGCTGGAGATGGGTCCCCCGCCCAAAGAGCCAGCAGGGAAAACTATGCCTTGTTCTAAAGCTCTTTGGGAACCACTTGCGTAGCCCCACAGACCTTAGGGCTGCAGGCTTTGCTGCTGCCTTCAGCCTCAAAGCCACCCTTTCCCACTTGGCACCGCGCCAGGCTCAAAAATGGCCATACGGCTGGAGATGGGTCCCCCACCCAAAAAGAGCCAGCAGGGAAAACTATGCCTTGTTCTAAAGCTCTTTGGGAACCGCTTGCGTAGCCCCACAGACCTGGGGGCTGCGGGCTTTCCTGCTGCCTTCAGCGTCAAAACCACCCTTTCCCACTACGCACCGCGCCAGGCTCAAAAATGGCCATACGGCTGGAGATGGGTCCCCCGGCCAAAGAGCCAGCAGGGAAAACTATGCCTTGTTCTAAAGCTCTTTGGGAACCGCTTGCGTAGCCCCACAGACCTGGGGGCTGCAGGCTTTCCTGCTGCCTTCAGCCTCAAAGCCACCCTTTCCCACTTGGCGCCCCATCAGGCACAAAAATGGCCTATGGCTGGAGATGGGTCCCATGCCCTAAGAGCCAGCAGGGAAAACTATGCCTTGTTCTAAAGCTCTTTGGGAACCGCTTGCGTAGCCCCACAGACCTGGGGGCTGCGGGCTTTCCTGCTGCCTTCAGCCTCGACACCACCCTTTCCCACTTGGCGCCGCGCTAGGCACAAAAAAGGTCTATGGCTGGAGATGGGTCCCCCGCCCAAGGAGCCAGCAGGGAAAACTATGCCTTGTTCTAAAGCTCTTTGGGAACCGCTTGCGTAGCCCCACAGACCTGGGGGCTGCAGGCTTTGCTGCTGCCTTCAGCCTCAAAACCACCCTTTCCCACTTGGCGCTGCGCCAGGCACAAAAATGGCCATACGGCTGGAGATGGGTCCCCCGCCCAAAGAGCCAGCAGGGAAAATTATGCCTTGTTCTAAAGCTCTTTGGGAACCGCTTGCGTAGCCCCACAGACCTGGGGGCTGCGGGCTTTCCTGCTGCCTTTAGCCTCGACACCACCCTTTCCCACTTGGCGCCGCATCAGGCTCAAAAATGGCCATACGGCTGGAGATGGGTCCCCCGCCCAGAGAGCCAGCAGGGAAAACTATGCCTTGTTCTAAAGCTCTTTGGGAACCGCTTGCGTAGCCCCACAGACCTTGGGGCTGCGGGCTTTCCTGCTGCCTTCAAGCCTCAAAGCCACCCTTTCCCACTGGGCGCCGGGCCAGGCACAAAAATGGCCTATGGCTGGAGATGGGTCCCATGCCCAAAGAGCCATCAGGGAAAACTATGCCTTGTTCTAAAGCTCTTTGGGAACCGCTTGCTTGGCCCCACAGACCTGGGGGCTGCAGGCTTTCCTGCTGCCTTCAGCCTCGACAGCACCCTTTCCCACTTGGCTTCGCGCCAGGCACAAAAATGGGCTATGGCTGGAGATGGGTCCCATGCCCTAAGAGCCAGCTGGGAAAACTATGCCTTGTTCTAAAGCTCTTTGGGAACCGCTTGCGTAGCACCACAGACCTTGGGGCTGCAGGCTTTGCTCCTGCCTTCAGCCTCAAAGCCACCCTTTCCCACTTGGCGCCGCGCCAGGCTCAAAAATGGCCATACGGCTGGAGATGGGTCCCCCGCCCAAAGAGCCAGTAGGGAAAACTATGCCTTGTTCTAAAGCTCTTTGGGAACCGCTTGCGTAGCCCCACCGACCTGGGGGCTGCGGGATTTGCTGCTGCCTTCAGCCTCAAAGCCACCCTTTCCCACTTGGCGCTGCGCCAGGCACAAAAATGTCCATACGGCTGGACATGGGTCCCCCGCCCAAAGAGCCAGCAGGGAAAACTATGCCTTGTTCTAAAGCTCTTTGGAAACCGCTTGCGTAGCCCCACAGACCTGGGGGCTGCAGGCTTTCCTGCTGCCTTCAGCCTCAAAACCACCCTTTCCCACTTGGCGCTGCTCCAGGCTCAAAAATGGCCATACGGCTGGAGATGGGTCCCCCGCCCAAAGAACAAGAAGGGAAAACTATGCCTTGTTCTAAAGCTCTTTGGGAACCGCTTGCGTAGCCCCACAGACCTGGGGGCTGCGGGCTTTCCTGCTGCCTTCAGCCTCAAAACCACCCTTTCCCACTTGGCGCTGCGCCAGGCACAAAAATGGCCATACGGCTGGAGATGGGTGCTACGCCCAAAGAGCCAGCAGGGAAAACTATGCCTTGTTCTAAAGCTCTTTGGGAACCGCTTGCGTAGCCCCACAGACCTGGGGGCTGCGGGCTTTCCTGCTGCCTTCAGCCTCAAAACCACCCTTTCCCACTTGGCCCCCGGCCAGGCACAAAAATGGCCATACGGCTGGAGATGGGTCCCCCGCCCAAAGAACAAGAAGGGAAAACTATGCCTTGTTCTAAAGCTCTTTGGGAACCGCTTGCGTAGCCCCACAGACCTGGGGGCTGCAGGCTTTGCTGCTGCCTTCAGCCTCAAAGCCACCCTTTCCGACTTGGCGCCGCACCAGGCTCAAAAATGGCCATACGGCTGGAGATGGGTCCCCCGCCCAGAGAGCCAGCAGGGAAAACTATGCCTTGTTCTAAAGCTCTTTGGGAACCGCTTGCGTAGCCCCACAGACCTGGGGGCTGCGGGCTTTCCTGCTGCCTTCAAGCCTCAAAGCCACCCTTTCCCACTGGGCGCCGGGCCAGTCACAAAAATGGCCTATGGCTGGAGATGGGTCCCCCGCCCAAAGAGCCAGCAGGGAAAACTATGCCTTGTTCTAAAGCTCTTTGGGAACTGCTTGCGTAGCCCCACAGACCTGGGGGCTGCGGGCTTTCCTGCTGCCTTCAGCCTCAAAGCCACCCTTTCCCACTTGGCGCCACGCCAGGCACAAAAATGGCCTATGGCTGGAGATGGGTCCCATGCCCAAAGAGCCATCAGGGAAAACTATGCCTTGTTCTAAAGCTCTTTGGGAACCGCTTGCGTAGCTGCACAGACCTGGGGGCTGCAGGCTTTCCTGCTGTCTTCAGCCTCAAAGCAACCCTTTCCCACTTGGCGCCCTATCAAGCACAAAAATGGCCATACGGCTGGAGATGGGTCCCATGCCCAAAGAGCCAGCAGGGAAAACTATGCCTTGTTCTAAAGCTCTTTGGGAACCGCTTGCGTAGCCCCACACACCTGGGGGCTGCGGGCTTTCCTGCTGCCTTTAGCCTCGACACCACCCTTTCCCACTTGGCCCCCGGCCAGGCACAAAAATGGCCATACGGCTGGAGATGGGTCCCCCGCCCAGAGAGCCAGCAGGGAAAACTATGCCTTGTTCTAAAGCTCTTTGGGAACTGCTTGTGTAGCCCCACAGACCTGGGGGCTGCGGGCTTTCCTGCTGCCTTCAGCCTCAAAGCCACCCTTTCCCACTTGGCGCCGCGCCAGGCACAAAAATGGCCTATGGCTGTAGATGGGTCCCATGCCCAAAGAGCCATCAGGGAAAACTATGCCTTGTTCTAAAGCTCTTTGGGAACCGCTTGCGTAGCACCACAGACCTTGGGGCTGCAGGCTTTGCTCCTGCCTTCAGCCTCAAAGCCACCCTTTCCCACCTGGCGCCGCGCCAGGCACAAAAATGGCCATACGGCTGGAGATGGGTCCCCCGCCCAGAGAGCCAGCAGGGAAAACTATGCCTTGTTCTAAAGCTCTTTGGGACCCGCTTGCGTAGCCCCACCGACCTGGGGGCTGCGGGCTTTCCTGCTGCCTTCAGCCTCAAAGCCACCCTTTCCCACTTGGCGCTGCGCCAGGCACAAAAATGGCCATACGGCTGGAGATGGGTCCCCCGCCCAAAGAGCCAGCAGGGAAAACTATGCCTTGTTCTAAAGCTCTTTGGGAACCGCTTGCATAGTCGCACAGACCTGGGGGCTGCAGGCTTTCCTGCTGTCTTCAGCCTCAAAGCAACCCTTTCCCACTTGGCGCCCTATCAAGCACAAAAATGGCCTATGGGTGGAGATGGGTCCCATGCCCAAAGAGCCAGCAGGGAAAACTATGCCTTGTTCTAAAGCTCTTTGGGAACCGCTTGCTTGGCCCCACAGACCTGGGGGCTGCAGTCTTTGCTGCTGCCTTCAGCCTCAACACCACCCTTTCCCACTTGGCGTCGAGCCAGGGACAAAAATGGCCATACGGCTGGAGATGGGTCCCCCGCCCAAAGAACAAGAAGGGAAAACTATGCCTTGTTCTAAAGCTCTTTGGGAACCGCTTGCGTAGCCGCACAGACCTGGGGGCTGCAGTCTTTGCTGCTGCCTTCAGCCTCGACACCACCCTTTCCCACTTGGCGCCGCGCCAGGCACAAAAATGGCCATACGGCTGGAGATGGGTCCCCTGCCCAAAGAGCCAGCAGGGAAAACTATGCCTTGTTCTAAAGCTCTTTGGAAACCGCTTGCGTAGCCCCACAGACCTGGGGGCTGCAGGCTTTCCTGCTGCCTTCAGCCTCAAAGCAACGCTTTCCCACTTTGCGCTGCATCAGGCAAAAAAATGGCCTATGGCTGGAGATGGGTCCCATGCCCAAAGAGCCAGCAAGGAAAACTATGCCTTGTTCTAAAGCTCTTTGGGAACCGCTTGCGTAGCCCCACAGACCTGGGGGCTGCGGGCTTTCCTGCTGCCTTCAGCCTCAAAGCCACCCTTTCCCACCTGGCGCCGCGCCAGGCACAAAAATGGCCATACGGCTGGAGATGGGTCCCCCGCCCAGAGAGCCAGCAGGGAAAACTATGCCTTGTTCTAAAGCTCTTTGGGAACCGCTTGCGTAGCCCCACAGACCTGGGGACTGCGGGCTTTCCTGCTGCCTTCAGCCTCGACACCACGCTTTCCCACTTGGCGCCGCGCCAGGCACAAAAATGGCCATACGGCTGGAGATGGGTCCCCCGCCCAAAGAGCCAGCAGGGAAAACTATGCCTTGTTCTAAAGCTCTTTGGGAACCGCTTGCGTAGCCCCACAGACCTGGGGGCTGCGGGCTTTGCTGCTGCCTTCAGCCTCAAAGCCTCCCTTTCCCACTTGGCGCCGCGCCAGGCACAAAAATGGCCTATGGCTGGAGATGGGTCCCATGCCCAAAGAGCCAGCAGGGAAAACTATGCCTTGTTCTAAAGCTCTTTGGGAACCGCTTGCTTGGCCCCACAGACCTGGGGGCTGCGGGCTTTCCTGCTGCCTTCAGCCTCGACACCACCCTTTCCCACTACGCACCGCGCCAGGCACAAAAATGGCCATACGGCTGGAGATGGGTCCCCCGCCCAAAGAGCCAGCAGGGAAAACTATGCCTTGTTCTAAAGCTCTTTGGGAACCGCTTGCTTGGCCCCACAGACGTGGGGGCTGCGGGCTTTCCTGCTGCCTTCAGCCTCAAAACCACCCTATGCCACTACGCACCGCGCCAGGCACAAAAATATCCATACGGCTGGAGATGGGTCCCCCACCCAAAGAGCCAGCAGGGAAAACTATGCCTTGTTCTAAAGCTCTTTGGGAACCGCTTGCGTAGCCCCACAGACCTTGGGGCTGCGGGCTTTCCTGCTGCCTTCACCCTCAAAAACACCCTTTCCCACTACGCACCGCGCCAGGCATAAAAATAGCCATACGACTGGAGATGGGTCCCCCGCCCAAAGAGCCAGCAGGGAAAACTATGCCTTGTTCTAAAGCTCTTTGGGAACCGCTTGCGTAGCCGCACAGACCTGGGGGCTGCAGGCTTTCCTGCTGCCTTCAGCCTCGACAGCACCCTTTCCCACTTGGCGCCCTATCAGGCACAAAAATGGCCTATGGGTGGAGATGGGTCCCATGCCCAAAGAGCCAGCAGGGAAAACTATGCCTTGTTCTAAAGCTCTTTGGGAACCGCTTGCGTAGCCCCACAGACCTGGGGGCTGCGGGCTTTCCTGCTGCCTTCAGCCTCAAAGCCACCCTTTCCGACTTGGCGCCGCACCAGGCACAAAAATGGCCATACGGCTGGAGATGGGTCTCCCGCCCAAAGAGCCAGCAGGGAAAACTATGCCTTGTTCTAAAGCTCTTTGGGAACTGCTTGCGTAGCCCCACAGACCTGGGGGCTGCGGGCTTTCCTGCTGCCTTCAGCCTCAAAGCCACCCTTTCCCACTTGGCGCCGCGCCAGGCACAAAAATGGCCATACGGCTGGAGATGGGTCCCATGCCCTAAGAGCCAGCAGGGAAAACTATGCCTTGTTCTAAAGCTCTTTGGGAACCGCTTGCGTAGCCCCACAGACCTGGGGGCTGCAGGCTTTCCTGCTGCCTTTAGCCTCGACACCACCCTTTCCCACTGGGCGCCGCGCCAGGCATAAAAATGGCCATACGGCTGGAGATGGGTCCCCCGCCCAAAGAGCCAGCAGGGAAAACTATGCCTTGTTCTAAAGCTCTTTGGGAACCGCTTGCGTAGCCCCACAGACCTGGGGGCTGCGGGCTTTCCTGCTGCCTTCAAGCCTCAAAGCGACCCTTTCCCACTGGGCGCCGGGCAAGGCACAAAAATGGCCATACGGCTGGAGATGGGTCCCCCGCCCAAAGAGCCAGCAGGGAAAACTATGCCTTGTTCTAAAGCTCTTTGGGAACCGCTTGCTTGGCCCCACAGACCTGGGGGCTGCAGGCTTTGCTGCTGCCTTCAGCCTCAAAGCCACCCTTTCCCACTTGGCACTGCGCCAGGCACAAAAATGGCCTATGGCTGGAGATGGGTCCCCCGCCCAAAGAGCCAGCAGGGAAAACTATGCCTTGTTCCAAAGCTCTTTGGGAACTGCTTGCGTAGCCCCACAGACCTGGGGGCTGCGGGCTTTCCTGCTGCCTTCAGCCTCAAAGCCACCCTTTCCCACTTGGCGCCGCGCCAGGCACAAAAATGGCCATACGGCTGGAGATGGGTTACCCGCTGAAGGAGCCAGCAGGGAAAACTATGCCTTGTTCTAAAGCTCTTTGGGAACCACTTGCGTAGCGCCACAGACCTGGGGGCTGTGGGCTTTCCTGCTGCCTTCAGCCTCGACACCACCCTTTCCCACTTGGCGCCGCGCTAGGCACAAAAATGGCCATACGGCTGGAGATGGGTCCCCTGCCCAAAGAGCCAGCAGGGAAAACTAGGCCTTGTTCCAAAGCTCTTTGCGAACCGCTTGCGTAGCCCCACAGACCTGGGGGCTGCGGGCTTTCCTGCTGCCTTCAGCCTCGACACCACCCTTTCCCACTTGGCGCCGCGCCAGGCACAAAAATGGCCATACGGCTGGAGATGGGTCCCATGCCCAAAGAGCCAGCAGGGAAAACTATGCCTTGTTCTAAAGCTCTTTGGGAACCGCTTGCGTAGCCCCACAGACCTGGGGGCTGCAGGCTTTGCTGCTGCCTTCAGCCTCAAAGCCACCCTTTCCGACTTGGCGCCGCACCAGGCTCAAAAATGGCCATACGGCTGGAGATGGGTCCCCCGCCCAGAGAGCCAGCAGGGAAAACTATGCCTTGTTCTAAAGCTCTTTGGGAACCGCTTGCGTAGCCCCACAGACCTGGGGGCTGCGGGCTTTCCTGCTGCCTTCAAGCCTCAAAGCCACCCTTTCCCACTGGGCGCCGGGCCAGTCACAAAAATGGCCTATGGCTGGAGATGGGTCCCCCGCCCAAAGAGCCAGCAGGGAAAACTATGCCTTGTTCTAAAGCTCTTTGGGAACCGCTTGCGTAGCACCACAGACCTTGGGGCTGCGGGCTTTCCTGCTGCCTTCAGCCTCGACACCACCCTTTCCCACTTGGCGCCGCGCCAGGCTCAAAAATGGCCATACGGTTGGAGATGGGTCCCCCGTCCAAAGAGCCAGCAGGGAAAACTATGCCTTGTTCTAAAGCTCTTTGGGAACCGCTTGTGTAGCCGCACAGACCTGGGGGCTGCAGGCTTTCCTGCTGCCTTCAGCCTCAAAACCATCCTATGCCACTACGCACCGCGCCAGGCACAAAAATAGCCATACGGCTGGAGATGGGTCCCCCGCCCAAAGAGCCAGCAGGGAAAACTATGCCTTGTTCTAAAGCTCTTTGGGAACCGCTTGCGTAGCCGCACAGACCTGGGGGCTGCAGGCTTTCCTGCTGCCTTCAGCCTCGACAGCACCCTTTCCCACTTGGCGCCCTATCAGGCACAAAAATGGCCTATGGGTGGAGATGGGTCCCATGCCCAAAGAGCCAGCAGGGAAAACTATGCCTTGTTCTAAAGCTCTTTGGGAACCGCTTGCGTAGCCCCACAGACCTGGGGGCTGCGGGCTTTCCTGCTGCCTTCAGCCTCAAAGCCACCCTTTCCGACTTGGCGCCGCACCAGGCACAAAAATGGCCATACGGCTGGAGATGGGTCCCCCGCCCAAAGAGCCAGCAGGGAAAACTATGCCTTGTTCTAAAGCTCTTTGGGAACTGCTTGCGTAGCCCCACAGACCTGGGGGCTGCGGGCTTTCCTGCTGCCTTCAGCCTCAAAGCCACCCTTTCCCACTTGGCGCCGCGCCAGGCACAAAAATGGCCATACGGCTGGAGATGGGTCCCATGCCCTAAGAGCCAGCTGGGAAAACTATGCCTTGTTCTAAAGCTCTTTGGGAACCGCTTGCGTAGCCCCACAGACCTGGGGGCTGCAGGCTTTCCTGCTGCCTTTAGCCTCGACACCACCCTTTCCCACTGGGCGCCGCGCCAGGCATAAAAATGGCCATACGGCTGGAGATGGGTCCCCCGCCCAAAGAGCCAGCAGGGAAAACTATGCCTTGTTCTAAAGCTCTTTGGGAACCGCTTGCGTAGCCCCACAGACCTGGGGGCTGCGGGCTTTCCTGCTGCCTTCAAGCCTCAAAGCGACCCTTTCCCACTGGGCGCCGGGCAAGGCACAAAAATGGCCATACGGCTGGAGATGGGTCCCCCGCCCAAAGAGCCAGCAGGGAAAACTATGCCTTGTTCTAAAGCTCTTTGGGAACCGCTTGCTTGGCCCCACAGACCTGGGGGCTGCAGGCTTTGCTGCTGCCTTCAGCCTCAAAGCCACCCTTTCCCACTTGGCACTGCGCCAGGCACAAAAATGGCCTATGGCTGGAGATGGGTCCCCCGCCCAAAGAGCCAGCAGGGAAAACTATGCCTTGTTCCAAAGCTCTTTGGGAACTGCTTGCGTAGCCCCACAGACCTGGGGGCTGTGGGCTTTCCTGCTGCCTTCAGCCTCAAAGCCACCCTTTCCCACTTGGCGCCGCGCCAGGCACAAAAATGGCCATATGGCTGGAGATGGGTTACCCGCTGAAGGAGCCAGCAGGGAAAACTATGCCTTGTTCTAAAGCTCTTTGGGAACCACTTGCGTAGCGCCACAGACCTGGGGGCTGTGGGCTTTCCTGCTGCCTTCAGCCTCGACACCACCCTTTCCCACTTGGCGCCGCGCTAGGCACAAAAATGGCCATACGGCTGGAGATGGGTCCCCTGCCAAAAGAGCCAGCAGGGAAAACTAGGCCTTGTTCCAAAGCTCTTTGCGAACCGCTTGCGTAGCCCCACAGACCTGGGGGCTGCGGGCTTTCCTGCTGCCTTCAGCCTCGACACCACCCTTTCCCACTTGGCGCCGCGCCAGGCACAAAAATGGCCATACGGCTGGAGATGGGTCCCATGCCCAAAGAGCCAGCAGGGAAAACTATGCCTTGTTCTAAAGCTCTTTGGGAACCGCTTGCGTAGCCCCACAGACCTGGGGGCTGCAGGCTTTGCTGCTGCCTTCAGCCTCAAAGCCACCCTTTCCGACTTGGCGCCGCACCAGGCTCAAAAATGGCCATACGGCTGGAGATGGGTCCCCCGCCCAGAGAGCCAGCAGGGAAAACTATGCCTTGTTCTAAAGCTCTTTGGGAACCGCTTGCGTAGCCCCACAGACCTGGGGGCTGCGGGCTTTCCTGCTGCCTTCAAGCCTCAAAGCCACCCTTTCCCACTGGGCGCCGGGCCAGTCACAAAAATGGCCTATGGCTGGAGATGGGTCCCCCGCCCAAAGAGCCAGCAGGGAAAACTATGCCTTGTTCTAAAGCTCTTTGGGAACTGCTTGCGTAGCCCCACAGACCTGGGGGCTGCGGGCTTTCCTGCTGCCTTCAGCCTCAAAGCCACCCTTTCCCACTTGGCGCCACGCCAGGCACAAAAATGGCCTATGGCTGGAGATGGGTCCCATGCCCAAAGAGCCATCAGGGAAAACTATGCCTTGTTCTAAAGCTCTTTGGGAACCGCTTGCTTGGCCCCACAGACCTGGGGGCTGCGGGCTTTCCTGCTGCCTTCAGCCTCGACACCACCCTTTCCCACTTGGCTTCGCGCCAGGCACAAAAATGGCCTATGGCTGGAGATGGGTCCCATGCCCAAAGAGCCAGCAGGGAAAACTATGCCTTGTTCTAAAGCTCTTTGGGAACCGCTTGCGTAGCACCACAGACCTTGGGGCTGCGGGCTTTCCTGCTGCCTTCAGCCTCGACACCACCCTTTCCCACTTGGCGCCGCGCCAGGCTCAAAAATGGCCATACGGTTGGAGATGGGTCCCCCGTCCAAAGAGCCAGCAGGGAAAACTATGCCTTGTTCTAAAGCTCTTTGGGAACCGCTTGTGTAGCCGCACAGACCTGGGGGCTGCAGGCTTTCCTGCTGCCTTCAGCCTCAAAACCATCCTATGCCACTACGCACCGCGCCAGGCACAAAAATAGCCATACGGCTGGAGATGGGTCCCCCGCCGAAAGAGCCAGCAGGGAAAACTATGCCTTGTTCTAAAGCTCTTTGGGAACCGCTTGCGTAGCCCCACAGACCTGGGGGCTGCGGGCTTTCCTGCTGCCTTCAGCCTCGACACCACCCTTTCCCACTTGGCGCCGCGCCAGGCACTAAAATGGCCATTCGGCTGGAGATGGGTCCCCCGCCCAAAGAGCCAGCAGGGAAAACTATGCCTTGTTCTAAAGCTCTTTGGGAACCGCTTGCGTAGCTGCACAGACCTGGGGGCTGCAGGCTTTCCTGCTGTCTTCAGCCTCAAAGCAACCCTTTCCCACTTGGCGCCCTATCAAGCACAAAAATGGCCATACGGCTGGAGATGGGTCCCATGCCCAAAGAGCCAGCAGGGAAAACTATGCCTTGTTCTAAAGCTCTTTGGGAACCGCTTGCGTAGCCCCACACACCTGGGGGCTGCGGGCTTTCCTGCTGCCTTTAGCCTCGACACCACCCTTTCCCACTTGGCCCCCGGCCAGGCACAAAAATGGCCATACGGCTGGAGATGGGTCCCCCGCCCAGAGAGCCAGCAGGGAAAACTATGCCTTGTTCTAAAGCTCTTTGGGAACTGCTTGTGTAGCCCCACAGACCTGGGGGCTGCGGGCTTTCCTGCTGCCTTCAGCCTCAAAGCCACCCTTTCCCACTTGGCGCCGCGCCAGGCACAAAAATGGCCTATGGCTGTAGATGGGTCCCATGCCCAAAGAGCCATCAGGGAAAACTATGCCTTGTTCTAAAGCTCTTTGGGAACCGCTTGCGTAGCACCACAGACCTTGGGGCTGCAGGCTTTGCTCCTGCCTTCAGCCTCAAAGCCACCCTTTCCCACCTGGCGCCGCGCCAGGCACAAAAATGGCCATACGGCTGGAGATGGGTCCCCCGCCCAGAGAGCCAGCAGGGAAAACTATGCCTTGTTCTAAAGCTCTTTGGGAACCGCTTGCGTAGCCCCACCGACCTGGGGGCTGCGGGCTTTCCTGCTGCCTTCAGCCTCAAAGCCACCCTTTCCCACTTGGCGCTGCGCCAGGCACAAAAATGGCCATACGGCTGGAGATGGGTCCCCCGCCCAAAGAGCCAGCAGGGAAAATTATGCCTTGTTCTAAAGCTCTTTGGGAACCGCTTGCATAGTCGCACAGACCTGGGGGCTGCAGGCTTTCCTGCTGTCTTCAGCCTCAAAGCAACCCTTTCCCACTTGGCGCCCTATCAAGCACAAAAATGGCCTATGGGTGGAGATGGGTCCCATGCCCAAAGAGCCAGCAGGGAAAACTATGCCTTGTTCTAAAGCTCTTTGGGAACCGCTTGCTTGGCCCCACAGACCTGGGGGCTGCAGTCTTTGCTGCTGCCTTCAGCCTCAACACCACCCTTTCCCACTTGGCGTCGAGCCAGGGACAAAAATGGCCATACGGCTGGAGATGGGTCCCCCGCCCAAAGAACAAGAAGGGAAAACTATGCCTTGTTCTAAAGCTCTTTGGGAACCGCTTGCGTAGCCGCACAGACCTGGGGGCTGCAGTCTTTGCTGCTGCCTTCAGCCTCGACACCACCCTTTCCACTTGGCGCCGCCCCAGGAACAAAAATGGCCATACGGCTGGAGATGGGTCCCCTGCCAAAAGAGCCAGCAGGGAAAACTATGCCTTGTTCTAAAGCTCTTTGGGAACCGCTTGCGTAGCCCCACAGACCTGGGAGCTGCAGGCTTTCCTGCTGCCTTCAGCCTCAAAGCAACGCTTTCCCACTTTGCGCTGCATCAGGCAAAAAAATGGCCTATGGCTGGAGATGGGTCCCATGCCCAAAGAGCCAGCAAGGAAAACTATGCCTTGTTCTAAAGCTCTTTGGGAACCGCTTGCGTAGCCCCACAGACCTGGGGGCTGCGGGCTTTCCTGCTGCCTTCAGCCTCAAAGCCACCCTTTCCCACCTGGCGCCGCGCCAGGCACAAAAATGGCCATACGGCTGGAGATGGGTCCCCCGCCCAGAGAGCCAGCAGGGAAAACTATGCCTTGTTCTAAAGCTCTTTGGGAACCGCTTGCGTAGCCCCACAGACCTGGGGACTGCGGGCTTTCCTGCTGCCTTCAGCCTCGACACCACGCTTTCCCACTTGGCGCCGCGCCAGGCACAAAAATGGCCATACGGCTGGAGATGGGTCCCCCGCCCAAAGAGCCAGCAGGGAAAACTATGCCTTGTTCTAAAGCTCTTTGGGAACCGCTTGCGTAGCCCCACAGACCTGGGGGCTGCGGGCTTTGCTGCTGCCTTCAGCCTCAAAGCCTCCCTTTCCCACTTGGCGCCGCGCCAGGCACAAAAATGGCCTATGGCTGGAGATGGGTCCCATGCCCAAAGAGCCAGCAGGGAAAACTATGCCTTGTTCTAAAGCTCTTTGGGAACCGCTTGCTTGGCCCCACAGACCTGGGGGCTGCGGGCTTTCCTGCTGCCTTCAGCCTCGACACCACCCTTTCCCACTACGCACCGCGCCAGGCACAAAAATGGCCATATGGCTGGAGATGGGTCCCCCGCCCAAAGAGCCAGCAGGGAAAACTATGCCTTGTTCTAAAGCTCTCTGGGAACCGCTTGCTTGGCCCCACAGACGTGGGGGCTGAGGGCTTTCCTGCTGCCTTCAGCCTCAAAACCACCCTATGCCACTACGCACCGCGCCAGGCACAAAAATATCCATACGGCTGGAGATGGGTCCCCCACCCAAAGAGCCAGCAGGGAAAACTATGCCTTGTTCTAAAGCTCTTTGGGAACCGCTTGCGTAGCCCCACAGACCTGGGGGCTGCGGGCTTTCCTGCTGCCTTCACCCTCAAAAACACCCTTTCCCACTACGCACCGCGCCAGGCATAAAAATAGCCATACGACTGGAGATGGGTCCCCCGCCCAAAAGGCCAGCAGGGAAAACTATGCCTTGTTCTAAAGCTCTTTGGGAACCGCTTGCGTAGCCCCACAGACCTGGGGGCTGCAGGCTTTGCTGCTGCCTTCAGCCTCAAAACCACCCTTTCCCACTTGGCGCCGCGCCAGGCTCAAAAATGGCCATACAGCTGGAGATGGGTCCCCCGCCCAGAGAGCCAGCAGGGAAAACTTTGCCTTGTTCTAAAGCTCTTTGGGAACCGCTTGCGTAGCCCCACAGACCTGGGGGCTGCGGGCTTTCCTGCTGCCTTCAGCCTCAAAGCCACCCTTTCCGACTTGGCGCCGCACCAGGCACAAAAATGGCCATACGGCTGGAGATGGGTCCCCCGCCCAAAGAGCCAGCAGGGAAAACTATGCCTTGTTCTAAAGCTCTTTGGGAACTGCTTGCGTAGCCCCACAGACCTGGGGGCTGCGGGCTTTCCTGCTGCCTTCAGCCTCAAAGCCACCCTTTCCCACTTGGCGCCGCGCCAGGCACAAAAATGGCCATACGGCTGGAGATGGGTCCCATGCCCTAAGAGCCAGCTGGGAAAACTATGCCTTGTTCTAAAGCTCTTTGGGAACCGCTTGCGTAGCCCCACAGACCTGGGGGCTGCGGGCTTTCCTGCTGCCTTTAGCCTCGACACCACCCTTTCCCACTGGGCGCCGCGCCAGGCATAAAAATGGCCATACGGCTGGAGATGGGTCCCCCGCCCAAAGAGCCAGCAGGGAAAACTATGCCTTGTTCTAAAGCTCTTTGGGAACCGCTTGCGTAGCCCCACAGACCTGGGGGCTGCGGGCTTTCCTGCTGCCTTCAAGCCTCAAAGCGACCCTTTCCCACTGGGCGCCGGGCAAGGCACAAAAATGGCCATACGGCTGGAGATGGGTCCCCCGCCCAAAGAGCCAGCAGGGAAAACTATGCCTTGTTCTAAAGCTCTTTGGGAACCGCTTGCTTGGCCCCACAGACCTGGGGGCTGCAGGCTTTGCTGCTGCCTTCAGCCTCAAAGCCACCCTTTCCCACTTGGCACTGCGCCAGGCACAAAAATGGCCTATGGCTGGAGATGGGTCCCCCGCCCAAAGAGGCAGCAGGGAAAACTATGCCTTGTTCCAAAGCTCTTTGGGAACTGCTTGCGTAGCCCCACAGACCTGGGGGCTGCGGGCTTTCCTGCTGCCTTCAGCCTCAAAGCCACCCTTTCCCACTTGGCGCCGCGCCAGGCACAAAAATGGCCATACGGCTGGAGATGGGTTACCCGCTGAAGGAGCCAGCAGGGAAAACTATGCCTTGTTCTAAAGCTCTTTGGGAACCACTTGCGTAGCGCCACAGACCTGGGGGCTGTGGGCTTTCCTGCTGCCTTCAGCCTCGACACCACCCTTTCCCACTTGGCGCCGCGCTAGGCACAAAAATGGCCATACGGCTGGAGATGGGTCCCCTGCCCAAAGAGCCAGCAGGGAAAACTAGGCCTTGTTCCAAAGCTCTTTGCGAACCGCTTGCGTAGCCCCACAGACCTGGGGGCTGCGGGCTTTCCTGCTGCCTTCAGCCTCGACACCACCCTTTCCCACTTGGCGCCGCGCCAGGCACAAAAATGGCCATACGGCTGGAGATGGGTCCCATGCCCAAAGAGCCAGCAGGGAAAACTATGCCTTGTTCTAAAGCTCTTTGGGAACCGCTTGCGTAGCCCCACACACCTGGGGGCTGCGGGCTTTGCTGCTGCCTTCAGCCTCGACACCACCCTTTCCGACTTGGCGCCGCGCCAGGCACAAAAATGGCCTATGGCAGGAGATGGGTCCTCCGCCCAAAGAGCCAGCAGGGAAAACTATGCCTTGTTCTAAAGCTCTTTGGGAACCACTTGCGTAGCCCCACAGACCTTGGGGGCTGCAAGCTTTGCTGCTGCCTTCAGCCTCAAAGCCACCCTTGCCCACTTGGCGCCGCGCTAGGCACAAAAATGGCCTATGGCTGGAGATGAGTCCCATGCCCAGAGAGCCAGCATGGAAAACTATGCCTTGTTCTAAAGCTCTTTGGGAACCGCTTGCGTAGCCCCACCGACCTGGGGGCTGCGGGATTTGCTGCTGCCTTCAGCCTCAAAGCCACCCTTTCCCACTTGGCGCTGCGCCAGGCACAAAAATGTCCATACGGCTGGACATGGGTCCCCCGCCCAAAGAGCCAGCAGGGAAAACTATGCCTTGTTCTAAAGCTCTTTGGAAACCGCTTGCGTAGCCCCACAGACCTGGGGGCTGCAGGCTTTCCTGCTGCCTTCAGCCTCAAAACCACCCTTTCCCACTTGGCGCTGCTCCAGGCTCAAAAATGGCCATAAGGCTGGAGATGGGTCCCCCGCCCAAAGAACAAGAAGGGAAAACTATGCCTTGTTCTAAAGCTCTTTGGGAACCGCTTGCGTAGCCCCACAGACCTGGGGGCTGCGGGCTTTCCTGCTGCCTTCAGCCTCAAAACCACCCTTTCCCACTTGGCGCTGCGCCAGGCACAAAAATGGCCATACGGCTGGAGATGGGTGCTACGCCCAAAGAGCCAGCAGGGAAAACTATGCCTTGTTCTAAAGCTCTTTGGGAACCGCTTGCGTAGCCCCACAGACCTGGGGGCTGCGGGCTTTCCTGCTGCCTTCAGCCTCAAAACCACCCTTTCCCACTTGGCCCCCGGCCAGGCACAAAAATGGCCATACGGCTGGAGATGGGTCCCCCGCCCAAAGAACAAGAAGGGAAAACTATGCCTTGTTCTAAAGCTCTTTGGGAACCGCTTGCGTAGCCCCACAGACCTGGGGGCTGCAGGCTTTCCTGCTGTCTTCAGCCTCAAAGCAACCCTTTCCCACTTGGCGCCCTATCAAGCACAAAAATGGCCATACGGCTGGAGATGGGTCCCATGCCCAAAGAGCCAGCAGGGAAAACTATGCCTTGTTCTAAAGCTCTTTGGGAACCGCTTGCGTAGCCCCACACACCTGGGGGCTGCGGGCTTTCCTGCTGCCTTTAGCCTCGACACCACCCTTTCCCACTTGGCCCCCGGCCAGGCACAAAAATGGCCATACGGCTGGAGATGGGTCCCCCGCCCAGAGAGCCAGCAGGGAAAACTATGCCTTGTTCTAAAGCTCTTTGGGAACTGCTTGTGTAGCCCCACAGACCTGGGGGCTGCGGGCTTTCCTGCTGCCTTCAGCCTCAAAGCCACCCTTTCCCACTTGGCGCCGCGCCAGGCACAAAAATGGCCTATGGCTGTAGATGGGTCCCATGCCCAAAGAGCCATCAGGGAAAACTATGCCTTGTTCTAAAGCTCTTTGGGAACCGCTTGCGTAGCACCACAGACCTTGGGGCTGCAGGCTTTGCTCCTGCCTTCAGCCTCAAAGCCACCCTTTCCCACCTGGCGCCGCGCCAGGCACAAAAATGGCCATACGGCTGGAGATGGGTCCCCCGCCCAGAGAGCCAGCAGGGAAAACTATGCCTTGTTCTAAAGCTCTTTGGGAACCGCTTGCATAGTCGCACAGACCTGGGGGCTGCAGGCTTTCCTGCTGTCTTCAGCCTCAAAGCAACCCTTTCCCACTTGGCGCCCTATCAAGCACAAAAATGGCCTATGGGTGGAGATGGGTCCCATGCCCAAAGAGCCAGCAGGGAAAACTATGCCTTGTTCTAAAGCTCTTTGGGAACCGCTTGCGTAGCCGCACAGACCTGGGGGCTGCAGTCTTTGCTGCTGCCTTCAGCCTCGACACCACCCTTTCCCACTTGGCGCCGCCCCAGGGACAAAAATGGCCATACGGCTGGAGATGGGTCCCCTGCCAAAAGAGCCAGCAGGGAAAACTATGCCTTGTTCTAAAGCTCTTTGGGAACCGCTTGCGTAGCCCCACAGACCTGGGAGCTGCAGGCTTTCCTGCTGCCTTCAGCCTCAAAGCCACCCTTTCCCACTTGGCGCCCTATCAGGCACAAAAATGGCCTATGGCTGGAGATGGGTCCCATGCCCAAAGAGCCAGCAGGGAAAACTATGCCTTGTTCTAAAGCTCTTTGGAAACCGCTTGCGTAGCCCCACAGACCTGGGGGCTGCAGGCTTTCCTGCTGCCTTCAGCCTCAAAGCAACGCTTTCCCACTTTGCGCTGCATCAGGCAAAAAAATGGCCTATGGCTGGAGATGGGTCCCATGCCCAAAGAGCCAGCAAGGAAAACTATGCCTTGTTCTAAAGCTCTTTGGGAACCGCTTGCGTAGCCCCACAGACCTGGGGGCTGCGGGCTTTCCTGCTGCCTTCAGCCTCAAAGCCACCCTTTCCCACCTGGCGCCGCGCCAGGCACAAAAATGGCCATACGGCTGGAGATGGGTCCCCCGCCCAGAGAGCCAGCAGGGAAAACTATGCCTTGTTCTAAAGCTCTTTGGGAACCGCTTGCGTAGCCCCACAGACCTGGGGACTGCGGGCTTTCCTGCTGCCTTCAGCCTCGACACCACGCTTTCCCACTTGGCGCCGCGCCAGGCACAAAAATGGCCATACGGCTGGAGATGGGTCCCCCGCCCAAAGAGCCAGCAGGGAAAACTATGCCTTGTTCTAAAGCTCTTTGGGAACCGCTTGCGTAGCCCCACAGACCTGGGGGCTGCGGGCTTTGCTGCTGCCTTCAGCCTCAAAGCCTCCCTTTCCCACTTGGCGCCGCGCCAGGCACAAAAATGGCCTATGGCTGGAGATGGGTCCCATGCCCAAAGAGCCAGCAGGGAAAACTATGCCTTGTTCTAAAGCTCTTTGGGAACCGCTTGCTTGGCCCCACAGACCTGGGGGCTGCGGGCTTTCCTGCTGCCTTCAGCCTCGACACCACCCTTTCCCACTACGCACCGCGCCAGGCACAAAAATGGCCATACGGCTGGAGATGGGTCCCCCGCCCAAAGAGCCAGCAGGGAAAACTATGCCTTGTTCTAAAGCTCTCTGGGAACCGCTTGCTTGGCCCCACAGACGTGGGGGCTGCGGGCTTTCCTGCTGCCTTCAGCCTCAAAACCACCCTATGCCACTACGCACCGCGCCAGGCACAAAAATATCCATACGGCTGGAGATGGGTCCCCCACCCAAAGAGCCAGCAGGGAAAACTATGCCTTGTTCTAAAGCTCTTTGGGAACCGCTTGCGTAGCCCCACAGACCTTGGGGCTGCGGGCTTTCCTGCTGCCTTCACCCTCAAAAACACCCTTTCCCACTACGCACCGCGCCAGGCATAAAAATAGCCATACGACTGGAGATGGGTCCCCCGCCCAAAGAGCCAGCAGGGAAAACTATGCCTTGTTCTAAAGCTCTTTGGGAACCGCTTGCGTAGCCGCACAGACCTGGGGGCTGCAGGCTTTCCTGCTGCCTTCAGCCTCGACAGCACCCTTTCCCACTTGGCGCCCTATCAGGCACAAAAATGGCCTATGGGTGGAGATGGGTCCCATGCCCAAAGAGCCAGCAGGGAAAACTATGCCTTGTTCTAAAGCTCTTTGGGAACCGCTTGCGTAGCCCCACAGACCTGGGGGCTGCGGGCTTTCCTGCTGCCTTCAGCCTCAAAGCCACCCTTTCCGACTTGGCGCCGCACCAGGCACAAAAATGGCCATACGGCTGGAGATGGGTCCCCCGCCCAAAGAGCCAGCAGGGAAAACTATGCCTTGTTCTAAAGCTCTTTGGGAACTGCTTGCGTAGCCCCACAGACCTGGGGGCTGCGGGCTTTCCTGCTGCCTTCAGCCTCAAAGCCACCCTTTCCCACTTGGCGCCGCGCCAGGCACAAAAATGGCCATACGGCTGGAGATGGGTCCCATGCCCTAAGAGCCAGCTGGGAAAACTATGCCTTGTTCTAAAGCTCTTTGGGAACCGCTTGCGTAGCCCCACAGACCTGGGGGCTGTAGGCTTTCCTGCTGCCTTTAGCCTCGACACCACCCTTTCCCACTGGGCGCCGCGCCAGGCATAAAAATGGCCATACGGCTGGAGATGGGTCCCCCGCCCAAAGAGCCAGCAGGGAAAACTATGCCTTGTTCTAAAGCTCTTTGGGAACCGCTTGCGTAGCCCCACAGACCTGGGGGCTGCGGGCTTTCCTGCTGCCTTCAAGCCTCAAAGCGACCCTTTCCCACTGGGCGCCGGGCAAGGCACAAAAATGGCCATACGGCTGGAGATGGGTCCCCCGCCCAAAGAGCCAGCAGGGAAAACTATGCCTTGTTCTAAAGCTCTTTGGGAACCGCTTGCTTGGCCCCACAGACCTGGGGGCTGCAGGCTTTGCTGCTGCCTTCAGCCTCAAAGCCACCCTTTCCCACTTGGCACTGCGCCAGGCACAAAAATGGCCTATGGCTGGAGATGGGTCCCCCGCCCAAAGAGCCAGCAGGGAAAACTATGCCTTGTTCCAAAGCTCTTTGGGAACTGCTTGCGTAGCCCCACAGACCTGGGGGCTGCGGGCTTTCCTGCTGCCTTCAGCCTCAAAGCCACCCTTTCCCACTTGGCGCCGCGCCAGGCACAAAAATGGCCATACGGCTGGAGATGGGTTACCCGCTGAAGGAGCCAGCAGGGAAAACTATGCCTTGTTCTAAAGCTCTTTGGGAACCACTTGCGTAGCGCCACAGACCTGGGGGCTGTGGGCTTTCCTGCTGCCTTCAGCCTCGACACCACCCTTTCCCACTTGGCGCCGCGCTAGGCACAAAAATGGCCATACGGCTGGAGATGGGTCCCCTGCCCAAAGAGCCAGCAGGGAAAACTAGGCCTTGTTCCAAAGCTCTTTGCGAACCGCTTGCGTAGCCCCACAGACCTGGGGGCTGCGGGCTTTCCTGCTGCCTTCAGCCTCGACACCACCCTTTCCCACTTGGCGCCGCGCCAGGCACAAAAATGGCCATACGGCTGGAGATGGGTCCCATGCCCAAAGAGCCAGCAGGGAAAACTATGCCTTGTTCTAAAGCTCTTTGGGAACCGCTTGCGTAGCCCCACAGACCTGGGGGCTGCAGGCTTTGCTGCTGCCTTCAGCCTCAAAGCCACCCTTTCCGACTTGGCGCCGCACCAGGCTCAAAAATGGCCATACGGCTGGAGATGGGTCCCCCGCCCAAAGAGCCAGCAGGGAAAACTATGCCTTGTTCTAAAGCTCTTTGGGAACCGCTTGCGTAGCCCCACAGACCTGGGGGCTGCGGGCTTTCCTGCTGCCTTCAAGCCTCAAAGCCACCCTTTCCCACTGGGCGCCGGGCCAGTCACAAAAATGGCCTATGGCTGGAGATGGGTCCCCCGCCCAAAGAGCCAGCAGGGAAAACTATGCCTTGTTCTAAAGCTCTTTGGGAACTGCTTGCGTAGCCCCACAGACCTGGGGGCTGCGGGCTTTCCTGCTGCCTTCAGCCTCAAAGCCACCCTTTCCCACTTGGCGCCACGCCAGGCACAAAAATGGCCTATGGCTGGAGATGGGTCCCATGCCCAAAGAGCCATCAGGGAAAACTATGCCTTGTTCTAAAGCTCTTTGGGAACCGCTTGCTTGGCCCCACAGACCTGGGGGCTGCAGGCTTTCCTGCTGCCTTCAGCCTCGACACCACCCTTTCCCACTTGGCTTCGCGCCAGGCACAAAAATGGCCTATGGCTGGAGATGGGTCCCATGCCCTAAGAGGCAGCTGGGAAAACTATGCCTTGTTCTAAAGCTCTTTGGGAACCGCTTGCGTAGCACCACAGACCTTGGGGCTGCGGGCTTTCCTGCTGCCTTCAGCCTCGACACCACCCTTTCCCACTTGGCGCCGCGCCAGGCTCAAAAATGGCCATACGGTTGGAGATGGGTCCCCCGTCCAAAGAGCCAGCAGGGAAAACTATGCCTTGTTCTAAAGCTCTTTGGGAACCGCTTGTGTAGCCGCACAGACCTGGGGGCTGCAGGCTTTCCTGCTGCCTTCAGCCTCAAAACCATCCTATGCCACTACGCACCGCGCCAGGCACAAAAATAGCCATACGGCTGGAGATGGGTCCCCCGCCCAAAGAGCCAGCAGGGAAAACTATGCCTTGTTCTAAAGCTCTTTGGGAACCGCTTGCGTAGCCGCACAGACCTGGGGGCTGCAGGCTTTCCTGCTGCCTTCAGCCTCGACAGCACCCTTTCCCACTTGGCGCCCTATCAGGCACAAAAATGGCCTATGGGTGGAGATGGGTCCCATGCCCAAAGAGCCAGCAGGGAAAACTATGCCTTGTTCTAAAGCTCTTTGGGAACCGCTTGCGTAGCCCCACAGACCTGGGGGCTGCGGGCTTTCCTGCTGCCTTCAGCCTCAAAGCCACCCTTTCCGACTTGGCGCCGCACCAGGCACAAAAATGGCCATACGGCTGGAGATGGGTCCCCCGCCCAAAGAGCCAGCAGGGAAAACTATGCCTTGTTCTAAAGCTCTTTGGGAACTGCTTGCGTAGCCCCACAGACCTGGGGGCTGCGGGCTTTCCTGCTGCCTTCAGCCTCAAAGCCACCCTTTCCCACTTGGCGCCGCGCCAGGCACAAAAATGGCCATACGGCTGGAGATGGGTCCCATGCCCTAAGAGCCAGCTGGGAAAACTATGCCTTGTTCTAAAGCTCTTTGGGAACCGCTTGCGTAGCCCCACAGACCTGGGGGCTGCAGGCTTTCCTGCTGCCTTTAGCCTCGACACCACCCTTTCCCACTGGGCGCCGCGCCAGGCATAAAAATGGCCATACGGCTGGAGATGGGTCCCCCGCCCAAAGAGCCAGCAGGGAAAACTATGCCTTGTTCTAAAGCTCTTTGGGAACCGCTTGCGTAGCCCCACAGACCTGGGGGCTGCGGGCTTTCCTGCTGCCTTCAAGCCTCAAAGCGACCCTTTCCCACTGGGCGCCGGGCAAGGCACAAAAATGGCCATACGGCTGGAGATGGGTCCCCCGCCCAAAGAGCCAGCAGGGAAAACTATGCCTTGTTCTAAAGCTCTTTGGGAACCGCTTGCTTGGCCCCACAGACCTGGGGGCTGCAGGCTTTGCTGCTGCCTTCAGCCTCAAAGCCACCCTTTCCCACTTGGCACTGCGCCAGGCACAAAAATGGCCTATGGCTGGAGATGGGTCCCCCGCCCAAAGAGCCAGCAGGGAAAACTATGCCTTGTTCCAAAGCTCTTTGGGAACTGCTTGCGTAGCCCCACAGACCTGGGGGCTGCGGGCTTTCCTGCTGCCTTCAGCCTCAAAGCCACCCTTTCACACTTGGCGCCGCGCCAGGCACAAAAATGGCCATACGGCTGGAGATGGGTTACCCGCTGAAGGAGCCAGCAGGGAAAACTATGCCTTGTTCTAAAGCTCTTTGGGAACCACTTGCGTAGCGCCACAGACCTGGGGGCTGTGGGCTTTCCTGCTGCCTTCAGCCTCGACACCACCCTTTCCCACTTGGCGCCGCGCTAGGCACAAAAATGGCCATACGGCTGGAGATGGGTCCCCTGCCCAAAGAGCCAGCAGGGAAAACTAGGCCTTGTTCCAAAGCTCTTTGCGAACCGCTTGCGTAGCCCCACAGACCTGGGGGCTGCGGGCTTTCCTGCTGCCTTCAGCCTCGACACCACCCTTTCCCACTTGGCGCCGCGCCAGGCACAAAAATGGCCATACGGCTGGAGATGGGTCCCATGCCCAAAGAGCCAGCAGGGAAAACTATGCCTTGTTCTAAAGCTCTTTGGGAACCGCTTGCGTAGCCCCACAGACCTGGGGGCTGCAGGCTTTGCTGCTGCCTTCAGCCTCAAAGCCACCCTTTCCGACTTGGCGCCGCACCAGGCTCAAAAATGGCCATACGGCTGGAGATGGGTCCCCCGCCCAGAGAGCCAGCAGGGAAAACTATGCCTTGTTCTAAAGCTCTTTGGGAACCGCTTGCGTAGCCCCACAGACCTGGGGGCTGCGGGCTTTCCTGCTGCCTTCAAGCCTCAAAGCCACCCTTTCCCACTGGGCGCCGGGCCAGTCACAAAAATGGCCATACGGCTGGAGATGGGTCCCCCGCCCAAAGAGCCAGCAGGGAAAACTATGCCTTGTTCTAAAGCTCTTTGGGAACTGCTTGCGTAGCCCCACAGACCTGGGGGCTGCGGGCTTTCCTGCTGCCTTCAGCCTCAAAGCCACCCTTTCCCACTTGGCGCCACGCCAGGCACAAAAATGGCCTATGGCTGGAGATGGGTCCCATGCCCAAAGAGCCATCAGGGAAAACTATGCCTTGTTCTAAAGCTCTTTGGGAACCGCTTGCTTGGCCCCACAGACCTGGGGGCTGCGGGCTTTCCTGCTGCCTTCAGCCTCGACACCACCCTTTCCCACTTGGCTTCGCGCCAGGCACAAAAATGGCCTATGGCTGGAGATGGGTCCCATGCCCTAAGAGGCAGCTGGGAAAACTATGCCTTGTTCTAAAGCTCTTTGGGAACCGCTTGCGTAGCACCACAGACCTTGGGGCTGCGGGCTTTCCTGCTGCCTTCAGCCTCGACACCACCCTTTCCCACTTGGCGCCGCGCCAGGCTCAAAAATGGCCATACGGTTGGAGATGGGTCCCCCGTCCAAAGAGCCAGCAGGGAAAACTATGCCTTGTTCTAAAGCTCTTTGGGAACCGCTTGTGTAGCCGCACAGACCTGGGGGCTGCAGGCTTTCCTGCTGCCTTCAGCCTCAAAACCATCCTATGCCACTACGCACCGCGCCAGGCACAAAAATAGCCATACGGCTGGAGATGGGTCCCCCGCCGAAAGAGCCAGCAGGGAAAACTATGCCTTGTTCTAAAGCTCTTTGGGAACCGCTTGCGTAGCCCCACAGACCTGGGGGCTGCGGGCTTTCCTGCTGCCTTCAGCCTCGACACCACCCTTTCCCACTTGGCGCCGCGCCAGGCACTAAAATGGCCATTCGGCTGGAGATGGGTCCCCCGCCCAAAGAGCCAGCAGGGAAAACTATGCCTTGTTCTAAAGCTCTTTGGGAACCGCTTGCGTAGCTGCACAGACCTGGGGGCTGCAGGCTTTCCTGCTGTCTTCAGCCTCAAAGCAACCCTTTCCCACTTGGCGCCCTATCAAGCACAAAAATGGCCATACGGCTGGAGATGGGTCCCATGCCCAAAGAGCCATCAGGGAAAACTATGCCTTGTTCTAAAGCTCTTTGGGAACCGCTTGCGTAGCACCACAGACCTTGGGGCTGCAGGCTTTGCTCCTGCCTTCAGACTCAAAGCCACCCTTTCCCACCTGGCGCCGCGCCAGGCACAAAAATGGCCATACGGCTGGAGATGGGTCCCCCGCCCAGAGAGCCAGCAGGGAAAACTATGCCTTGTTCTAAAGCTCTTTGGGAACCGCTTGCGTAGCCCCACCGACCTGGGGGCTGCGGGCTTTCCTGCTGCCTTCAGCCTCAAAGCCACCCTTTCCCACTTGGCGCTGCGCCAGGCACAAAAATGGCCATACGGCTGGAGATGGGTCCCCCGCCCAAAGAGCCAGCAGGGAAAACTATGCCTTGTTCTAAAGCTCTTTGGGAACCGCTTGCATAGTCGCACAGACCTGGGGGCTGCAGGCTTTCCTGCTGTCTTCAGCCTCAAAGCAACCCTTTCCCACTTGGCGCCCTATCAAGCACAAAAATGGCCTATGGGTGGAGATGGGTCCCATGCCCAAAGAGCCAGCAGGGAAAACTATGCCTTGTTCTAAAGCTCTTTGGGAACCGCTTGCTTGGCCCCACAGACCTGGGGGCTGCAGTCTTTGCTGCTGCCTTCAGCCTCAACACCACCCTTTCCCACTTGGCGTCGAGCCAGGGACAAAAATGGCCATACGGCTGGAGATGGGTCCCCCGCCCAAAGAACAAGAAGGGAAAACTATGCCTTGTTCTAAAGCTCTTTGGGAACCGCTTGCGTAGCCGCACAGACCTGGGGGCTGCAGTCTTTGCTGCTGCCTTCAGCCTCGACACCACCCTTTCCCACTTGGCGCCGCCCCAGGAACAAAAATGGACATACGGCTGGAGATGGGTCCCCTGCCAAAAGAGCCAGCAGGGAAAACTATGCCTTGTTCTAAAGCTCTTTGGGAACCGCTTGCGTAGCCCCACAGACCTGGGAGCTGCAGGCTTTCCTGCTGCCTTCAGCCTCAAAGCAACGCTTTCCCACTTTGCGCTGCATCAGGCAAAAAAATGGCCTATGGCTGGAGATGGGTCCCATGCCCAAAGAGCCAGCAAGGAAAACTATGCCTTGTTCTAAAGCTCTTTGGGAACCGCTTGCGTAGCCGCACAGACCTGGGGGCTGCGGGCTTTCCTGCTGCCTTCAGCCTCAAAGCCACCCTTTCCCACCTGGCGCCGCGCCAGGCACAAAAATGGCCATACGGCTGGAGATGGGTCCCCCGCCCAGAGAGCCAGCAGGGAAAACTATGCCTTGTTCTAAAGCTCTTTGGGAACCGCTTGCGTAGCCCCACAGACCTGGGGACTGCGGGCTTTCCTGCTGCCTTCAGCCTCGACACCACGCTTTCCCACGTGGCGCCGCGCCAGGCACAAAAATGGCCATACGGCTGGAGATGGGTCCCCTGCCAAAAGAGCCAGCAGGGAAAACTATGCCTTGTTCTAAAGCTCTTTGGGAACCGCTTGCGTAGCCCCACAGACCTGGGAGCTGCAGGCTTTGCTGCTGCCTTCAGCCTCAAAGCCTCCCTTTCCCACTTGGCGCCGCGCCAGGCACAAAAATGGCCTATGGCTGGAGATGGGTCCCATGCCCAAAGAGCCAGCAGGGAAAACTATGCCTTGTTCTAAAGCTCTTTGGGAACCGCTTGCTTGGCCCCACAGACCTGGGGGCTGCGGGCTTTCCTGCTGCCTTCAGCCTCGACACCACCCTTTCCCACTACGCACCGCGCCAGGCACAAAAATGGCCATATGGCTGGAGATGGGTCCCCCGCCCAAAGAGCCAGCAGGGAAAACTATGCCTTGTTCTAAAGCTCTCTGGGAACCGCTTGCTTGGCCCCACAGACGTGGGGGCTGCGGGCTTTCCTGCTGCCTTCAGCCTCAAAACCACCCTATGCCACTACGCACCGCGCCAGGCACAAAAATATCCATACGGCTGGAGATGGGTCCCCCACCCAAAGAGCCAGCAGGGAAAACTATGCCTTGTTCTAAAGCTCTTTGGGAACCGCTTGCGTAGCCCCACAGACCTGGGGGCTGCGGGCTTTCCTGCTGCCTTCACCCTCAAAAACACCCTTTCCCACTACGCACCGCGCCAGGCATAAAAATAGCCATACGACTGGAGATGGGTCCCCCGCCCAAAAGGCCAGCAGGGAAAACTATGCCTTGTTCTAAAGCTCTTTGGGAACCGCTTGCGTAGCCCCACAGACCTGGGGGCTGCAGGCTTTGCTGCTGCCTTCAGCCTCAAAACCACCCTTTCCCACTTGGCGCCGCGCCAGGCTCAAAAATGGCCATACGGCTGGAGATGGGTCCCCCGCCCAGAGAGCCAGCAGGGAAAACTTTGCCTTGTTCTAAAGCTCTTTGGGAACCGCTTGCGTAGCCCCACAGACCTGGGGGCTGCGGGCTTTCCTGCTGCCTTCAGCCTCAAAGCCACCCTTTCCGACTTGGCGCCGCACCAGGCACAAAAATGGCCATACGGCTGGAGATGGGTCCCCCGCCCAAAGAGCCAGCAGGGAAAACTATGCCTTGTTCTAAAGCTCTTTGGGAACTGCTTGCGTAGCCCCACAGACCTGGGGGCTGCGGGCTTTCCTGCTGCCTTCAGCCTCAAAGCCACCCTTTCCCACTTGGCGCCGCGCCAGGCACAAAAATGGCCATACGGCTGGAGATGGGTCCCATGCCCTAAGAGCCAGCTGGGAAAACTATGCCTTGTTCTAAAGCTCTTTGGGAACCGCTTGCGTAGCCCCACAGACCTGGGGGCTGCAGGCTTTCCTGCTGCCTTTAGCCTCGACACCACCCTTTCCCACTGGGCGCCGCGCCAGGCATAAAAATGGCCATACGGCTGGAGATGGGTCCCCCGCCCAAAGAGCCAGCAGGGAAAACTATGCCTTGTTCTAAAGCTCTTTGGGAACCGCTTGCGTAGCCCCACAGACCTGGGGGCTGCGGGCTTTCCTGCTGCCTTCAAGCCTCAAAGCGACCCTTTCCCACTGGGCGCCGGGCAAGGCACAAAAATGGCCATACGGCTGGAGATGGGTCCCCCGCCCAAAGAGCCAGCAGGGAAAACTATGCCTTGTTCTAAAGCTCTTTGGGAACCGCTTGCTTGGCCCCACAGACCTGGGGGCTGCAGGCTTTGCTGCTGCCTTCAGCCTCAAAGCCACCCTTTCCCACTTGGCACTGCGCCAGGCACAAAAATGGCCTATGGCTGGAGATGGGTCCCCCGCCCAAAGAGCCAGCAGGGAAAACTATGCCTTGTTCCAAAGCTCTTTGGGAACTGCTTGCGTAGCCCCACAGACCTGGGGGCTGCGGGCTTTCCTGCTGCCTTCAGCCTCAAAGCCACCCTTTCCCACTTGGCGCCGCGCCAGGCACAAAAATGGCCATACGGCTGGAGATGGGTTACCCGCTGAAGGAGCCAGCAGGGAAAACTATGCCTTGTTCTAAAGCTCTTTGGGAACCACTTGCGTAGCGCCACAGACCTGGGGGCTGTGGGCTTTCCTGCTGCCTTCAGCCTCGACACCACCCTTTCCCACTTGGCGCCGCGCTAGGCACAAAAATGGCCATACGGCTGGAAATGGGTCCCCTGCCCAAAGAGCCAGCAGGGAAAACTAGGCCTTGTTCCAAAGCTCTTTGCGAACCGCTTGCGTAGCCCCACAGACCTGGGGGCTGCGGGCTTTCCTGCTGCCTTCAGCCTCGACACCACCCTTTCCCACTTGGCGCCGCGCCAGGCACAAAAATGGCCATACGGCTGGAGATGGGTCCCATGCCCAAAGAGCCAGCAGGGAAAACTATGCCTTGTTCTAAAGCTCTTTGGGAACCGCTTGCGTAGCCCCACAGACCTGGGGGCTGCGGGCTTTCCTGCTGCCTTCAGACTCGACACCACCCTTTCCGACTTGGCGCCGCGCCAGGCACAAAAATGGCCTATGGCTGGAGATGGGTCCCCCGCCCAAAGAGCCAGCAGGGAAAACTATGCCTTGTTCTAAAGCTCTTTGGGAACCACTTGCGTAAACCCTCAGACCTGGGGGCTGTGGGCTTTCCTGCTGCCTTCAGCCTCGACACCACCCTTTCCCACTTTGCGCCGCGCCAGGCACAAAAATGGCCATACGGCTGGAGATGGGTCCCCTGCCCAAAGAGCCAGCAGGGAAAACTATGCCTTGTTCTAAAGCTCTTTGGGAACCGCTTGCGTAGCCCCACAGACCTGGGGGCTGGAGCCTTTGCTGCTGCCTTCAGCCTCAAAAACCACCCTTTCCCACTTGGCGCCGCGCCAGGCACAAAAATGGCCATACGGCTGGAGATGGGTCCCCCGCCCAACGAACAAGCAGGGAAAACTATGCCTTGTTCTAAAGCTCTTTGGGAACCGCTTGCATAGCCCCACAGACCTGGGGGCTGCGGGCTTTCCTGCTGCCTTCAGCCTCAAAGCCACCCTTTCCCACTTGGCGCTGCGCCAGGCACAAAAATGGCCATACGGCTGGAGATGGGTCCCATGCCCAAAGAGCCAGCAGGGAAAATTATGCCTTGTTCTAAAGCTCTTTGGGAACCGCTTGCGTAGCCCCACAGACCTGGGGGGCGCAGGCTTTCCTGCTGCCTTCAGCCTCGACAACACCCTTTCCCACTTGGCGCCACGCTAGGCACAAAAATGGCCTATGGCTGGAGATGGGTCCCCCGCCCAAAGAGCCAGCAGGGAAAACTATGCCTTGTTCTAAAGCTCTTTGGGAACCGCTTGCGTAGCCCCACAGACCTGGGGGCTGCAGGCTTTGCTGCTGCCTTCAGCCTCAAAGCCACCCTTTCCCACTTGGCGTCGCGCTAGGCACAAAAATGGCCATACGGCTGGAGATGGGTCCCCCGCCCAAACAGCCAGCAGGGAAAACTATGCCTTGTTCTAAAGCTCTTTGGGAACTGCTTGCGTAGCCCCACAGACCTGGTGGCTGTGGGCCTTCCTGCTGCCTTCAACCTCGACACCACCCTTTCCCACTTGGCCCCTGGCCAGGCACAAAAATGGCCATACGGCTGGAGATGGGTCTCCCGCCCAAAGAGCCAGCAGGGAAAACTATGCCTTGTTCTAAAGCTCTTTGGGAACCACTTGCGTAGCCCCACACACCTGGGGGCTGCGGGCTTTCCTGCTGCCTTCAGCCTCGACACCACCCTTTCCCACTTAGCGCCGCATCAGGCACAAAAATGGCCTATGGCAGGAGATGGGTCCCCCGCCCAAAGAGCCAGCAGGGAAAACTATGCCTTGTTCTAAAGCTCTTTGGGAACCACTTGCGTAGCCCCACAGACCTTGGGGGCTGCAAGCTTTGCTGCTGCCTTCAGCCTCAAAGCCACCCTTGCCCACTTGGCGCCGCGCTAGGCACAAAAATGGCCTATGGCTGGAGATGAGTCCCATGCCCAGAGAGCCAGCATGGAAAACTATGCCTTGTTCTAAAGCTCTTTGGGAACCGCTTGCGTAGCCGCACAGACCTGGGGGCTGCAGGCTTTCCTGCTGCCTTCAGCCTCAAAGCCACCCTTTCCCACTTGGCGCCGGGCCAGGCACAAAAATGGCCTATGGCTGGAGATGGGTCCCCTGCCCAAAGAGCCAGCAGGGAAAACTATGCCTTGTTCTAAAGCTCTTTGGGAACCGCTTGCGTAGCCCCACAGACCTGGGGCTGCGGGCTTTCCTGCTGCCTTCAGCCTCAAAGACACCCTTTCCCACTTGGCGTTGCGCCAGGCACAAAAATGGCCTATGGCTGGAGATGGGTCCCATGCCCAAAGAGCCAGCAGGGAAAACTATGCCTTGTTCTAAAGTTCTTTGGAAACCGCTTGCGTAGCCCCACAGACCTGGGGGCTGCGGGCTTTCCTGCTGCCTTCAGCCTCAAAGCCACCCTTTCACACTTGGCGCCGCGCTAGGCACAAAAATGGCCTATGGCTGGAGATGGGTCCCCTGCCCAAGAAGCCAGCAGGGAAAACTATGCCTTGTTCTAAAGCTCTTTGGGAACCGCTTCCTTGGCCCCACAGACCTGGGGGCTGCAGGCTTTGCTGCTGCCTTCAGCCTCGACACCACCCTTTCCCACTTGGCGCCGCGCCAGGCACAAAAATGGCCATACGGCTGGAGATGGGTCCCCCGCCCAAAGAGCCAGCAGGGAAAACTATGCCTTGTTCTAAAGCTCTTTGGGAACCGCTTGCGTAGCCGCACAGACCTGGGGGCTGCGGGCTTTCCTGCTGCCTTCAGCCTCAAAGCCACCCTTTCCCACTTGGCACCGCGCCAGGCACAAAAATGGCCATATGGCTGGAGATGGGTCCCCCGCCCAAAGAGCCAGCAGGGAAAACTATGCCTTGTTCTAAAGCTCTCTGGGAACCGCTTGCTTGGCCCCACAGACGTGGGGGCTGCGGGCTTTCCTGCTGCCTTCAGCCTCAAAAACCACCCTATGCCACTACGCACCGCGCCAGGCACAAAAATAGCCATACGGCTGGAGATGGGTCCCCGACCCAAAGAGCAAGCAGGGAAAACTATGCCTTGTTCTAAAGCTCTTTGGGAACCGCTTGCGTAGCCCCACAGACCTGGGGGCTGCGGGCTTTCCTGCTGCCTTCAGACTCGACACCACCCTTTCCGACTTGGCGCCGCGCCAGGCACAAAAATGGCCTATGGCTGGAGATGGGTCCCCCGCCCAAAGAGCCAGCAGGGAAAACTATGCCTTGTTCTAAAGCTCTTTGGGAACCACTTGCGTAAACCCTCAGACCTGGGGGCTGTGGGCTTTCCTGCTGCCTTCAGCCTCGACACCACCCTTTCCCACTTTGCGCCGCGCCAGGCACAAAAATGGCCATACGGCTGGAGATGGGTCCCCTGCCCAAAGAGCCAGCAGGGAAAACTATGCCTTGTTCTAAAGCTCTTTGGGAACCGCTTGCGTAGCCCCACAGACCTGGGGGCTGGAGCCTTTGCTGCTGCCTTCAGCCTCAAAAACCACCCTTTCCCACTTGGCGCCGCGCCAGGCACAAAAATGGCCATACGGCTGGAGATGGGTCCCCTGCCCAATGAACAAGCAGGGAAAACTATGCCTTGTTCTAAAGCTCTTTGGGAACCGCTTGCATAGCCCCACAGACCTGGGGGCTGCGGGCTTTCCTGCTGCCTTCAAGCCTCAAAGCCACCCTTTCCCACTGGGCGCCGGGCCAGGCACAAAAATGGCCTATGGCTGGAGATGGGTCCCCCGCCCAAAGAGCCAGCAGGGAAAACTATGCCTTGTTCTAAAGCTCTTTGGGAACTGCTTGCGTAGCCCCACAGACCTGGGGGTGCGGGCTTTCCTGCTGCCTTCAGCCTCAAAGCCACCCTTTCCCACTTGGCGCCGCGCCAGGCACAAAAATGGCCTATGGCTGGAGATGGGTCCCATGCCCTAAGAGCCAGCTGGGAAAACTATGCCTTGTTCTAAAGCTCTTTGGGAACCGCTTGCGTAGCCCCACAGACCTTGGGGCTGCAGGCTTTGCTCCTGCCTTCAGCCTCAAAGCCACCCTTTCCCACTTGGCACCGCGCCAGGCTCAAAAATGGCCATACGGCTGGAGATGGGTCCCCCGCCCAAAGAGGCAGCAGGGAAAACTATGCCTTGTTCTAAAGCTCTTTGTGATCCGCTTGCGTAGCCGCACAGACCTGGGGGCTGCAGGCTTTCCTGCTGCCTTCAGCCTCAAAACAATCCTATGCCAATACGCACCGCGCCAGGCACAAAAATAGCCATACGGCTGGAGATGGGTCCCCCGCCGAAAGAGCCAGCAGGGAAAACTATGCCTTGTTCTAAAGCTCTTTGGGAACCGCTTGCGTAGCCCCACAGACCTGGGGGCTGCAGGCTTTCCTGCTGCCTTCAGCCTCGACAGCACGCTTTCCCACTTGGCTTCGCGCCAGGCACAAAAATGGCCTATGGCTGGAGATGGTTCCCATGCCCTAAGAGCCAGCTGGGAAAACTATGCCTTGTTCTAAAGCTCTTTGGGAACCGCTTGCGTAGCACCACAGACCTTGGAGCTGCATGCTTTGCTCCTGCCTTCAGCCTCAAAGCTACCCTTTCCCACCTGGCGCCGCGCCAGGCTCAAAAATGGCCATACGGCTGGAGATGGGTCCCCCGCCCAGAGAGCCAGCAGGGAAAACTATGCCTTGTTCTAAAGCTCTTTGGGAACCGCTTGCGTAGCCCCACAGACCTGGGGGCTGCGGGCTTTCCTGCTGCCTTCAGCCTCGACACCACCCTTTCCCACATGGCGCCGCGCCAGGCACAAAAATGGCCATACGTCTGGAGATGGGTCCCCCGCCCAAAGAGCCAGCAGGGAAAACTATGCCTTGTTCTAAAGCTCTTTGGGAACCGCTTGCATAGTCGCACATACCTGGGGGCTGCAGGCTTTCCTGCTGTCTTCAGCCTCAAAGCAACCCTTTCCCACTTGGCGCCCTATCAACCACAAAAATGGCCATACGGCTGGAGATGGGTCCCATGCCTAAAGAGCCAGCAGGGAAAACTATGCCTTGTTCTAAAGCTCTTTGGGAACCGCTTGCGTAGACCCACACACCTGGGGGCTGCGGGCTTTCCTGCTGCCTTCAGCCTCAAAACCACCCTTTCCCACTTGGCCCCCGGCCAGGCACAAAAATGGCCATACGGCTGGAGATGGGTCCCCCGCCCAAAGAACAAGAAGGGAAAACCATGCCTTGTTCTAAAGCTCTTTGGGAACCGCTTGCGTAGCCCCACAGACCTGGGGCCTGCAGGCTTTCCTGCTGTCTTCAGCCTCAAAGCAACCCTTTGCCACTTGGCGCCCTATCAAGCACAAAAATGGCCTATGGCTGGAGATGGGTCCCATGCCCAAAGAGCCAGCAGGGAAAACTATGCCTTGTTCTAAAGCTCTTTGGGAACCGCTTGCGTAGCCCCACACACCTGGGGGCTGCGAGCTTTCCTGCTGCCTTCAGCCTCAAAACCACCCTTTCCCACTTGGCGCTGCTCCAGGCTCAAAAATGGCCATACGGCTGGAGATGGGTCCCCCGCCCAAAGAACAAGAAGGGAAAACTATGCCTTGTTCTAAAGCTCTTTGGGAACCGCTTGCGTAGCCCCACAGACCTGGGGGCTGCGGGCTTTCCTGCTGCCTTCAAGCCTCAAAGCCACCCTTTCCCACTGGGCGCCGGGCCAGTCACAAAAATGGCCTATGGCTGGAGATGGGTCCCCCGCCCAAAGAGCCAGCAGGGAAAACTATGCCTTGTTCTAAAGCTCTTTGGGAACTGCTTGCGTAGCCCCACAGACCTGGGGGCTGCAGGCTTTCCTGCTGTCTTCAGCCTCAAAGCAACCCTTTGCCACTTGGCGCCCTATCAAGCACAAAAATGGCCTATGGCTGGAGATGGGTCCCATGCCCAAAGAGCCAGCAGGGAAAACTATGCCTTGTTCTAAAGCTCTTTGGGAACCGCTTGCGTAGCCCCACACACCTGGGGGCTGCGGGCTTTGCTGCTGCCTTCAGCCTCAAAACCACCCTTTCCCACTTGGCGCTGCTCCAGGCTCAAAAATGGCCATACGGCTGGAGATGGGTCCCCCGCCCAAAGAACAAGAAGGGAAAACTATGCCTTGTTCTAAAGCTCTTTGGGAACCGCTTGCGTAGCCCCACAGACCTGGGGGCTGCGGGCTTTCCTGCTGCCTTCAAGCCTCAAAGCCACCCTTTCCCACTGGGCGCCGGGCCAGTCACAAAAATGGCCTATGGCTGGAGATGGGTCCCCCGCCCAAAGAGCCAGCAGGGAAAACTATGCCTTGTTCTAAAGCTCTTTGGGAACTGCTTGCGTAGCCCCACAGACCTGGGGGCTGCGGGCTTTCCTGCTGCCTTCAGCCTCAAAGCCACCCTTTCCCACTTGGCGCCACGCCAGGCACAAAAATGGCCATACGGCTGGAGATGGGTCCCCCGCCCAAAGAGCCATCAGGGAAAACTATGCCTTGTTCTAAAGCTCTTTGGGAACCGCTTGCTTGGCCCCACAGACCTGGGGGCTGCAGGCTTTGCTGCTGCCTTCAGCCTCGACACCACCCTTTCCCACTTGGCGCCGGGCCAGGGACAAAAATGGCCATACGGCTGGAGATGGGTCCCCTGCCAAAAGAGCCAGCAGGGAAAACTATGCCTTGTTCTAAAGCTCTTTGGGAACCGCTTGCGTAGCCCCACAGACCTGGGGGCTGCGGGCTTTCCTGCTGCCTTCAGCATCAAAACCACCCTATGCCACTACGCACCGCGCCAGGCACAAAAATAGCCATACGACTGGAGATGGGTCCCCCGCCCAAAGAGCCAGCAGGGAAAACTATGCCTTGTTCTAAAGCTCTTTGGGAACCGCTTGCGTAGCCGCACAGACCTGGGGGCTGCAGGCTTTCCTGCTGCCTTCAGCCTCGACAGCACCCTTTCCCACTTGGCGCCCTATCAGGCACAAAAATGGCCTATGGGTGGAGATGGGTCCCATGCCCAAAGAGCCAGCAGGGAAAACTATGCCTTGTTCTAAAGCTCTTTGGGAACCGCTTGCTTGGCCCCACAGACGTGGGGGCTGCGGGCTTTCCTGCTGCCTTCAGCCTCGACACCACCCTTTCCCACTTGGCGCCCTATCAGGCACAAAAATGGCCATACGGCTGGAGATGGGTCCCCCGCCCAAAGAGCCAGCAGGGAAAACTATGCCTTGTTCTAAAGCTCTTTGGGAACCGCTTGCTTGGCCCCACAGACCTGGGGGCTGCAGGCTTTGCTGCTGCCTTCAGCCTCGACACCACCCTTTCCCACTTGGCGCCGGGCCAGGCACAAAAATGGCCATACGGCTGGAGATGGGCCCCCTGCCAAAAGAGCCAGCAGGGAAAACTATGCCTTGTTCTAAAGCTCTTTGGGAACCGCTTGCGTAGCCCCACAGACCTGGGGGCTGCGGGCTTTCCTGCTGCCTTCAGCCTCAAAACCACTCTTTCCCACTTGGCGCCGGGCCAGGGACAAAAATGGCCATACGGCTGGAGATGGGCCCCCTGCCAAAAGAGCCAGCAGGGAAAACTATGCCTTGTTCTAAAGCTCTTTGGGAACCGCTTGCGTAGCCCCACAGACCTGGGGCTGCAGGGTTTGCTGCTGCCTTCAGCCTCAAAGCCACCCTTTCCCACTTGGCGCTGCGCCATGCACAAAAATGGCCATACGGCTGGAGATGGGTCCCCCGCCCAAAGAGCCAGCAGGGAAAACTATGCCTTGTTCTAAAGCTCTTTGGGAACCGCTTGCGTAGCCCCACAGACCTGGGGGCTGCGGGCTTTCCTGCTGCCTTCAGCCTCGACACCACCCTTTCCCTCTTGGCGCCGCGCCAGGCACAAAAATGGCCGTACGGCTGGAGATGGGTCCCCCGCCCAAAGAGCCAGCAGGGAAAATTATGCCTTGTTCTAAAGCTCTTTGGGAACCGCTTGCTTGGCCCCACAGACCTGGGGGCTGCAGGCTTTCCTGCTGCCTTCAGCCTCAAAACCACCCTTTCCCACTACGCAACGCGCCAGGCATAAAAATAGCCATACGGCTGGAGATGGGTCCCCCGCCCAAAGAGCCAGCAGGGAAAACTATGCCTTGTTCTAAAGCTCTTTGGGAACCGCTTGCGTAGCCCCACAGACCTGGGGGCTGCGGGCTTTCCTGCTGCCTTCAGCCTCAAAGCCACCCTTTCCCACTTGGCGCCGCGCCAGGCACAAAAATGGCCTATGGCTGTAGATGGGTCCCATGCCCAAAGAGCCATCAGGGAAAACTATGCCTTGTTCTAAAGCTCTTTGGGAACCGCTTGCTTGGCCCCACAGACCTGGGGGCTGCAGGCTTTCCTGCTGCCTTCAGCCTCGACACCACCCTTTCCCACTTGGCTTCGCGCCAGGCACAAAAATGGCCATACGGCTGGAGATGGTTCCCATGCCCTAAGAGAGAGCTGGGAAAACTATGCCTTGTTCTAAAGCTCTTTGGGAACCGCTTGCTTGGCCCCACAGACCTGGGGGCTGCAGGCTTTCCTGCTGCCTTCAGCCTCGACACGACCCTTTCCCACTACGCACCGCGCCAGGCACAAAAATAGCCATACGACTGGAGATGGGTCCCCCGCCCAAAGAGCCAGCAGGGAAAACTATGCCTTGTTCTAAAGCTCTTTGGAAACCGCTTGTGTAGCCGCACAGACCTGGGGGCTGCAGGCTTTCCTGCTGCCTTCAGCCTCAAAACCACCCTTTCCCACTACGCACCGCGCCAGGCATAAAAATAGCCATACGGCTGGAGATGGGTCCCCCGCCCAAAGAGCCAGCAGGGAAAACTATGCCTTGTTTCTAAAGCTCTTTGGGAACCGCTTGCATAGCCCCACAGACCTGGGGGCTGCAGGCTTTGCTGCTGCCTTCAGCCTCGACAGCACCCTTTCCCACTTGGCGCCGCGCCAGGCACAAAAACGGCCTATGGCTGGAGATGGGTCCCCCGCCCAAAGAGCCAGCAGGGAAAATTATGCCTTGTTCTAAAGCTCTTTGGGAACCGCTTGCATAGCCCCACAGACCTGGGGGCTGCGGGCTTTCCTGCTGCCTTTAGCCTAGACACCACCCTTTCCCACTTGGCGCCGCGCCAGGCTCAAAAATGGCCATACGGGTGGAGATGGGTCCCCCGCCCAGAGAGCCAGCAGGGAAAACTATGCCTTGTTCTAAAGCTCTTTGGGAACCGCTTGCGTAGCCCCACAGACCTGGGGGCTGCGGGCTTTCCTGCTGCCTTCAAGCCTCAAAGCCACCCTTTCCCACTGGGCGCCGGGCCAGGCACAAAAATGGCCTATGGCTGGAGATGGGTCCCCCGCCCAAAGAGCCAGCAGGGAAAACTATGCCTTGTTCTAAAGCTCTTTGGGAACTGCTTGCGTAGCCCCACAGACCTGGGGGTGCGGGCTTTCCTGCTGCCTTCAGCCTCAAAGCCACCCTTTCCCACTTGGCGCCGCGCCAGGCACAAAAATGGCCTATGGCTGGAGATGGGTCCCATGCCCTAAGAGCCAGCTGGGAAAACTATGCCTTGTTCTAAAGCTCTTTGGGAACCGCTTGCGTAGCCCCACAGACCTTGGGGCTGCAGGCTTTGCTCCTGCCTTCAGCCTCAAAGCCACCCTTTCCCACTTGGCACCGCGCCAGGCTCAAAAATGGCCATACGGCTGGAGATGGGTCCCCCGCCCAGAGAGCCAGCAGGGAAAACTATGCCTTGTTCTAAAGCTCTTTGGCAACCGCTTGCGTAGCCCCACAGACCTGGGGGCTGCGGGCTTTCCTGCTGCCTTCAGCCTCGACACCACCCTTTCCCACATGGCGCCGCGCCAGGCACAAAAATGGCCATACGTCTGGAGATGGGTCCCCCGCCCAAAGAGCCAGCAGGGAAAACTATGCCTTGTTCTAAAGCTCTTTGGGAACCGCTTGCATAGTCGCACATACCTGGGGGCTGCAGGCTTTCCTGCTGTCTTCAGCCTCAAAGCAACCCTTTCCCACTTGGCGCCCTATCAAGCACAAAAATGGCCATACGGCTGGAGATGGGTCCCATGCCCAAAGAGCCAGCAGGGAAAACTATGCCTTGTTCTAAAGCTCTTTGGGAACCGCTTGCGTAGCCCCACACACCTGGGGGCTGCGGGCTTTCCTGCTGCCTTCAGCCTCAAAACCACCCTTTCCCACTTGGCCCCCGGCCAGGCACAAAAATGGCCATACGGCTGGAGATGGGTCCCCCGCCCAAAGAACAAGAATGGAAAACCATGCCTTGTTCTAAAGCTCTTTGGGAACCGCTTGCGTAGCCCCACAGACCTGGGGGCTGCGGGCTTTCCTGCTGCCTTCAAGCCTCAAAGCCACCCTTTCCCACTGGGCGCCGGGCCAGTCACAAAAATGGCCTATGGCTGGAGATGGGTCCCCCGCCCAAAGAGCCAGCAGGGAAAACTATGCCTTGTTCTAAAGCTCTTTGGGAACTGCTTGCGTAGCCCCACAGACCTGGGGGCTGCGGGCTTTCCTGCTGCCTTCAGCCTCAAAGCCACCCTTTCCCACTTGGCGCCACGCCAGGCACAAAAATGGCCATACGGCTGGAGATGGGTCCCCCGCCCAAAGAGCCAGCAGGGAAAACTATGCCTTGTTCTAAAGCTCTTTGGGAACCGCTTGCTTGGCCCCACAGACCTGGGGGCTGCAGGCTTTCCTGCTGCCTTCAGCCTCGACACCACCCTTTCCCACTTGGCCCCTGGCCAGGCACAAAAATGGCCTATGGCTGGAGATGGGTCCCATGCCCTAAGAGGCAGCTGGGAAAAATATGCCTTGTTCTAAAGCTCTTTGGGAACCGCTTGCGTAGCACCACAGACCTTAGGGCTGCGGGCTTTCCTGCTGCCTTCAGCCTCGACACCACCCTTTCCCACTTGGCGCCGCGCCAGGCTCAAAAATGGCCATACGGCTGGAGATGGGTCCCCCGCCCAAAGAGCCAGCAGGGAAAACTATGCCTTGTTCTAAAGCTCTTTGGGAACCGCTTGTGTAGCCGCACAGACCTGGGGGCTGCAGGCTTTCCTGCTGCCTTCAGCCTCAAAACCATCCTATGCCACTACGCACCGCGCCAGGCACAAAAATAGCCATACGGCTGGAGATGGGTCCCCCGCCGAAAGAGCCAGCAGGGAAAACTATGCCTTGTTCTAAAGCTCTTTGGGAACCGCTTGCGTAGCCCCACAGACCTGGGGGCTGCGGGCTTTCCTGCTGCCTTCAGCCTCGACACCACCCTTTCCCACTTGGCGCCGCGCCAGGCACAAAAATGGCCATACGGCTGGAGATGGGTCCCCCGCCCAAAGAGCCAGCAGGGAAAACTATGCCTTGTTCTAAAGCTCTTTGGGAACCACTTGTGTAGCCGCACAGACCTGGGGGCTGCAGGCTTTCCTGCTGTCTTCAGCCTCAAAGCCACCCTTTCCCACTTGGCGCCCTATCAAGCACAAAAATGGCCATACGGCTGGAGATGGGTCCCATGCCCAAAGAGCCAGCAGGGAAAACTATGCCTTGTTCTAAAGCTCTTTGGGAACCGCTTGCTTGGCCCCACAGACGTGGGGGCTGCGGGCTTTCCTGCTGCCTTCAAGCCTCAAAGCCACCCTTTCCCACTTGGCCCCCGGCCAGGCACAAAAATGGCCATACGGCTGGAGATGGGTCCCCCGCCCAGAGAGCCAGCAGGGAAAATTATGCCTTGTTCTAAAGCTCTTTGGGAACTGCTTGCGTAGCCCCACAGACCTGGGGGCTGCAGGCTTTCCTGCTGCCTTTAGCCTCAAAACCACCCTTTCCCACTTGGCGCCGCGCCAGGCTCAAAAATGGCCATACGGTTGGAGATGGGTCCCCCGCCCAAAGAACAAGAAGGGAAAACTATGCCTTGTTCTAAAGCTCTTTGGGAACCGCTTGCGTAGCCCCACAGACCTGGGGGCTGCGGGCTTTCCTGCTGCCTTCAAGCCTCAAAGCCACCCTTTCCCACTGGGCGCCGGGCCAGTCACAAAAATGGCCTATGGCTGGAGATGGGTCCCCCGCCCAAAGAGCCAGCAGGGAAAACTATGCCTTGTTCTAAAGCTCTTTGGGAACTGCTTGCGTAGCCCCACAGACCTGGGGGCTGCGGGCTTTCCTGCTGCCTTCAGCCTCAAAGCCACCCTTTCCCACTTGGCGCCACGCCAGGCACAAAAATGGCCATACGGCTGGAGATGGGTCCCCCGCCCAAAGAGCCATCAGGGAAAACTATGCCTTGTTCTAAAGCTCTTTGGGAACCGCTTGCTTGGCCCCACAGACCTGGGGGCTGCAGGCTTTCCTGCTGCCTTCAGCCTCAAAGCCACCCTTTCCCACTTGGCTTCGCGCCAGGCACAGAAATGGCCTATGGCTGGAGATGGGTCCCATGCCCTAAGAGGCAGCTGGGAAAAATATGCCTTGTTCTAAAGCTCTTTGGGAACCGCTTGCGTAGCACCACAGACCTTGGGGCTGCGGGCTTTCCTGCTGCCTTCAGCCTCGACACCACCCTTTCCCACTTGGCGCCGCGCCAGGCTCAAAAATGGCCATACGGCTGGAGATGGGTCCCCCGCCCAAAGAGCCAGCAGGGAAAACTATGCCTTGTTCTAAAGCTCTTTGGGAACCGCTTGTGTAGCCGCACAGACCTGGGGGCTGCAGGCTTTCCTGCTGCCTTCAGCCTCAAAACCATCCTATGCCACTACGCACCGCGCCAGGCACAAAAATAGCCATACGGCTGGAGATGGGTCCCCCGCCGAAAGAGCCAGCAGGGAAAACTATGCCTTGTTCTAAAGCTCTTTGGGAACCGCTTGCGTAGCCGCACAGACCTGGGGGCTGCAGGCTTTCCTGCTGTCTTCAGCCTCAAAGCCACCCTTTCCCACTTGGCGCCCTATCAAGCACAAAAATGGCCATACGGCTGGAGATCGGTCCCATGCCCAAAGAGCCAGCAGGGAAAACTATGCCTTGTTCTAAAGCTCTTTGGGAACCGCTTGCGTAGCCCCACACACCTGGGGGCTGCGGGCTTTCCTGCTGCCTTCAGCCTCAAAACCACCCTTTCCCACTTGGCCCCCGTCCAGGCACAAAAATGGCCATACGGCTGGAGATGGGTCCCCCGCCCAGAGAGCCAGCAGGGAAAATTATGCCTTGTTCTAAAGCTCTTTGGGAACCGCTTGCGTAGCCCCACAGACCTGGGGGCTGCAGGCTTTCCTGCTGCCTTTAGCCTCGACACCACCCTTTCCCACTTGGCGCCGCGCCAGGCTCAAAAATGGCCATACGGCTGGAGATGGGTCCCCCGCCCAGAGAGCCAGCAGGGAAAACTTTGCCTTGTTCTAAAGCTCTTTGGGAACTGCTTGCGTAGCCCCACAGACCTGGGGGCTGCGGGCTTTCCTACTGCCTTCAAGCCTCAAAGCCACCCTTTCCCACTGGGCGCCGGGCCAGGCACAAAAATGGCCTATGGCTGGAGATGGGTCCCCCGCCCAAAGAGCCAGCAGGGAAAACTATGCCTTGTTCTAAAGCTCTTTGGGAACTGCTTGCGTAGCCCCACAGACCTGGGGGCTGCGGGCTTTCCTGCTGCCTTCAGCCTCGACACCACCCTTTCCCACTTGGCTTCGCGCCAGGCACAAAAATGGCCTATGGCTGGAGATGGGTCCCATGCCCTAAGAGCCAGCTGGGAAAACTATGCCTTGTTCTAAAGCTCTTTGGGAACCGCTTGCGTAGCCCCACCGACCTGGGGGCTGCGGGCTTTCCTGCTGCCTTCAGCCTCAAAGCCACCCTTTCCCACTTGGCGCTGCGCCAGGCACAAAAATGGCCATACGGCTGGAGATGGGTCCCCCGCCCAAAGAGCCAGCAGGGAAAACTATGCCTTGTTCTAAAGCTCTTTGGGAACCGCTTGCATAGTCGCACAGACCTGGGGGCTGCAGGCTTTCCTGCTGTCTTCAGCCTCACAGCAACCCTTTCCCACTTGGCGCCCTATCAAGCACAAAAATGGCCATACGGCTGGAGATGGGTCCCATGCCCAAAGAGCCAGCAGGGAAAACTATGCCTTGTTCTAAAGCTCTTTGGGAACCGCTTGCTTGGCCCCACAGACCTGGGGGCTGCAGTCTTTGCTGCTGCCTTCAGCCACAACACCACCCTTTCCCACTTGGCGCCGGGCCAGGGACAAAAATGGCCATACGGCTGGAGATGGGTCCCCTGCCAAAAGAGCCAGCAGGGAAAACTATGCCTTGTTCTAAAGCTCTTTGGGAACCGCTTGCATAGCCCCACAGACCTGGGGGCTGCGGGCTTTCCTGCTGCCTTCAGCCTCAAAGCCATCCTTTCGCACTTGGGGCTTCGCCAGGCACAAAAATGGCCATACGGCTGGAGATGGGTCCCCCGCCCAAAGAGCCAGCAGGGAAAACTATGCCTTGTTCTAAAGCTCTTTGGGAACCGCTTGTGTAGCCGCACAGACCTGGGGGCTGCAGGCTTTCCTGCTGCCTTCAGCCTCAAAACCATCCTATGCCACTACGCACCGCGCCAGGCACAAAAATAGCCATACGGCTGGAGATGTGTCCCCCGCCGAAAGAGCCAGCAGGGAAAACTATGCCTTGTTCTAAAGCTCTTTGGGAACCGCTTGCGTAGCCCCACAGACCTGGGGGCTGCGGGCTTTCCTGCTGCCTTCAGCCTCGACACCACCCTTTCCCACTTGGCGCCGCGCTAGGCACAAAAATGGCCATACGGCTGGAGATGGGTCCCCCGCCCAAAGAGCCAGCAGGGAAAACTATGCCTTGTTCTAAAGCTCTTTGGGAACCGCTTGCGTAGCCGCACAGACCTGGGGGCTGCAGGCTTTCCTGCTGTCTTCAGCCTCAAAGCCACCCTTTCCCACTTGGCGCCCTATCAAGCACAAAAATGGCCATACGGCTGGAGATGGGTCCCCCGCCCAAACAGCCAGCAGGGAAAACTATGCCTTGTTCTAAAGCTCTTTGGGAACCGCTTGCGTAGCCCCACAGACCTGGGGGCTGCGGGCTTTGCTGCTGCCTTCAGCCTCGACACCACCCTTTCCCACTTGGCGCCGGGCCAGGGACAAAAATGGCCATACGGCTGGAGATGGGTCCCCTGCCAAAAGAGCCAGCAGGGAAAACTATGCCTTGTTCTAAAGCTCTTTGGGAACCGCTTGCATAGCCCCACAGACCTGGGGGTGCGGGCTTTCCTGCTGCCTTCAGCCTCAAAGCCATCCTTTCGCACTTGGGGCTTCGCCAGGCACAAAAATGGCCATACGGCTGGAGATGGGTCCCCCGCCCAAAGAGCCAGCAGGGAAAACTATGCCTTGTTCTAAAGCTCTTTGGGAACCGCTTGCATAGCCCCACAGACCTGGGAGCTGCGGGCTTTCCTGCTGCCTTCAGCCTCAAAGACACCCTTTCCCACTTGGCGCCCTATCAGGCACAAAAATGGCCATACGGCTGGAGATGGGTCCCCCGCCCAAAGAGCCAGCAGGGAAAACTATGCCTTGTTCTAAAGCTCTTTGGGAACCGCTTGCGTAGCCCCACAGACCTGGGGGCTGCAGGCTTTCCTGCTGCCTTCAGCCTCAAAGCCACCCTTTCCCACTTTGCGCTGCATCAGGCAAAAAAATGGACTTTGGCTGGAGATGGGTCCCCCGCCCAGAGAGCCAGCAGGGAAAATTATGCCTTGTTCTAAAGCTCTTTGGGAACCGCTTGCGTAGCCCCACAGACCTGGGGGCTGCGGGCTTTCCTGCTGCCTTCAGCCTCAAAGCAACGCTTTCCCACTTGGCGCCCTATCAGGTACAAAAATGGCCTATGGGTGGAGATGGGTCCCCCGCCCAAAGAGCCAGCAGGGAAAACTATGCCTTGTTCTAAAGCTCTTTGGGAACGGCTTGCGTAGCCCCACAGACCTGGGGGCTGCGGGCTTTCCTGCTGCCTTCAGCGTCAAAACCACCCTTTCCCACTACGCACCGCGCCAGGCACAAAAATGGCCATACGGCTGGAGATGGGTCCCCCGCCCAGAGAGCCAGCAGGGAAAATTATGCCTTGTTCTAAAACTCTTTGGGAACCGCTTGCTTGGCCCCACAGACCTGGGGGCTGCAGGCTTTGCTACTGCCTTCAGCCTCGACAACACCCTTTCCCACTTGGCGCCGCGCCAGGGACAAAAATGGCCATACGGCTGGAGATGGGTCCCCTGCCAAAAGAGCCAGCAGGGAAAACTATGCCTTGTTCTAAAGCTCTTTGGGAACTGCTTGCGTAGCCCCACAGACCTGGGAGCTGCAGGCTTTCCTGCTGCCTTCAGCCTCAAAGCCACCCTTTCCCACTTGGCGCCCTATCAGGCACAAAAATGGCCTATGGCTGGAGATCGGTCCCCCGCCCAAAGAGCCAGCAGGGAAAACTATGCCTTGTTCTAAAGCTCTTTGGGAACCGCTTGCGTAGCCCCACAGACCTTGGGGCTGCAGGCTTTGCTGCTGCCTTCAGCCTCAAAGCCACCCTTTCCCACCTGGCGCCGCGCCAGGCACAAAAATGGCCATACGGCTGGAGATGGGTCCCCCGCCCAGAGAGCCAGCAGGGAAAACTATGCCTTGTTCTAAAGCTCTTTGGGAACTGCTTGCTTGGCCCCACAGACCTGGGGGCTGCGGGCTTTCCTGCTGCCTTCAGCCTCAAAACCACCCTATGCCACTACGCACCGCGCCAGGCACAAAAATATCCATACGGCTGGAGATGGGTCCCCCACCCAAAGAGCAAGCAGGGAAAACTATGCCTTGTTCTAAAGCTCTTTGGGAACTGCTTGCGTAGCCCCACAGACGTGGGGGCTGCGGGCTTTCCTGCTGCCTTCACCCTCAAAAACACCCTTTCCCACTACGCACCGCGCCAGGCATAAAAATAGCCATACGACTGGAGATGGGTCCCCCGCCCAAAGAGCCAGCAGGGAAAACTATGCCTTGTTCTAAAGCTCTTTGGGAACCGCTTGCGTAGCCCCACAGACCTGGGGGCTGCAGGCTCTCCTGCTGCCTTCAGCCTCGACAGCACCCTTTCCCACTTGGCATCGCGCCAGGCACAAAAATGGCCTATGGCTGGAGATGGGTCCCCCGCCCAAAGAGCCAGCAGGGAAAACTATGCCTTGTTCTAAAGCTCTTTGGGAACCGCTTGCGTAGCCCCACAGACCTGGGGGCTGCGGGCTTTCCTGCTGCCTTCAGCCTCGACAACACCCTTTCCCACTTGGCGCCGGGCCAGGCACAAAAATGGCCATATGGCTGGAGATGGGTCCCATGCCCAAAGAGCCATCAGGGAAAACTATGCCTTGTTCTAAAGCTCTTTGGGAACCGCTTGCGTAGCCCCACAGACCTGGGGGCTGCAGGCTTTGCTGCTGCCTTCAGCCTCAAAGCCACCCTTTCCCACTTGGCGCCGCGCCAGGTACAAAAATGGCCTGTGGCTGGAGATGGGTCCCATGCCCAAAGAGCCAGCAAGGAAAACTATGCCTTGTTCTAAAGCTCTTTGGGAACCGCTTGCGTAGCCCCACAGACCTGGGGGCTGCGGGCTTTCCTGCTGCCTTCAGCCTCGACACCACCCTTTCCCACTTGGCGCCGCGCCAGGCTCAAAAATGGCCATACGGCTGGAGATGGGTCCCCCGCTCAAAGAGCCTGCAGGGAAAACTTTGTCTACAGTCAGTCAAGGTCGACGTACTCAACACTGATAAGAAAGATCACATGTGTTCTTGTGGTGAGGGATATCAAGTGGAAATCCTTCTCGCGGAGTGATCAAGCGATTTAAACTTTTCATCATAATCCAAAGTCTAACATGCAAAACAATTGTCTAAGCAAAGCACAATACAGTGAGTATTAGTAAAACAACAACAGAGTGAAGCATCTTGTTATAAAGTCCTGTAACTGTCGGTGACCTTCCAAAAAGAGGATCTCCCCATCTATGTCCTCCGCCTCTCTTCACTCTTTCCAACGCTTGGTGTATTTCTTCAACCTGATGATGGACGGTAATCAAAGTTGTCTGTCTATTTTCTTGGGCCTCTTTCAAGAGTCGCTTCAATTCATTGTGTTTTAGCAGCTTCTTCACCAGGGAGAGATTCATTCCGATAGGGGCAGGCAACAATCTCAAATCAACGTATAATTAGGTTGTAGCAATTGAAAAGACGTAACAGGAGCTTAATAACTGAAGTCGCATCCCGTAACTTTGTGTTAGTAAAGTTCAAACACAAAGATTTGAGTGATTACTATGTCATCTCTGAATACAGGACTACAGGGAGACCTCATGCTAACGCACCCTTTCCCAATATAGTCAAGCACAGTCTCTGGGGTTTCATCGGGATGTGTCTCAAAGTGACAAACATTCTGGTTGGTGTCAAGACAAAGGTCTTGTGCTTTGAGAGTATTACTCTCACAAATGAATCCTTGTTGGTCTCGTGAAACGCATGCGTCAACATCAGCAGTTTGCCATTTAGTCTCATTTTGTCGTGCCCAACCTCTGTGCTGTGTTGGATAGAGTAGAGCTCCTTGGTGATTCAACCCCAGTGCGATGATTGGGTATATGGTGTATACGGAGGCATTGCGTATCGTTAAGACAAAAGCTGTGGCTTTGCTCTCAGTGGGATCGTAGGTGAAATTAACCAGATACCACCTGGACTGAAAGTTTTTCTCAAATTCAATTGCGTTATCCCATATTACTTTTCGAATTTCGGTGGGCAAGGTGCCTTCTTCACCTTCCCTTATGATTGCGGCTGTCATAGATTGCATCCACAATTGGGCTTGGATACAACTAAGAGCCAAGGAAACATTGGTTTGAGTTGTACCAAGTGCATCTGTGATCAGCTGATGGTCTTTTTCACCCGTTTCTTCCCATTGAGGCAATATATTCTATAAAAGCCGTTGGTGGTTTCCCAATGCTAATAGAGAGGACTGTAGGGGACATCTTAATTTGTCCAGATCAGTAGCGGTTGTGACTAGTTTGTTGGCAAGTATCTCAGCATCTATACTATTCAAGACTCCCAGGCCTGTTCCTAAGATACCAGTCGCATCCCTCTTCCGTCCGTGTGAAGTGGCAAGAGTTCGTTTGCGTAACCATGCTGACCATTCTGCATAAGATGTACTCAGGAATGGTAAGCAGGTGGGTTTGATCGCAGAGATTTTAATCTGCATTGACAATTCTGCTCGTTTGAGGGAATATGTGGGATTAAACAGTACCTGTTGTTGACCTGTGTGTGTTTAATAACGTAAGGGCCAATGTTGAAAATGTAAGGAGTTAGTCTAATGGAGGGCTTAGAAAAGAGAGAGGTGTTTTTTTTTTTTTTCTCTTAGACGAGAGAGCCTTTGAGAGTTTGTGGGGTGTAGGTTCTGGATTCATTTCAGCAAGTTCAGGTGTATTTGAGTCAATCATAAATTCAAATAACAATTCTGTGCCCTTGTAGCCCCAAATACAGTACACTACTGTAGGTTTGATGAAAGTGAAATTGTGCCAGCAATCTGAATTTGGCTCCATAATTTTGTAACAATCAGTGTTGTATTTGTCCGCTTTGGTAGAGTCTACATAGATGGTTTTAATTACAGTTGGCCTGTGGTGATTAGACCCGTTGATAAATCGGCAACCAATGTGTGTTCTTGTGGAATAATTACTAAATTGGCCAAGAATACAAAAATACAGCATTGTTCACACATTAAGGAAAGTCATAAAATCAAGAGGCTTCTGAGGTAGAATACAGCCGCAGCTAGCACAC